>NC_066584.1:433306740-433618407 GCF_024323335.1 Lathyrus oleraceus
GTACGACTTGCAACCTTAACAATATAATAGCAACAGCAACACAACAGCTTTTTCAACAACAACAACTTAAAATCAACGTTGGCTCATCAGCCTACTACTCAGTATTTTCAACGAAACAACTTATATTCAACTTTGGCTCATCAGCCTACAACTCAGAGTTTTCAATAAAACAACTTATCACATATTTGCATCAACATTTCACAACATAAAACCCAACAAAATTATTCCTCACGATTAACTACAATGGTTCAATCACCAATCACATTTACAACATAAAAAGATTAACTATTTTCCACTCTGCAAAGACTCTGCTCAACTGGAGGGAGTCGGCGCAAAGGCCCCTTGCGTCGACGCATGGGGTCGACGCTTCACTCACGGGTCGGCGCCAAAATGCCTTGCGTCGACGCATGCAGTCGGCGCATACCCCACGGGTCAGCGCACGCCGACCCTATGGTCGACCGCTCGCGCGCAGACTCAGTTTTTCTGAATTATTCCAAAGTTCTGTTAGCTTCACGCAGATCAGGTTTTCCGGCCGCTTCCGCATCTAAACCCTTTCTAAGAAAACCTAAATTGTCTGTAATTTAGTAGTGCCGAATCAAGTTTTTAATTGTGATCCGTGCTATAGTCTAACATTTACGACTCACACAACTATCAATTCAATTTGCAGTTTTTAACACGGGTTATCCAACGTCAATTTCAGCATATACAGTCCCAATTAGGGTTAACTCAACGGCTTATCACTACCCATGACATGTTAATCTATAATACCCATTAACCGACGATAAACCCCCCCTTACCTGAGATAATCCGGCAATTCTCTAAGCTTTAGCTTTTCCGTTCCTCAACCGTGCTTTTCGGCTCTTTGCCCTTTTTCCTCTTCTCTGCAGCTTCTCTGAGTTTCACGTGAAATTTCTTTGTTAAGAATGAAACCCTTTTCTTTATTCCCACTTATATATATATTTTCCAAATATTATTATTCCCAAATAATAATAATAATAATAATAATAATAATAATAATAATAATAATAATAATCCAATAATCCAATTTATTTAATTAAATTAATAATTATATTATCAACTTAATTAAATAATTCTTTTTTCTTTATTTGGGGTGTTACAACTCTCCCCCACTAAAAGAGTTTTCGTCCTCGAAAACATACCTCAAACAAATAACTCTGGATAGGACTCTTTCATCTGACTCTCCAGCTCCCAAGTCACATTGCCACCTGCTGGTCCTCCCCAAGCTACCTTCACTAAGGCAATCTCTTTACCCCGCAACTGCTTCAACTCTCGATCCTCAATCCTCATAGGCGATGTTTCAACAGTCAGGTTATCTCTCACCTGTACATCATCTACTTGGATCACATGCGACGGATCATGAATGTATCTCCTCAACTGGGACACATGGAAAACCTCATGCAAATTCGCAAGTGACGGCGGTAAAGCGATACGATAGGCTACTTCTCCTATCCTCTCCAAAATCTGATAAGGACCAATAAATCGCGGTGTCAACTTCTTCGACTTCAAAGCTCGACCAACACCTGTTATCGGAGTAACACGAAGAAACACATGATCTCCCTCTTGGAACTCAAGTGACTTCCTCCTCTTGTCATGATAACTCTTCTGACGACTCTGAGCAATTCTCATCTTCTCCTGAATCATCTTAATCTTTTCTGTAGTCTGTTGAACAATCTCCGGTCCAACCACAGCACTCTCACCGGACTCATACCAACATAACGGTGTCCGACATCTCCTACCATACAAAGCTTCAAACGGTGCCATACCAATACTCGAATGAAAACTATTGTTGTAGGTAAACTCAATCAAAGGTAAATAACAATCCCAAGCTCCTCCCTTCTCCAAAACACAAGCTCTCAAAAGATCCTCTAGTGACTGAATCGTCCTCTCAGTCTGACCATCAGTCTGCGGATGATATGCAGAACTCAGTCTCAACTTAGTTCCCAAAGCCTTCTGCAAACCTTCCCAGAATTTCGATGTAAATCTAGGATCTCTGTCCGAAACAATACTCGACGGAATACCATGCAGACTTACAATCTTCTCAATATACAACTCAGCCAATTTCTCTAACGGATAATCCATTCTGATCGGAATGAAACGAGCCGACTTCGTCAACCTATCCACAATCACCCAAATAGCTTCAAAATTCTTACTTGTCCTCGGTAAACCAGAAACAAAATCCATACTGATACTATCCCATTTCCACTCTGGAATCGCCAACGGTTGCATTAGCCCAGACGGCTTCTGATGCTCAACCTTTGACTTCTGACAAGTCAAACAAGAATAGACAAAACTCGCAATTTCTCTTTTCATTCCCGGCCACCAAAATAACTTCTTTAAATCATGATACATCTTCGTAGCTCCAGGATGAATACTCAACCCACTACGATGTCCTTCTTCAAGAATACTCTTCTTAAGTTCTGTAACATCCGGAACACACACCCGACTACCAAATTTCAAAATACCAGTCTCATCAACTCTGAATTCACCACCTTGACCTTGATTCACCAGAGTCAACTTATCAACCAAAAGCACATCAGATTTCTGACCCTCTCTGATCTCATCCAGAATACCACTTGTTAACTTCAACATTCCCAATTTAACACTATTGTGAGTACTCTCACACACCAAACTCAAATCTCTAAACTGTTCAATTAAATCTAACTCCTTAACCATTAGCATAGATATATGCAATGATTTCCGACTCAACGCATCAGCCACTACATTTGCTTTACCCGGATGGTAATTCAAACCAAAGTCATAATCCTTCAGAAACTCTAACCATCTCCTCTGTCTCATATTCAGCTCTTTCTGATCAAACAAATACTTTAAACTTTTATGGTCACTGAAAACTTCAAATCTTGACCCATACAAGTAATGTCTCCATAACTTCAGAACAAACACCACAGCCGCCAACTCTAAATCGTGCGTCGGATAGTTCCTCTCATGAACCCTCAGTTGTCTCGAAGCATAAGCTATAACCTGCTTATTCTGCATCAACACGCCACCCAAACCCAACAATGAAGCATCACAGTAAACTTCAAATGGTTCCGATGAACTCGGTAATATCAGAATAGGAGCACTAGTTAACCTTCTCTTTAACTCTTGGAACCCTTCTTCACATTTTGAGTCCCAAATAAACGCTTGCCCCTTTCTAGTCAACATTGTCAACGGTAACGCCAACTTGGAAAATCCCTCAATGAACTTCCTGTAATAACCAGCCAAACCAAGGAAACTTCGAACCTCAGCAACAGACTTCGGAGCTTCCCACTTAGATACCGCTTCTATCTTAGAAGGATCAACAGCAACACCACCTCTTGAAATCACATGACCAAGAAAACTTACCTCTTCTAACCAAAATTCACATTTAGAGAGTTTAGCAAATAGCTTCTTTTCTCGGAGAACTTCTAAAACCACTCTCAAATGCTCAGCATGCTCTTCTTCAGACTTCGAATACACCAAAATATCATCAATAAACACCACAACAAACTTGTCTAGGTACGGATGGAAAATCCTATTCATATACTCCATAAATACTCCAGGCGCATTAGTCACACCAAAAGGCATTACAGAATACTCATAATGTCCATACCTGGTTCTGAAAGCAGTCTTCTGAATATCCTCAGTCTTCACGCGTATCTGATGATACCCAGATCTCAAATCTATCTTGCTGAACACACTTGCACCAACCAACTGATCCATCAAATCATCAATCCTCGGCAAAGGATACCGATTCTTGATCGTCACTTTATTCAGTTGCCTGTAGTCCACACACAACCTCATAGTACCTTCTTTCTTCTTAACCAATAGCACTGGCGCACCCCACGGTGACACACTCGGACGAATAAATTTCTTATCCAACAGATCTTCCAACTGACTCTTCAATTCAGTTAACTCAACAGCAGACATACGGTACGGAGCCATCGATATCGGCCTAGTACCAGGTACCAAGTCAATAGAGAACTCCACTTCACGCTCTGGCGGCAATTCATTCACCTCTTCAGGAAACACATCAGGAAAATCACACACCACGGCTAGATCGCCAATCACCAGTTTATCTTTAGCCTCCAAAGTCGCTAACAGCATAAACAACTCTGCTCCATCCACTACTTCTTCATTCACCTGCCTTGCTGATAGAAACAAACTCTTTCCTTCCTCAATCTCAGGAAAGACTACCGTCTTATCAAAACAATTGATAGAAACTCGGTTAAACACCAACCAGTTCATACCCAGAATAACATCAATCTGCACTAGTGGAAGACACACTAGGTCCATCCTAAAGTCTCTACCAAAAATGCTCAAAGGACAATTTAAACAAATCGAAGTAGTAGTCACTGAACCCTTCGCAGGAGTATCAATCACCATACTACCAAACATCTCAGATATCTCTAACTTAAGTTTCACAGCACAATCCAAAGATATAAAGGAATGAGTCGCACCTGTGTCAATAATAGCTACAAGAGGAAAGCCATTAACATAACACGTACCTCGGATCAAACGATCATCAGCAGAAGTCTCAGAACCCGATAAAGCAAAGACCTTGCCTCCAGACTGATTCCCTTTCTTCGGCTTCTGACACTGACTTCCAATATGCCCTTCTTCGCCACAATTAAAACAAATCACTTCTTTGTGCTTGCAATCAGCTATTGCATGCCCAGTCTTACCACAGCGAAAACACCTCTTTACTTCAGCAGTGCATACATTACTCTTATGACCAGCCTGACCACATTTGAAGCAAACTATACCAGTAGGAGCACCTCCCCCACTAGCTCTCTGAGCCGGAGCAGCTCTTTGCTTCCCCTTTCCAGCTGGAACATCATACGGCTTGCCACGATTTTGATGTTGCTTGCCTCTGCGGTCACTGACAATCTTGTAATGAGCATTATTGTCCTCTTCAAATATCCTGCAGCTATCAACCAACTCAGTAAAAATGCGTATCTTCTGATACCCAACAGCCTTCTTAATTTCAGAGCGCAATCCATTTTCAAACTTGATGCACTTTGAAAATTCAGCACCAGCACCAGTGTAATGAGGATAAAATTTGGACAACTCCACAAATTTCGCAGCATAATCCGTGACAGACATGTTTCCTTGCTTCAGCTCAAGGAATTCAATCTCCTTCTTACCACGGACATCCTCTGGATAATACTTCCTCAGAAATTCCCTACGGAATACATCCCAAGTAATGTCTTCACCTGCTACGGTCAACCTCTCGTGAGTCTCTAGCCACCAGTCATCAGCTTCGACTGCTAGCATGTGAGTACCATACCGAACCTTCTGAGCTGGAGTGCAATCCATAACACGGAAGATTCTCTCAATCTCTTTCAACCATCCCAAAGCTGCATCTGGATCATGCTTCCCTTTAAACACCGGCGGATTCTCTCTCTGAAAAGTCGCCAAGCTACGTGATCCAGCATCTCCACCAGCATTTGGCAAGTTCTGCACAGCTTGTGCCATTGCTTGCATTGCGGCAGCCATTGCAGCGTCATTCCTTCCAGCCATTTCAACTTATCAATACAACACAACTTAAAGTTAGATTGGTAACAATACACAATTGTTAGACAAAACGACACGACAACTGGCCGGACGGACCGACCTGCTCTGATACCACTAATGTAACACCCTTCTAAAATACCCCAAATGTTTAATAATAAAACAACAACAATTAAATCATACGTATCAGAGTAATCATGCATCTCAAGGGTGTCACATAACAACTTCTTCACAAAAGTCAACATAAAATCAGTCAATGCTCAATTTTATTCAACATAAAACTTCTTGCAAAATACGCAGCGGATAAAATATTTCCACATCTGTAATTCATCAAAATTAACATTTATTCAACAATTCAAACTTCCCGTCCCGATGTTACATCTATCAGAGCATGACCCTCTAACCACACTAGACTTCAAGCACTAGCTTCTATTCGACTCACTGCTCGTTACCTGAAAAATATAGCTGTAAGGGTGAGTTCCTCAATCGATATAACAAATATTATAAATCATCATGTTATGTTAAGTAACTTTACACGTTAATCACCCACATCATATCATGCATTCGGTAGCAGCATATTCAACTCAACATCATATTCAAACACAACGTAAATGCAACTCAAATGAGACTCGACTCTTCATGCATGTGGTACCATTTGGAGTAAAACTCCCAACTTAAAATCATTGCCAGTTTAGTGGGCATCAAGGCATAAGCCTTCAACTTTCAACTTAAAATTTTGCCAATCCAGGCCAACGTGGTGTGAGCAAAAGCCCCATAATTTTGCCAATCCAGGCCAACGTGGTGTGAGACAAAGCTCCGACTTAATGCATATGAATGTATATGGCATGTACGACTTGCAACCTTAACAATATAATAGCAACAGCAACACAACAGCTTTTTCAACAACAACAACTTAAAATCAACGTTGGCTCATCAGCCTACTACTCAGTATTTTCAACGAAACAACTTATATTCAACTTTGGCTCATCAGCCTACAACTCAGAGTTTTCAATAAAACAACTTATCACATATTTGCATCAACATTTCACAACATAAAACCCAACAAAATTATTCCTCACGATTAACTACAATGGTTCAATCACCAATCACATTTACAACATAAAAAGATTAACTATTTTCCACTCTGCAAAGACTCTGCTCAACTGGAGGGAGTCGGCGCAAAGGCCCCTTGCGTCGACGCATGGGGTCGACGCTTCACTCACGGGTCGGCGCCAAAATGCCTTGCGTCGACGCATGCAGTCGGCGCATACCCCACGGGTCAGCGCACGCCGACCCTATGGTCGACCGCTCGCGCGCAGACTCAGTGTTTCTGAATTATTCCAAAGTTCTGTTAGCTTCACGCAGATCAGGTTTTCCGGCCGCTTCCGCATCTAAACCCTTTCTAAGAAAACCTAAATTGTCTGTAATTTAGTAGTGCCGAATCAAGTTTTTAATTGTGATCCGTGCTATAGTCTAACATTTACGACTCACACAACTATCAATTCAATTTGCAGTTTTTAACACGGGTTATCCAACGTCAATTTCAGCATATACAGTCCCAATTAGGGTTAACTCAACGGCTTATCACTACCCATGACATGTTAATCTATAATACCCATTAACCGACGATAAACCCCCCCTTACCTGAGATAATCCGGCAATTCTCTAAGCTTTAGCTTTTCCGTTCCTCAACCGTGCTTTTCGGCTCTTTGCCCTTTTTCCTCTTCTCTGCAGCTTCTCTGAGTTTCACGTGAAATTTCTTTGTTAAGAATGAAACCCTTTTCTTTATTCCCACTTATATATATATTTTCCAAATATTATTATTCCCAAATAATAATAATAATAATAATAATAATAATAATCCAATAATCCAATTTATTTAATTAAATTAATAATTATATTATCAACTTAATTAAATAATTCTTTTTTCTTTATTTGGGGTGTTACACATGGCGCCCGCCACAAGGCCAATCTGAGGCGCCTTAGTGGAAGTAGTGGGGAACGTGGCAGTTGAGGGAAGTTGAGCTTGGACACGTCATGGCAGGGTCTATGGCGCCAGCCATGGGGTAGGCCACAAGTACAAAATGCTGAATTTTAGGGTTTTTAGCTCTTTTTCACTCCTTTTCTCGATCGGGGCTCCGATTAAAGTAAAAACCTGAAAACAAAGGAAAACATAGCAATAACACAACAAAATAACAATAAAACAACTAGAATGCATGTGAAATCGGAGTCGAAAATACGGTAAATTTCAGTGTTATCAAACTCTCCCACACTTAAACCTTTGCTTGTCCTCAAACAAAACATTAAAAAGCTCATAAAAGAAAATTTGTGTAAACGAGTGCTTCAGGTAAAAATTCTAAGTTCAAGTCGGGATGCAGTGATAGGTACTAACTGAGTGAACTAAGGGTATCATGATGACACTAATCCGCAAATACGGACATAAACTTCATTCCTATATTAACCAACCCATATTATCCCACAATACCTAGGCCTGCCTCTTCATCTCTTTTTGTGTCCTTTTCATTCAGGCGCAATCACATTAAGCCTGTTATCCGTACATGCTTCATAGTAGAGTGACCTGTTAGTGATTATGATCTGAGCATGGGTTTTCTGGCACATAAATATGTGGAAACCCTTTTATTGGACCCAACTGTAGTTGTGGGGGATCGGATCGTAATCCTTCCTACCGAGTTCAGTGCCAGATACCTTTGAACCAACTAACTGTGGGTAAGTTTTTCTTTTTCTTTTTGTAGCAAATTTTTACAATTCTTTGGTTTAAATGACTTTGTGAGGGTCACTTATACCGGAGTTGCCTTTTTGCTTTCTTTTATTTTTTTTGTTTTTCTGGATCATTCACTTATTTGCATCGGTCCCCTACGTAGAGGATGCGTAGGCCGGAGCTGACTGCTGAGATAAACTACTGAGAACTTATACGGAAATGATGATTAAGGCCATGGTATATGGGGTTTCGGGAGTTGTTCCTATATTTACGAAGTCTATGGTGCTAAAATAATACTGATGTTTCGCAAAGTTCTCCCAAGTCACCGCATCCTTACTCAAAACATTTCTTTAAAACCTGAAAACTTTCGGAATAACACTATTTTCCTTTGCAATTTTTTTTTCGGTGGGGCTAAAGGTATGGGGAGGTAGGATTGTACTAAAGATATACTATATTTGGTGACTCGTCAGACTCATGCATTATACTAAAAAGCAAAATAAACAACTAAAAGGAAATAACAATAAATAAACTATCTAAAAACAGCAAAGAAAAAGCGATAAAGGATAAAAACGAGAAAAACAATAAAGAAAAGACGATAGAGTCTCCTCCCACACTTAAATCGAACATTGTCCCCAATGTTTCGAAATAAGATAAGGGAAGAGTTACCTGACAACCTATTGCTGACCACTAGTGCCCTCGCCATCCTGAGGTGGACGACGGGATCGAGTACGACGACGGTCTCTCTGATCCATCCTCGCCTGCAGGGCATCCTGAGCGGTCATCACCTCTCGAAGGTTACCCATAATGGAACCTTGAGTGGCTTCAATGAGTGCCATGTGTCTCTGGTGGTAGTGTTGCTGACGGGCTTGTGTATCTGTGATCGTTTGTAGGGACTGTAAAACAGTGTCGTAGGACCTGTCTGTCCTCTGCTGCAACTCTTGCATGAAGCTCATGTTATTCGCCAGCTGTTGTTGGATGGTAGAGAGTAGGTCGTCACGCCTTTTCTCTCTAGCCATGTGGTCACACCACATCTCCTCCGTAATATAAAAGCCAGGAGTGGTACCTGCAGAAGAAGAAGATGGTGCGGTATGTGGTGGTGAAGGATGATGGGGGGACACATGGGGTACGAGAGATCTCTCTCTCCGATCATATTCATCATCAGTGTCATGTCCCGCCTCATCAGGAATGTTAGGAGGAAGAGGACCCAAAACAGGTGGAGCATCTAAAGCGTAGGTCCAATTCCTTTTATCTCGTACATCTGTACGTCTAGTGCACGGTAAAACAACAGATGGGATGGCTACGCCATGAACCATAAGCATATAGCCTCCTTCTCTCCTCAAACGGGCACAATTTCATGTCTCTCAAAAATTTTAGGTTAATTGTGCGAGGAGGCAAGGGGTCTAGGGTAGTCATCTCATTGTTCAGGTTAAGTGCCCGAGCAATAGATGTAATCAATCCACCAAAAGAAATCGGTCCCGCTTTATTCAAAGTTAAAGTCATATGAGCAAGCATGAACGGGACCGAATTAATTCGTCTATTTGTGAGGCTTCCTTGTAAAAATAGAAGCTCTTTAGCATTAACCTTATTTGGATTCTCCCGGCCAAAAATAGTGCATGCCAACAGATATCTAAAAACTCTGATGGCCGGGTTGTGGATAGTTGAGGCAAGAACTCCTTCAAAAGAATTTATGGAAGTGTTTGATAAACGCTCCCAGAAGGAAAATACCTCAACTGACCACTCTGAATCCAAATGGGCCTCACAAATAGCACCTTCCCCATGAGGGATTCCTAACAAGCTGGCTAGTTTGTCGGTACTGAATTCATATTCAACAGCAAACATTTTAAATCTGACAGTACCAACTGTGCTAGCAGTGTTAGGGTTGACAATATAGATTAAGGAACTTAAAAATTCAATTGTCAATCGCTCATAGGTGGGTTCTTTGTTGGAAAAGAAATTATGCAATCCTAAGTTATCTAATAAATGAAATATGCTATGATAGATACCTAAAGTGTAGAGACAATTTTCGTCAACATACCTTGTCGGGAGGATTTCCCGATTTTGCAACCGTTCGATAATTTTTCTTTGTCTATCCCCCGGTTTCCCTCCTCGAAGAATGAATCCGTTAAACTCCATTTGGAAGCTCTTGAAAATTGATGAAGAAGATGAAGTGGAATGTGAAAAGGTTGGATTTTTACGAAATCCGACGGATGAAAATGGAAATGGAAATCGGAAAAATGATTTGTACGGTGTGGTGGTTAGAAAAGTATGAGCTTTTTGTGGGTTCAAGGATGTTTTTCCAAGGTGAAAAAATGGGTTTGGAAGGTTGTAAGGTGTAAAAATGATGAAGAAAGGGGTTCTGCCCCGACCTTTTACAGACGCTGTAGCGGGCGCCACAGGGTCTATGGCGGGCGCCACAAGGCAAAATCTGGCTGGGCCGGATTTTGGTCTTTTGGCTTGGGCTTCTCTTGTCTTTTGGCTTTGAGGGGTCCGAATAGCATTTGTCTTGTGATTTTCCTAGTATCCTTGGCTTGCATAATTTTATAAAAGTAAAAATAAAAATAAAAATGAAACAAAAATTAAATATTAGACTAATAATAAATAAATAACTAAAAAATAAAAAATGCAAATAAAACAAATATAAGACATATATAGATAAAAGTAGAAATATCAATGTATAGACGTAGTTTATATAATATTCCAAATGCGATAATATAAAATGAGTTATGTAAATACGAGAAAAATAAAATAAAAGAAAGATAAAATAAGATGGAATGGTGAGATCATATAGTAGGGATGTCGTCTTCCTGAGAGGATCCACGGAGCATGGCTACCTCCTGCCTGAGCTCTGCGATCTCCTGATATAGGCAGTCGGCTTTAGTAGCATGGGTGAGATCAGACACTCCCATCTATAAACTGAGGTCAGCCACCTCCTGTCTAAGCTCTACGATCTCTCTACGACACTCAGCAATCTGAGTGCGGATGTCGGGGGTCTGCAATGAAAGATTATTAGAGAAAACAATGATCCTGGGAGATGGTGGTGTAGGTGTGTATTCAACAATGGGTGGTGATCTCGGCTCCTCGACGGTCTCTCCCTGGCCCTCCAGAGCATAACTCTAATTCGCTGGATCATGCACACTGGTCATCATATGATCTGGAAGTGTGAAATAATGGATAGCCTCGTTGTCGACCAGCAATCGGAACTGACATGGGTGGAAAGAGGCTCTCCTCATCAACCCTCTGGTCAAACAGAAGTCGATGTCCATGGTAGTGTACCCACAGTAGATCCGAAGATGTAACACCTTGCGAGATAGACCTAAAGCGACAACAATCTGCATGATGATTTCGCCCACATGGATGACTCCTTCGGTAGATCTGGAGATACCGCTGAGACTATATAACAAAAAGTTCCCACATGCTATTGGGCGAGACTGGGATGCACAAAATAATAGGAAGATCTCCTATTCACTCAGTAATGTCTCTGCATCCGGTCTTCCCAGGAAGGAATGTGCTAATATCATCTGAAAGTATCTAAAGGCGGGGTTATGTATAACATGAGACAGCTACTTAGATGGATCCTGGCTTCTGCCACCTGATATATCGCTCCAAAACTTCTCAACCTCCTTACCTAGAAAATATCCCATAGGTGTCTCCGGGATAGCATCAGGAGTGGTCTGGAAACCCAGTAAGTCGCCGAACTCTTTTTGGATGAAGGAGTACTCAACTCCAAAGAGCCTGAAAGCAGCATACCCATTTGGTCCAGAGTATGGGTCATAGTCGAATGAACTCAGGAACTCCAATGTCAGGTTCCTGTAGGTGTTACTCAAGTCATCAGCATACTCGTCCCAGTGAAGCTGGTGGCTAAGGAATCAGATACTCGGCTCGATACCCAGTGCCTCCATACAGTGCTGATCAGGATAACGTGTGGGTGCCATAGGGCGCTGATACAGAGCGATGTAGCGCTCTCTCTGAGCATTATCTCTATAGGCCACGTACATGTCATCGAAATCCTGCATCCTGTAAAAGTTAAGAAAGTGATCCTGAAAGTGCAAACCATTCAAATTTTAGTCTCAATGCAAAATATGATAAAATAAAATGAAAATAAAATTAAATAAATGCGAAAAAGTAAACTGAAAGAAAAACCATGGGTTGCCTCCCACGCAACGCTTGTTTAACGTCATTAGCTTGACGATTAGAATTTATACACCTGTAGTAGTAGGAATTGGTGGATCAATCAGGGTGTGGCTTGAGTAGTATGCTGGAATGTTTCCTCCTTCGTAGAGCTTCAGTCTTTGTCCATTTACAATGAATGGACTACAGGTTTCGTTCTTGATTTCTACGGCTCCGGATATCAGAATCTTGGATACTCCGAAAGGACCAGTCCATCTTGAACGTAGCTTTCTAGGGAAGAGTCGTAACCTAGAGTTGAAAAGGAGAACATGATCGCCTATATTAAAGTTTTTCTTTACTATTCTTTTGTCGTGATAGGCTTTTGTCCTCTCTTTATATATTTTTGCATTCTCGTAGGCAGATTGCCTAAGTTCTTCTAATTTATGAATGTCTAGGGTACGCTTTTCTCCAGCGGCTAGGTAGTCTAAATTCAAAGTTTTAATGGCCCAATAGGCCTTATGCTCTAATTCGAACGGTAAGTGACAGGATTTTCCATAAACTAGTTGATAAGGAGTAGTTCCTATAGGGATTTTGAAAGCGGTTCTATAGGCCCATAATGCTTCTTGAAGCTTCTGAGACCAGTCTCTCCTAGAAATAGAAACAGTTTTCTCTAGGATTTGTTTTATCTCCATATTAGATACTTCTACTGTGCCAATAGTTTGTGGATGGTATGGTGTTGCTACTCTATGCCTAACTCCATATTTTCTTAAAAGTTTGTCAAATATTCTCGATATGAAGTGTGATCCTCCATCGCTTATGACTAAACGTGGTGTTCCAAATCTAGGGAATATATAGTTTTTAAATAGTTTGATTACTACCCTAGTGTCGTTTGTGGGTGCAGCTATAGCTTCAATCCACTTAGACACATAGTCTACAGCTACTAAGATATACTTGTTTCCTAAGGATGGTGGGAAAGGTCCCATGAAATCTATACCCCATACGTCAAAGAGTTCTACTTCCTGAATGTTTCTTAGAGGCATTTCATCATGCCTTGAAATGTTTCCAGTGCGTTGGCATCTATCACATTTGACAATGCAAGCATAGACATCACGCCACATGGTAGGCCAGAATAGGCCAGCTTGAAGAATCTTGGCGTATGTCTTAAAGGTGCTCGCATGTCCACCATAGGGTGCAGAATGACAATGCTCGATAATGTTATTTACCTCTTCTTCCGGAACGCAACGGCGAAAAATGCCATCTTTACCCCTTTTGAAAAGGAGTTGTTCGTCCCAATAGAAGTTTCTAACATCGTGGAAGAATTTCTTCTTGCGGTGGTAGTCAAGATCAGGGGGTACTATATCAGCAGCTAGGTAATTAACGAAGTCTGCATACCAGGGCACGTTACTTATTGCTAAGGAATTTTGGGGGTGCTCATAAGGATCTAGGTTATTATCTTTAATGGTTTCTACTCTAGCTATCAGTCTATCATAGGCGAAATCATCATTGATGGGTACTAGTTCAGGTTTTAGATGTTCTAGCCTAGAAAGGTGATTAGCTACTACGTTTTCAGTGCCTTTTTTATCTCTTACATCTAAATCAAACTCTTGTAGTAATAGAATCCATCGGAGTAACCTGGGCTTGGCATCTTTTTTACTTAATAGGTAACGAATGGCAGCATGATCAGTGTAAACTATAATTTTTGCTCCTACTAGATAGGATCTAAATTTGTCTATAGCGAAAACTACAACGAGTAATTCTTTTTCAGTTGTTGCGTAGTTAAGTTGGGCAGCATCTAGGGTTCTACTGGCATAATAAATGGCATGTAATTTTTTATCTTTCCTTTGTCCTAGAACGGCTCCAACTGCATAATCACTAGCATCGCACATTATCTCAAAAGGTTCCGACCAATCAGGTGGTTTCATAATGGGTGCTGATACTAATGCTTGCTTTAAAAGATTAAATGCGTCATTACATTTTTCATCAAAAATGAATTCAACATCTTTCATTAAAAGTCCAGTTAAAGGTTTGGTTATTTTGGAGAAGTCCTTAATAAAACGCCGGTAGAATCCAGCGTGTCCAAGAAAGCTTCGGACTTCTCTGATGGTTTTTGGTGGTTTTAGGTTTTCTATAACTTCTATTTTAGCTTTATCTACCTCTATACCTTTTTCGGAAACTATATGTCCTAAAACTTTTCCTTCGGTTACCATGAAATGACATTTTTCCCAGTTTAGCACGAGGTTCACCTCCACGCATCTCTCCAGGATTTTCTCAAGGTTAGCAAGACAATTGTGGAAATCAAATCCGCAAACCGAGAAATCATCCATAAACACTTCCATGATACCATCTAGGTAATCTGCAAAGATTGACATCATGCAGCGTTGGAAAGTAGCTGGGGCATTACAGAGGCCGAACGACATTCGTCCGTAGGCAAAAGTTCCATAAGGGCATGTAAAGGTGGTTTTTTCTTGATCTTCAGGGTGGATAGGTATTTGGAAGAATCCAGAGTATCCATCTAGATAGCAGAAGTAAGATTGTCTGGCTAGACGCTCCAACATTTGGTCTATAAATGGTAAAGGAAAATGATCCTTCCTAGTTGCTTTATTTAGTTTTCTATAATCTATACACATCCGCCATCCTCCTTCTAAACGTTTTGCTACATGTTCGCCTTTATCGTTTTGCACGACTGTGATGCCTCCCTTTTTAGGTACTACATGCACAGGGCTCACCCACTTACTATCCGAGATCTGATAGATGATACCTGCCTCAAGTAACTTAAGAACTTCCTTTTTAACGACATCACTCATTATAGGGTTTATTCTTCTCTGATGTTCCCTGGAGGGTTTTGAATCTTCTTCGAGCGAAATCCGATGCATGCATACGGATGGGCTTATACCTCTCAGGTCAGAGATATTATATCCTAAGGCTGAGGGATATCTTCGTAAAACATCTAAAAGTTAGTTCGTTTCCTATTGGCTAAAGGTATCACTAACTATAACTGGACGATTCATCTTTTCATCGAGGAACTCATATCTTAGGTTCTTAGGCAGTTCCTTAAGTTCTAAGGTTGGTTTCTTAGGGCATGGCATAGGATCTGGGGTAAGGGATAAACATTCGTAAAGGTTATCATCGATGTAGGGTTTCTTAAAGTCATCATCTTCCCTTATGAGAGTTGATGGTAACTTAATTGTTTTGGTAATTTCTTTTTGTCCTAATTCTCTAACACATTCATCAATGATATCTAAGGCATAACACGAGTCTCCCATCACAGATGCCATAAGAAATTTCGAAAGTATAAATTCTATTTTCTCGTCACCTACCTCAAATGTCAACTTTCCTTTCTTGACATCTATTATGGCTCCTGCAGTCGATAAGAATGGTTTACCTAGAAGGATTGGTATATCATTGTCCTCTTTGATGTCCATGACAACAAAGTCAGTAGGGATAAATAACTGACCTATCCTAACAGGAACATCTTCTAAAATTCCTATCGGATATTTAACAGATCTATCGGCTAACTGAAGTGACATCTTAGTGGGTTGTAATTCTCCTAAGTTTAACCTCTCACAAACCGCTAACGGCATTAGGCTCACACTAGCTCCTAAGTCTAGAAAAGCTTTTTCGATGACATGATTACCCAAAAGGCAAGGAATGGAGAAATTTCCAGGATCATTATCTTTCTTAGCTAATTTGTCCTCGGAAATAGCATTACATTCCAAAGGTTTCAGATCGTCAAGTCTACGTTTGTTGGTAAGGATGTCTTTGAGAAACTTTGCATAAGAAGGTATTTGGGTGATGGCTTCTGTGAAATGGATTTTTACATGAAGTTTTTCTATAACTTTAATAAATTTTTTATACTATTTATTGATCTGGGTTTGTTTGAGTCTTTGCGGATATGGTATAGGTGGTTTATACGGCGGGGGTGGTACGTAAGTTTTATCTTTAGGTTCTTCTCCTTTTTCTCGACCTTCCTGGTTTTCAGATTCCTCTGGTTCCTTTACTTCGTCTGTGGGTTTGGTACATTCCTTAGAAGTTTCGGGTTCACTCAATCCAGGGTTTGGTGGCTCATCATAAGCGTTCTCACTTTGTAGGGTAATGGCATTGGCTTGTCCTCTCGGATTTTGTTGAGGTTGTCCAGGGAATTGTCCTCCAGGAGTAGTCTGAGGGGCTTGGTTTAAAGCTACCTGAGAGATATGGGTTTCAAGCATCTTGGTATGAGTAACTATTTGGTCAACCTTGGTTCCTAACTGAGTAATCAATTCGTTAACATGAATGTTTTGGTTCATGAACTCCTTGTTTTGTTGAGTTTGAGCGGTGATAAAATTTTCCATAATTTTCTCAAGGCTCGGCTTTGATGGTACAGGTTGCATAGGTTGATTTGATCTAGGGGCTTGATAGCTAAGTCTCGGAGGTTCATTATTTTGAATAGGGTTATTGTTTTTATAGGAGAAGTTCGGGTGATTCCTCCATCCAGGGTTATAGGTATTCGAATACGGGTTCCCTTGGGTGTAGTTCACTTGCTCTGAGTGGGTTTCGTTTAATAGACTGCATTCTGCAGATTGGTGTCCTTTGGTTCCACATATCTCACAATCCAACGAAACTGCGGCTACAGTATTCGGGTTTATGCAGATATGCTCGACTTTGAGGGCTAATGCGTCCATTTTAGCTTGCATCATGTCTATAGAGCTTAGTTCATGCACTCCTCCATGGGCTTCCTTCTTCTCAACTGTCGCTCGTTTGACTCCCCATGATTGATGGTTTTGAGCCATATCTTCGATGAGGGCACTAGCTTCAGGATAAGGTTTGTTCATCAGAGCACCGCCTGCGGCAGCGTCGATGGTCATCTTTGTGTTATAATGAAGTCCATTATAGAAGGTTTGAATGATTAACCAATTTTCTAAGCCATGATGTGGGCATGCTCGTAACAACTCTTTATATCTCTCCCAAGCTTCGAACAACGATTCTCCTTGGTTTTGGGTAAATCTAGTTATATGGTTTCGAAGAATGGCGGTTTTACTCGGTGGAAAATATCTAGCAAGAAAAACTCTTCTAAGGTTATCCCAAGTCGTAATGGAATTGGGTGGAAGGGAATCTAACCATGATAGGGATTTATCTCTGAGGGAAAAAGGAAATAATCTTAAACGTATTGCCTCAGGAGAAGCTCCATTGGTTTTAAAAGTGTCTGCTAATTGAAGAAATATTTTTAAATGTTGGTTTGGGTTCTCAGTAGCGAGACCTGCGAATTGTCTCTGTTGCACTAGTTGTAACAGAGATGGTTTAAGTTCAAAATTATTAGCTGGGATGGTTGGGTTTACTATACTAGAACTAGGTTCTTCATTGGATGGTTGAGCGAAATCTTTAAGAGGTCTTTGGTTTTGATCTTCGGCCATAGCTCTCTTAATTCTATGAAAGAATAAACGTGTGCGAGCGTAACATTCAGGTTCCGCCAGAGGGTATACTAAGCTTAAACTTTCGGTGCTGCGAGTTCTTCGCATTGACCGGCGGAAAATAGCCTAAGTCTAAACGATATAACAATAAGAAAATGAAATTTGACGAAATTGGTCCCCGACAACGGCGCCAAAAACTTGATGCGTGCTTTCGCATGTATACGAACGCGTCAGAGTAATATAAAAGATTGTCGAATCCACAAAGACCAAGTGTCAATCTATCGTTATCTATTGTTATGGTGTTTATCAAAGGCAATCAAAATAAGTGTTTTTGGAGTGCGCAATGAAAAGTAAAGTGTTGAATAAAGATTAATTAATAAAGACAGGGTCGAATGTAATTCACGTTATCAATTAATAATCCAAGTACTTGCTAATAAAGCTACTTATGGGCAGTGTTTCCTACTTTGAAAAGAACTAATTTAACAGGAACTGTCGCTTTCGCGTATTCAGAACCGAGTTGTACTCCATAATCAAACCCTCTTATTGTCACTTATAAAAAGGCGCGCATTGCGTTAGAGTAGTAAACCTATTTTAAAGAAATATAGTATCTTGACTAAGTTGAAAAGTATTATAACCTGGATTTCTTAACCAAAAGAGGTTCTCACGAACCAGACTCTAAACTTATAAACGCGTCCGAAAATAGTTTTAAAATCTCTTTTTTTCTTAAGTTAAAAACTCCTAATGAACTAAACAAAGTGCTTTCGCTGTTTTTGAAATAGTTAAAAACAATTAAGTTTAGATAGACGTTGGACGGCTTTCGATCTTACCCAACGGAATTGAAGTGCAGAAAAACTTAAGTTGAAAGTTAAAATAGCCCTTAAGTGTTTCTACTAACAATTTTACGGATTATCGGTTCAATTGCGTTCCATACATTCTAACCTTATAAAGTTAGTTAGACATGGTAAAGTAAAAGTGCATTAATTTAAATAAAAGTAGTGTGAGTGCAGAAAGTAAATAAAAGTAGTGCGAGTGTGAGGAAATAAATAAATTTAAAGCGAGTGCGAGAAAATAAATGAAAGTAAAGCGAGTGCGAGGAAATAAATGAAAGTAAAGCGAGTGCGATGAAATAAATAATTTAAAAACAAGTAATAAAAACCTGCTCCAATCGGAGGGTTGAATAAATTGCAATGCGAAAATGAAAATGGCGGCAGGATTAACTTCCTTCCAAAGTGCTCCAAACTCGATTACAGACTCTTTCACAGACTCGATTACACAATTGTGGTAACACTCCAATGCGAAGCGATTACCACTTTAAAATACTGAATATATTCCTAAGTGAAACAAAGTTGCTCTGAGTTTGCCTCTGTTCTAAGTTTGGATGATTGTAAAAGTGATTTCGAGTTTCTATTTATAAGCAAGTAAAAAAATGGAAATGACAAGGATGCCCTTCAACTTGAAAATGGGAGGGAAAACTTTTCCTCTTGTGGCGTCCGCCACAAGGCCATGGCGCCCGCCACAAGGCCAATCTGAGGCGCCTTAGTGGAAGTAGTGGGAACGTGGCAGTTGAGGGAAGTTGAGCTTGGACACGTCATGGCAGGGTCTATGGCGCCAGCCATGGGGTAGGCCACAAGTACAAAATACTGAATTTTAGGGTTTTTAGCTCTTTTTCACTCCTTTTCTCGATCGGGGCTCCAATTAAAGTAAAAACCTGAAAACAAAGGAAAACATAGCAATAACACAACAAAATAACAATAAAACAACTAGAATGCATGTGAAATCGGAGTCGAAAATACGGTAAATTTCAGTGTTATCAATTATCAGAACCTTCTTTCAAACACTACCGCGAAGAAATAAGATTATCAAACGAAGATGCAATACGGTGGATCAATAGTATTCCATTGGAGAAGTGGACTAGGGAATATGACAACAGTCAATGTTAGGGCCCCATGATAACAAATCTTGTGGAATCAATGAACTTTGTCTTCAAAGGCATCTGTAATCTACCTATAACCTCTTTGGTGTAGGCAACATATTTCAGGCTAGGACCGCTGTTTGAGACCAGACGCTCCAAATGGAGTTCAATGTTGCTATCTGGGAAGTTGTTCAGTGATGCTTCAATGAAATTCATTAGACACGAAGCTGCCAAATCAAACACACATGTGGCCACGGTGTTTGACCGCACTAAAGGTTGGTATAGTGTTGTCGAGTCCATGGATCACAATGAGGGCATGTCGATGGGACAGTACAGAGTCGAACTAGATAGATGTTGGTGAGACTGTGGAAAGTTCCAAGCCTTTTGTACGCCTTGCTCCCATGTCATTGCGGCATGCTCAAAGGTTCGAAGGGATCCATCATACTTGCTATCTAAAGTTTACAAAGTCACCAGCCTATCAAATGTTTATAAAATTAGTTTTTCCGTAGTGGCAAAAGAGGATTACTGGCCAGAATATCAAGGGGACATCTTCTGGCACAACGAAGTTATGCGAAGGAAGAAAAAGGGTCGCCCAAACAACACCCGGATTCGAACCAAAATGGATACGGCAAACAAAATGGTTAGATTATGTAGTTCATGCCGTCAGCCAGGCCACAATCGTACTAACTGTCCTAGTGTTGGAACGAGCACAACCAGATAAATTCAAATGTACCTCTATTGCAATATATGAAAAACTAACTTTATTTCATATTATAAGTTTGTGAGCAAATATCATTACATAAACAACAACACAAACAATTAAAACAACTACAATACAATAACTATGCGATTACAACCATCAAAATAATTTTGAATATGTAATGCATCATTCTATGAACGTGGACGCAATAACCAGTCTTAATATCCACCCATTCACACACTTCTCCATTTTGGTTGAACGTGGACGCAAGCCATTGTATTCTTCTAATCCTTTCACCATCTCCAATTTCTCCATCTAACCAACTGTTCAACGTTCGATTAAGACGTTCAGACGAATCTATATACCTGAGTCGAATCTTCATCGGAGACGCAATGACGGAAAATATTAAATCGGCATTTCGCTTGTGAATTTATTCAGACATGGTTAAAACACAAAAACTTGAAGGATAATGGAGTTGAATGAAAGAAAATATGGTAGTAGGGGAAGATTTTGTGTGAAAAATATTGCATCAAAGGCAAGGTATTTATAGAGAGGAGATATAAAATGCATGCGCCAAGAGGCTAGGCGCCTAACATGTCAACACATGCAAGCACCAGAGGCATTGGCGCCTGATCGGGAAAATAACAAGTGTACTATTTACACCGATGTAGTAATAAAATAGGAGTTATCCCGAGTATCGACCTTGAAGACTGCGTATTAAGTACAAACCTTTACAATAATTCAATTGAACAAAAGATCAAAAGGGGGTTTGTTGATTGTTTTCGAAATGATAATTACGAGAATAAATTACACAAAGCGTATAAAACTCTTTTAATTGATATAAGAAAGCATGCTAGGGCAAGATGTATGAATTGCTTTGTACTACACTACTTCCATATTATATAATATCTACGTTGTAATTATTCAACGCCGATTCTCAAGAATTGTTTTCTCTAATTCCTTAGCCGAAAACCATTAACCGTCATTTTCCATCCTAATTCCTTAGCTATTCAAAATGACGTTAAGAAAAACGCAGTTGTAATAAATATTTACGGCTACTACAGTTTGATCCTTATTCCTAAGCGATTATACCGAAGTATTATTATACAAAAAGCGATAAGGTGGTTTGTCCGACCTAAATCCTAACCATAGATCAAAATTCTATTTGTCCGATTGAAAAAAGCATTAAGAACTTTGTATAATAATTTGAATTAAGAACAACGTTGATGATCATAAAAACATAGAAATATTGTTCATACATAAGCAATTCAGGGACACCCCTCTAGCATTGGGGGGTTTAGCTTCTCATAGTATTCAAAGAAAGCAAATTACAAAATAGAGACATTACAATTCTTTGGTGATGAAGGTTGATCTTCAATCTTTTCCAATCTTGAAAATCTCCTCTTCTCCAAACCCCTTGAAAGCTCTCTTCTCTTTTCTGTCTATTCTTCGTACCATCCAAAAGTCCATTTTCTCTTCACCAATAGTAGACTAAATAGTTTCAAATCATCCAAAAGCATCGTGAAATACCAAGACCGCCCTCCAAAATTACAAAGAGACTTGAAAAATAAAAATCAGCAAAAGGAGCGAATTGGCCAACACGGGCCGTGTCAGCTGACACGGGCACCCGTGTTGGCTCCCTGTTAACTTTTTTCATTCAGACTTTGCTGACACGGGCGCCCGTGTCAGCCCCCTGTTTTCTGCTTTCTTGCTTTCCAACTTCTGCACAGGCTGACACGGGTCGTGTCAGCTGACACGGGTCGTGTCAGCTGACACGGGTCGTGTCAGCTGACACGGGCACCCGTGTCAGCACCCTGTTTTTGCTTTTAAGTTTTCAACCTTTTGCATAATCTGACACGGGCACCCGTGTCAGGCACCTGTTTTGCGCATATTTCGCTTTGCAAACCATTTTTGACTCCCGTTCTTCCCTTACGCATCTTTCGGGTTTATTGTTGGACCTGGAAACCAAATAGAACTACCACGGAAACGCATAAAATGCGACAAAAAGAGATGAACCACTAATAAAATATAAAACAAGAAGGAAAGAAATGCGATAAAACTTAGGAAATCAACTAAAAGAAAGAACAAAATGTTACCGATTCTTGAAGATTCATGTTGGATGGATGATGAAAACTAAGTGCGAATGGTGACCGATCACAACCCCAAACTTATCTCATTGCTTGTCCTCAAGTGATGTAAGAGACAACACATAGGTCAACCATGGGTTTTCTTCTTTTCACAATACAACTGATGCTATTCATAACTTATCTTCCTCCTTCCCGATTAAGCTTCTGGTTCACCCATTCGAACTATCCACCGCATTACCATATCAGAGTGTTTTTTCACCTGCAAACTTCTTCACACCACTCACCAAATATCTCGGGGTTAAAGTGTTTAGCACTCATAATATCAAGGTATGCAATATCAACTCTTAATTTTTGAATAAATTCTACGTTCACTACACAAACCAAATTCACACACTTTTAGAGGTCTTTCGGGTTGTAACTGGGTTTAGGTATGGTGGGGATAAAAAAGGAAATGGATGACAAAGGTTTAAAATTTGGCATTCATTTTGTTGCTTTTCTTTGTGCACAAATTATTTCATGGTGTGTTGTCCAACTTGACTCTTTTTTTTTTCTCAATTTTTTTCTTTCTTTGAGTATCTCATTATGGTATGAGTCTTTGACTTAGGCAAGTGCTTTTATCTCATCTCCATTTTTCATTTCTTTTCGGTAGAAGTATATATTTTCACAAAAAAAAATCTTTTGTTGCACTTTCCCTTTTTCAATTTTTCTAAGGATTACCACCCCAGACTTATCTTTTTGCATGAATTTGGAACTACAACAGTCATGCCGAGCGAAGGTAGGAAGTGTTTGGCTTATGGTTAACATAATGGTTTTCACAAACAAGGGGGCACAGGCTCAACGGGGTTAACAATGGATAAATACAACATTACGAATGGCTAGAAAGGCTAAAGGGCGAAAACAAACAACGTGCCTCAGTCTGCGTCTTTGTGTTGTGCTGTATTAGTAGAACTTACGCAAAATCAGAGTGATAAAGTCATACCTGAATGCACTCTTTTGTGTTTGGTTTTGTTGAACTCTCACCATGTTGGATAAGCTTGCAGGCTCCAAACCACTCTTCATGTCAAACAACTTCTTTTTCAGCTTGGGTCTACCATCCCCTATTTCGGTCTAGAGTCGCCAAGTTGCGTCCAACATTTTCTTTCTTAGCTGTATCAACTTCCAGGTTGCCTCGGGAGCAAATTCGGGGTTGCATCTTTCCCTCACTGGTCACTAGTCCATCATTTATCCAGTAGAATCCACTTTTATCTGTAACACATGGAAATAAAAAAAGACACAAAAAAAAAAACAAAGTAACAAAACAAACAAACACAAATTAAACAAAATACAAAACAATAACCCCCCCCCCCCCCCACACACACACACTTGAACCAAACATTGTCCCCAATATGCATTGTCAAGATAAGAGGGGTACTCACAGTGTCTACTGAGGAGGTGGAGGAGGATACGAATAATGCAACATCATGCGTTACATCATCACATTCATTTCATCCAAAACCGTCCCTTGGTGGCGTTGTTCAATTCCGAACCTTGTGAGCTCCTCACCTTGCTTAGATTGCTTCGTACGAAGGTGACCGATCTTATTTTGAATCCAACCCCATTGGTCTTGTGGCATGGAATAGGACCCTGAAGCTTGGGTCGTTCCTTGAGGTTGTTGGTAAAACTGCTCCTCAGTGCTAGGTGCACCCTCCATATGCTCATCTGCAGGAAAGGAATCAAGGAAATCTTCGTCCCCCTCATCCAGGTCGGGACACTCATAAGTCCAGTTGGCTTTGTTAGTAATACTAATAAAATCATAAGCGGGTAAAGCAAGAATATGAACTTTTTGGCAGACAAGAGAATAATGATCTTGCTTTACCTCAATCATGCCTTATTGAATCAACGCGGCCATGTCCAGTTTATTCTTACCTGGAACCTGTGGAACTTCAGCAAGTGCAACACCAAACTCAAAATGGTTGGCAATCTGTGTGATCATTCCGCCAACCGAAATGTCGCCTGAAGTAGCGCGACCAACTCTGCCTAGGTTGTCAGCTGCAAATGCTGCTACATTGATAGGTGTTTGTGTTGCCATACTATACAAAAAGAAAAGCTCCCTTTGGGTGGCGACATCGGTGATATCACCGCGACCGAAGATGGTGTACGCCAAAGCCTTTTGAGCGTACCTGAAACAAGGGTTATGGATAGCCGATGCTTTTGCCCCCTTGGAGATATATTTAGCATTACCTATTATAGCTGTCCAGAATTCAGCTGGAACAAAAGTATCGGGCACCGTTCTAGGGCCTACTATTAGGAGTTTTAGGATACTCCCCAATTCATCCACAGACAATTCTAAATTAGTATTAAACAAACGAAAACGTAAAGTACCGTAGTACTCTTTCTCAGTTCCATTCCACCGATTTTTCAATTTAAATTAAATGGTACTTAAAAATTCAAGAGTAATACGCGCGAAAGTTGGCGCTTCTAACTGCATGAATTCCAACATACCTAAGTTATGGAACATTCAGTGGATTTCAGACTGTAATCCTAATTCCTGCAAAGTGTTATCACACATGTATCTAGTGGGTGTCAATTTTCTCTTAAGGTGAGCAGTATACCTTTTTTGGTGCTCTAAATCTTCAAACATAATATTATGCTCATTCGGAGTCCTTCTTGCCCTTTGACGTGGCCGGGATGATTCTGCCACGTTCGTGCTTATGTCTACTCGGCGAGACATGCTATTACCTACACACACAAAAAAACTTGAAATTGAAAATAAAGAATAGGGAAAAATACCACCGTAGGAAGGTAGAGGATGGCAAATGGAGAAGCTTTTGTGAAGGTGGTTGGAGATTTGATGGAGTTTTGAGGGAAAAGGTTGAAGCTTTTTGTGAAGCTTAAATCGAGGCTCTTAGGTTTTCTTGAGAGGAAGAGAGATGACAGTGAGAGAATAGGTGAGAAAAAGGGTTTATGAGGTGTGAATGAGTGATAAAAGATAATTAGTGGGTGTAATTGGAGGTGTAACACCCCGATAATAATAAAATAATTATTTAAATTGAGTTAATAATATATTTATTAATTTAATTAAATAATTGGAAATTTTATTATTATTATTATTGGAAAATATATATATGTTGGAAATAAGGAAAAAAGCCCATTTTGGAGTAAAAAGGTTTTTACGTGAAAAAGCAGAGAAGCGATCGTGAAAGAGGAAAAAGGGCAAGAGGCAGAGCAAGAGGAAGAAGGTTGGAGAAGAGAAGAGCTTGAAGTTTGAGATTCGCCGGATTAATCAGGTAAGGGGGGTTTATCGTCGATTAATGGGTATTATGGGATAATATGTGATGGGTAGTGATAAGCCGTTAATTTGACCCTAATTGGGATTATTGATGCTGAAGAATTATGTTGGATAAATTGTATTTAGACTGTAATTGATTCTGTGTTTGGGTTAGTTGTGAAATTCCGAACGTATAGCTTTTTACGGAATCGGAATCGGAGGTCCGGAAGTCCTCCAACGGCGGAAAATGCGGAGAATTCTGCATTCTGCCTTGTGTTAGCGCAGGAACTGCTGTTTTGTCTGCGTTAACCGGTTAACCCAGGGCGTTAACCGGTTAACACTGTTTGAATTGTGAAAATGTACTGTTTTGCCTGCGTTAACCAGTTAACCCAGGGCGTTAACCGGTTAACACTGTTGCGTTTTGCCAGAAAATGTGTTTTTGCCTGCGTTAACCGGTTAACCCAGGGCGTTAACCGGTTAACACTGTTGCAGAGTGGAAAATTGGCTTTTTAATATTGTGTACATAATTGAGAGTTGGCCTATGTTGGCGTATGATGTAATAGGGATTATTTCCCGCTGTTTTGAGCAGTATAGGTATTAGTAGAGTGTGCTAATACTGTGTTTAATTGACTTACATGATAATGATGTGTTGATACATATGTTGATGATGTATGATGGTATGCATAATGATGTGAATGTATGTATTATGCATGTATGTGTGAATGGACTGTTGTATGGCTTAGAGTGTGAGCATATGTCCGTTGTGAATTGTTGTTGATGCTGCATTGCTAGATGATTAGCGTGCATAGCATAGCCTTTGGGGCTGTAGCTAATTCCCATGGTGAGGAATTAGTGAGTGAATCATTGTGGATTTGTTGTTGATGTTTGCATGCTAGATGATTAGTGTGCATAGTCTAGCCTTCGGGGCTGTAGCTAATTCCCATGGTGAGGAATTAGTGAGTGAGTCATTAGATCTCAAATGAGTGGGACTAGTGAGCTTAGTAGCCGTATCTGGAGGGATCGGTGAGCTTGAACTATATGTTCAGGAATAGTCGGTACCGCATGTGTGGAGTCTCATTGCATAATGTATGTATGGCGTATAATATGAATGGATGTATTCCAATATTATACGTGTGGTTGTGTTGTTAGGGAGTATGATTTGAGATTATACTTGTGTTTATGTTGGTGTTGAGTATGAGGTTGAGCTGATGTGCTGTTACTGATTGTATGTTGCGATTAGGGTGATTAATGTGTTAAATTGCTTAACATGACATTATATTCTATAATGCTTATTATATTGATTGAGGAACTCACCCTTACAACTATTTTTCAGGTAACGAGAAATGAGTTGAGTAGAAGCGAATGCTTGGAGTCTAGTGTAGTCTCCTTAGTGGGTCGTGCTCTGATAGATGTAACATCGGGATGGGATGTTTTATGTTGTTGAATAATTTACATGTGAATGTTACATGTTTTACATGATTGAGGAGATCTCTATCCGTTGCGTTTTATGCAAATGTTTATGTTTTGAATTAATAAAAGAGCATGACCGTTATATTGTTGAATGGTGTGAATAATTGTGTGACACCCTTGAATGGCATAATTACTCTGAATTGTTATATGTTTATTATTTTTAATTAAATATTTGGGGTATTTTAGAAGGGTGTTACATTAGTGGTATCAGAGCATAGTCGGTCGAGTCGAGTCGTAATTATTCTGTTTCCCCTGTACGGGATAGGTGTTGTGTAACCCTATCAGTACTCATTGTTTTAGTTTGTTGGGTTTTCAGAATAGAGATGGCTGGAAGAGGTAGAGATGATGCTGCGATTGCTGAGGCTCTGGGTATGCTAGCTGGAGTACTTGGAGGAAATCCGAATGTTGTGGGAATGGGAGCTACTCGTCAACTGAGTGAGTTCCAGAAGAACAATCCTCCAATGTTCAAGGGAGCATACGATCCAGATGGTGCTCAGAAGTGGTTGAAGGAGATCGAGAGGATCTTCCGAGTGACTGAGTGTGCCGATAACCAGAAGGTCAGGTTCGGTACGCATATGCTATCAGAGGAAGCTGATGATTGGTGGGTTGCTACCCGCACTGAGTTGGAAACTGCTGGGAATGCTGAAATCACTTGGGATGTGTTCAGAGAGAGATTCCTGAGGAAGTACTTTCCAGAAGATGTTAGAGGAAAGAAAGAGATAGAGTTTTTGGAATTGAAGCAGGGTAACAGGTCTGTTACTGAGTATGCTGCTAAGTTCACAGAACTGTCGAAGTATTACACTCCCTATAATGAGGCTGCTGGAGAATTTTCGAAATGTGTGAAGTTTGAGAACGGGTTGCGTCCTGAGATCAAACAGGCTATTGGATATCAGCGGATCAGAGTGTTTTCTGACTTGGTTGACTGTTGCAGGATTTTTGAACAGGATTCCAAAGCCAGAGCAGAAAGCTATCAGCAGAGGGTTGATAGGAAAGGCAAGAATCAGAATGATCGTGGAAAACCGTATGCAGCTGGCAAAGGTTTTCAGAAGCAGAGTGGGATGAAGAGGCCTAGTGGGGGAGACTCTAGTGCTCCTGTTAAGTGTTATAGATGTGGTCGGGCCGGACATCGTGTCCATGAGTGTACCAGTGCTGAGATGAAGTGTTTCAAGTGTGGTAAAGGTGGTCACTTGGCTGCAGAGTGCCGGTTGAAGACTGTAACTTGTTTCAACTGTGGAGAGTTGGGTCATATCAGTCCACAGTGTCCTAAGCCGAAGAAAGAGAATCAGTCAGGAGGCAAGGTCTTTGCTTATTTGGGTTCTGAGACTTTTGCAGATGATCGTTTGATCCGAGGTACGTGTTATATTAATGGCTTTCCTCTTGTAGCTATTATTGACACAGGTGCGACTCATTCCTTTATATCTTTGGATTGTGCTGTGAAACTTAAGTTAGAGATATCTGAGATGCATGGTAGTATGGTGATTGATACTCCTGCAAAGGGTTCAGTGACTACTACTTCAGTTTGTTTGAATTGTCCTTTGAGTATTTTTGGTAGAGACTTTGGGATAGACCTTGTGTGTCTTCCCCTAGTGCAGATTGATGTTATCTTGGGTATGAACTGGTTGGTGTTTAACCGAGTTTCTATCAACTTTTTTGATAAGACTGTGATATTTCCTGAGAGTGAGGAAGGAAAGAGTTTGTTTCTATCAGCAAGGCAGGTGAATGAGGAAGTAGCAGATGGGGCAGAGTTGTTTATGCTGTTAGCGACTTTAGAGGCTAAAGATAAACTGGTGATTGGCGATCTAGCCGTGGTGTGTGATTTTCCTGATGTGTTTCCCGAAGAAGTGAATGAATTACCGCCAGAGCGTGAAGTTGAGTTCTCGATTGATTTGGTACCTGGTACTAGACCGATATCGATGGCTCCGTATCGTATGTCTGCTGTTGAGTTAGCTGAATTGAAGGGTCAGCTGGAAGATCTGTTGGATAAGAAGTTTATTCGTCCGAGTGTGTCACCGTGGGGTGCACCAGTGTTATTGGTTAAGAAGAAAGAAGGTACTATGAGGTTGTGTGTGGATTACAGGCAACTGAATAAAGTGACGATCAAGAATCGGTATCCTTTGCCGAGGATTGATGATTTGATGGATCAGTTGGTTGGTGCAAGTGTGTTCAGCAAAATAGATTTGAGATCTGGGTATCATCAGATACGTGTGAAAACTGAGGATATTCAGAAGACTGCTTTCAGAACAAGGTATGGACATTATGAGTATTCTGTAATGCCTTTTGGGGTGACTAATGCGCCTGGAGTATTTATGGAGTATATGAATAGGATTTTCCATCCGTACCTAGACCAGTTTGTTGTGGTATTTATTGATGACATTTTGGTGTATTCGAAATCTGAAGAAGAGCATGCTGAGCATTTGAGAGTGGTTTCAGAAGTTCTACGAGAAAAGAAGTTATTTGCTAAACTCTCTAAATGTGAATTTTGGTTAGAAGAGGTTAGTTTTCTTGGTCATGTGATTTCAAGAGGTGGTGTTGCTGTTGATCCTTCTAAGATAGAAGCGGTATCTAAGTGGGAAGCTCCGAAGTCAGTTTCTGAGATAAGGAGTTTTCTTGGACTTGCAGGTTATTATAGGAAGTTCATTGAGGGATTTTCTAAGTTGGCGTTACCGTTGACGATGTTGACTAGAAAGGGACAAGCGTTTGTTTGGGACTCCAAATGTGAAGAAGGTTTCCAAGAGTTAAAGAGAAGGTTAACTAGTGCTCCTATTCTGATATTACCGAGTCCGTCAGAACCATTTGAGGTTTACTGTGATGCTTCATTGTTGGGTTTGGGTGGTGTGTTGATGCAGAATAAGCAGGTTATAGCTTATGCTTCGAGACAGCTGAGGGTTCATGAGAGGAACTATCCAACACACGATTTAGAGTTGGCAGCTGTGGTGTTTGTTCTGAAGTTATGGAGGCATTATTTGTACGGGTCAAGATTTGAAGTTTTCAGTGACCATAAAAGTTTAAAGTATTTGTTTGATCAGAAAGAACTGAATATGAGACAGAGGAGATGGTTAGAATTTCTGAAGGATTATGACTTTGGTTTGAATTACCATCCGGGTAAAGCAAACGTAGTGGCTGATGCGTTGAGTCGGAAATCATTGCATATGTCTATGTTAATGGTTAGGGAATTGGATTTAATTGAGCAGTTTAGAGATTTGAGTTTGGTGTGTGAGAGTACTCACAATAGTGTTAAATTGGGAATGTTGAAATTAACAAGTGGTATTCTGGATGAGATCAGAGAGGGTCAGAAATCCGATGTGTTTTTGGTTGATAAGTTGACTTTAGTGAATCAAGGCCAAGGTGGTGAATTCAGAGTTGATGAGAATGGTGTTTTGAAATTTGGTAATCGGGTGTGTATTCCAGATGTTACCGAACTTAAGGAGAGTATTCTTGAAGAAGGACATCGTAGTGGTTTGAGTATTCATCCTGGAGCTACGAAGATGTATCATGATTTGAAAAAGTTATTTTGGTGGCCGGGAATGAAAAGAGAAATTGCAAGTTTTGTTTATTCCTGTTTGACTTGTCAGAAGTCAAAGATTGAGCATCAGAAGCCGTCTGGGCTAATGCAACCGTTGGCTATTCCAGAGTGGAAGTGGGATAGTATCAGTATGGATTTTGTTTCTGGTTTGCCGAGGACAAATAAGAATTTTGAAGCCATTTGGGCGATTGTTGATAGATTGATGAAGTCGGCTCATTTCATTCCGATCAGAATGGATTATCCGTTAGAGAGACTAGCCGAGTTGTATATTGAGAAGATTGTAAGTTTGCATGGTATTCCGTCTAGTATTGTTTCGGACAGAGATCCTAGATTTACATCGAAGTTCTGGGAAGGTTTGCAGAGGGCTTTGGGAACTAAGCTGAAATTGAGTTCTGCATATCATCCGCAGACTGATGGTCAGACTGAGAGGACGATTCAGTCACTAGAGGATCTTTTAAGGGCTTGTGTTTTGGAAAAAGGAGGTGCTTGGGATTGTTATTTGCCTTTGATTGAGTTTACCTACAACCATAGTTTTCATTCGTGCATTGGTATGGCACCGTTTGAAGCTTTGTATGGTAGGAGATGTCGGACACCGTTATGTTGGTATGAGTCCGGTGAAAGTGCTGTGGTTGGACCGGAGATTGTTCAACAGACTACCGAAAAGATTAAGATGATTCAGGAGAAGATGAGAATTGCTCAGAGTCGTCAGAAGAGTTATCATGATAAGAGGAGGAAGTCACTTGAGTTCCAAGAGGGAGATCATGTGTTTCTTCGTGTTACTCCGATAACTGGCGTTGGTCGAGCTTTGAAGTCGAAGAAGTTGACACCTCGATTTATTGGTCCTTATCAGATTTTGGAGAGGATAGGGGAGGTAGCCTATCGTGTCGCTTTACCGCCGTCGCTTGCGAATTTGCATGAGGTTTTTCATGTGTCTCAGTTGAGGAGGTACATTCATGATCCGTCGCATGTCGCCCAAGTAGATGATGTACAGGTGAGAGATAACCTGACTGTTGAAACATCACCTATGAGGATCGAGGATCGAGAGTTGAAGCAGTTGCGGGGTAAATAGATTGCCTTGGTGAAGGTAGCTTGGGGAGGACCAGCAGGTGGCAATGTGACTTGGGAACTGGAGAGTAAGATGAAGGAGTCTTACCCGGAGTTGTTCGCTTGAGGTATGTTTTCGAGGACGAAAACTCTTTTAGTGGGGGAGAGTTGTAACACCCCGATAATAATAAAATAATTATTTAAATTGAGTTAATAATATATTTATTAATTTAATTAAATAATTGGAAATTTTATTATTATTATTATTGGAAAATATATATATGTTGGAAATAAGGAAAAAAGCCCATTTTGGAGTAAAAAGGTTTTTACGTGAAAAAGCAGAGAAGCGATCGTGAAAGAGGAAAAAGGGCAAGAGGCAGAGCAAGAGGAAGAAGGTTGGAGAAGAGAAGAGCTTGAAGCTTGAGATTCGCCGGATTAATCAGGTAAGGGGGGTTTATCGTCGATTAATGGGTATTATGGGATAATATGTGATGGGTAGTGATAAGCCGTTAATTTGACCCTAATTGGGATTATTGATGCTGAAGAATTATGTTGGATAAATTGTATTTAGACTGTAATTGATTCTGTGTTTGGGTTAGTTGTGAAATTCCGAACGTATAGCTTTTTACGGAATCGGAATCGGAGGTCCGGAAGTCCTCCAACGGCGGAAAATGCGGAGAATTCTGCATTCTGCCTTGTGTTAGCGCAGGAACTGCTGTTTTGTCTGCGTTAACCGGTTAACCCAGGGCGTTAACCGGTTAACACTGTTTGAGTTGTGAAAATGTACTGTTTTGCCTGCGTTAACCGGTTAACCCAGGGCGTTAACCGGTTAACACTGTTGCGTTTTTCCAGAAAATGTGTTTTTGCCTGCGTTAACCGGTTAACCCAGGGCGTTAACCGGTTAACACTGTTGCAGAGTGGAAAATTGGCTTTTTAATGTTGTGTACATAATTGAGAGTTGGCCTATGTTGGCGTATGATGTAATAGGGATTATTTCCCGCTGTTTTGAGCAGTATAGGTATTAGTAGAGTGTGCTAATACTGTGTTTAATTGACTTACATAATAATGATGTGTTGATACATATGTTGATGATGTATGATGGTATGCATAATGATGTGAATGTATGTATTATGCATGTATGTGTGAATGGACTGTTGTATGGCTTAGAGTGTGAGCATATGTCCGTTGTGAATTGTTGTTGATGCTGCATTGCTAGATGATTAGCGTGCATAGCATAGCCTTTGGGGCTGTAGCTAATTCCCATGGTGAGGAATTAGTGAGTGAATCATTGTGGATTTGTTGTTGATGTTTGCATGCTAGATGATTAGTGTGCATAGTCTAGCCTTCGGGGCTGTAGCTAATTCCCATGGTGAGGAATTAGTGAGTGAGTCATTAGATCTCAAATGAGTGGGACTAGTGAGCTTAGTAGCCGTATCTGGAGGGATCGGTGAGCTTGAACTATATGTTCAGGAATAGTCGGTACCGCATGTGTGGAGTCTCATTGCATAATGTATGTATGGCGTATAATATGAATGGATGTATTCCAATATTATACGTGTGGTTGTGTTGTTAGGGAGTATGATTTGAGATTATACTTGTGTTTATGTTGGTGTTGAGTATGAGGTTAAGCTGATGTGCTGTTACTGATTGTATGTTGCGATTAGGGTGATTAATGTGTTAAATTGCTTAACATGACATTATATTCTATAATGCTTATTATATTGATTGAGGAACTCACCCTTACAACTATTTTTCAGGTAACGAGAAATGAGTTGAGTAGAAGCGAATGCTTGGAGTCTAGTGTAGTCTCCTTAGTGGGTCGTGCTCTGATAGATGTAACATCGGGATGGGATGTTTTATGTTGTTGAATAATTTACATGTGAATGTTACATGTTTTACATGATTGAGGAGATCTCTATCCGTTGCGTTTTATGCAAATGTTTATGTTTTGAATTAATAAAAGAGCATGACCGTTATATTGTTGAATGGTGTGAATAATTGTGTGACACCCTTGAATGGCATAATTACTCTGAATTGTTATATGTTTATTATTTTTAATTAAATATTTGGGGTATTTTAGAAGGGTGTTACAGGAGGTGGGGCCCATGTCAAAACGGTAAAAAAAAAATCAAAATTTTGAAAACGCGCTTGCTGACACGACCGTGTTAGCTGACACGGCCGTGTTAGCTGACACGGGCGGTCGTGTCAGTGCTCTTCCCCTTATTTTTTTTTCAAAATTTTGCTTTAGCAGGGGCTGACACGGGCGACCGTGTCAGACCCCTAGAAAAAAAAATTCTTCTCCACTCTCTTCTTGACATAGGCCGTGTCAGGTCCCTGTTTTTATTTTTCTTTCATTTTTCGTTTCAAGCTTCGTAACCGGGCTTCTGCTTTCGATTTTCCATAGACTTCTTGCACATGAACTTTTGGCTCCTCTAGCAAACATTGTTCAAACCTACAAGTCAATAACACACAACAAAACAAAGAAAATAATTAGACACAAAAGCGTGGGTTGCCTCCCACGTAGCGCTTCGTTTAACATCGCCTGGCTCGACGGTTGTTCATCTTATCAGATAAGATGAACAACATCAATTTGACCAACTTCCTGCTCCACATTGTAAGGTTTTAACCTTTGGCCATTCACTTTAAAAATGTCTCCATTGAATTGATTTTTTATTTCAATTGCTCCATGAGGATATACCTTGTGTACCATAAATGGTCCCGACCATTTTGATCTCAGCTTTCCCGAGAACAACTTCATCCTCGAATTAAACAATAACACTATTTGTCCTTCCCGAAATTTCTTCTTTTAAATCCTTCTATCATGCCATTTTTTTGTTTGATCTTTGTAAATTTTGGCATTTTCATATGCTCGGTTCCTAAATTCTTCTAACTCATGGAATTGAAGGATTCGGGACTCTCCCGCTTTCGAAAGATCCAAATTAAGAAATTTTGAAGCCCACAAAAGTTTGTGTTCAAGTTCTAAGGGTAAGTGACAGGCCTTACCATATACCAATTGATAAGGAGACATACCAATCGGTGTTTTGAAAGCAATTCGGTATGCCCAAAGCGCATCATCAAGCTTACTTGCCCAATCTTTGCGAGATGAGTTAACCGTCTTCTCAAGAGTTTGTTTCAGCTGCCTATTTGATACTTCAACTTGACCATTTATTTGTGGATGGTACGGAGTGGCTATACAATGTTTTACATTATACTTCAAGAGTAGCTTTTCCATTAGGTGATTTAAGAAATGAGTTCCCTCATCACTTATTAGAGCTCTTGGCACTCCAAACCTGAAAAATATGTTCTCCTTTAGAAACTTGACTACCACTTTTGCATCATTCGTTGGTAGAGCAACTGCTTTTACCCACTTGGATACATAATCCACCGCCACCAAAATATAGTTCTTTCCAAATGAAGATGGAAATGGTCCCATAAATTCGATACCCCAAACATCAAAGAGTTCAACTTCCAACATGGGGTTCTGAGGCATCTGATTTCTTTTCGAGATGTTACCCATCCTTTGACACTTATCGCACTCTTTGATTAATTGCTGAGCATCTTTGAAAAGTGTAGGCCAGTATAAGCCTGACTAGAGGACTTTGGTTGCGGTTCTATCACCACTAAAGTGTCCACCATAGTCAGAGTCATGGCATGCTTTCAGGACATCTCTATGTTCTTCTTCAGGAACACATCTTCTAACCAACCCGTCTACTCCTTTCTTGTACCAGGATGGGTCATCCCATAAGTAAAACCTGCAATCATGCACAAACTTTTTCTTTTTGTTAGAGTCAAAATCGCTAGGGATCACCCCACCTACTAGATAGTTCGCGTAGTTTGCGAACCATGGCATTCTAATAACAACAAGGATGCGTTCGTCAGCAAACTCATCCTTTATTGGACGCTTTTCCTCATTCTCCTCTGTAGGGGACATCCGAGAGAAGTGATCGTCCATAGTATTTTCACACCCTCTCTTGTCACGAATTTCCACATCAAACTCTTAGAGGAATAAGATCCATCTCAATAGTCTTGGCTTAGAGTCCTGCTTAGCAAATAAATACTTCAAGGCAACATGGTCAGTATAAACAATGACTCTAGAACCCAACAAATATTGCCTGAATTTATCGAAGGCATAGACCACCGCTAGAAACTCCTTCTCGGTAGTCGCAAAGTTCATCTATGCAGGGTTCAAAACATGACTAGCATAATATATGACATGCAATAGTTTATCTCTTCGTTGCCCAAGAACTGCTCCCACTGTAATGTCACTCGCATCACACATGATCTCAAAAGGTAGAGACCAATTTGGGGCAATGACAATTGGTGCCATCACCAATTTATTTTTTATAGTTTCAAATGCAACGACACACTCTTTATCAAAAATAAAAGCCTTGTCCTTCACAAAAAGGGTAGTTAAAGGTTTAGCTATCTTAGAAAAGTCTCTTATAAACCTGCGGTAGAAACCCGCATGCTCTAAGAAACTTCTTATACCTTTTTCGTTTATTGGAGGGGGCAACTTTGCTATTACCTCGATCTTGGCTTGATCCACTTCTATTCCCTTGTGGGAAATTTTGTGACCCAAGACTATGCCTTCTCGCACCATGAAGTGGCACTTCTCCCAGTTGAGAATCAAATTGGTCTGTTGGCATCTTTCTAAGACAAGGGAAAGGTTAGTCAAACAATTATCAAAAGAGAAACCAAATACCGAGAAGTCATCCATGAAGACCTCCATATGCTTTTCAAGCATGTCTGCAAAAATGGAAGTCATGCATCTTTGAAATGTGTCTGGCGCATTACATAACCCAAATGGCAATCTTCTGTAAGCAAAAATACCATAGGGGCATGTAAAAGCTGTCTTCTCTTGATCTTCTAGTGCAACCGCTATCTGATTATATCTAGAGTAGCCATCAAGGAAACAATAGTAGTCATGACCAGCCAACCTTTCCAACATCTGATCAATGAATGGTAAAGGAAAGTGATCCTTTCTTATCGCTAAGTTCAACCTTCTGTAATTGATGCAAACACGCCACCCAGTGACTGTCCTTGTAAGGAGCAACTCATTTTTCTCATTCTTTATCACGGTAGTCCCTCCTTTCTCTAGAACCACATGAACAAGACTTACCCAAGAGTTATCGAATATGGGATAAATTAACCCCGCATCTAATAGTTTAACAACCTCTTTCCTAACCACTTCCTTCATTGCGGGATTTAGTATTCTTTGGGGTTACACCACTGGTTTGTGACCATCCTCCATGAGAATTTTATGCATACATACCGTATGACTAATCCCCTTCAAGTCTTCTATTGCCCATCCCATTGCACTTTTGTGCTTCTTCAGAACCTTGACGAGCTTGTCTTCTTGGGAACCTTCTAAACTAGAGCTTATAATAGTCGGGAATATCCTTTCAGAATCTAGAAAAACATACTTGAGATTTTCAGGCAGTTGTTTCAGTTCAGCTACTTTCTTGGTCTGATCTTTCTTTTCCTCCAACTGAGGTTCCCTCAAGTTTTCCCACCGGAGTGATCGGGATCCTTTAAAGGGTGGTTGTGTTTCCATCATAGCTAACACTTCCCTCTCCTTTTCATCAACTTCTTGAGTGTCTTCAGAAATTGATAGACTTAGAACTCTCTCCAAGGGCAATTGTGGTTCACCTAAAGGATTTTCTTGCAGAACCACTTGATCAATCACCTCTATGTGTTGACTGGTGGCCACATCATCTTTGTATCTCATGGTGTTTCACACATCAATTTTTAACTCTTCATCGTAAACTTTTAGAGTCATGGTGCCTTCTTCTATATCTATCAAACATCTTCTTGTCTCCGAAAATGGTCTACCAAGAATGAGCAGTATCTCTTCATCTTCCAGCATTTCTAAGATGACAAAGTTCATCGGAAACACAAACTTATCAATCTTCATAAGAACATCTTCCACTACTCCATATGGTCTCTTCATAGAGTTGTCAGCAAATTGAAGTGTCATTCTAGTATCTTGCACTTTTACGATCCCCAACCTCTTGTAAATGGATAACGGCATGAGACTCACACTTGTCCCGAATTCTATAAGGGCCTTTTTGAAATATCTATCCCCAATAGTGCAAGGGATAGTTACCGAGCCTCAATCTTTCTTCTTCACCGGAATCTTCATACCTTGCAAAATTGTACTACAAGTTTCGGTTAGTACAATAGGGTCAGTATCAATGCTCCTCTTCTTTGAAATAATATCCTTCATAAATTTGGCGTAAGAGGGCATTTGTTCAAGTGCCTCCAAGAACGGAATGTTAATCTCAAGATTTTTGAACATCTCTAAGAATTTCTCGAAGTTCTTCTCATGTTGCGCTTTCTTTTTATTTCTTGTGGGGAAATGGAGTTTGACAACCGGCTTTGGTTCACTAACTTTTTCTTCCACCTCTTCACTCATAACCTCATTTTCTTTTATTTCCAACTCAACTTCAAGCAATTGGTCTTCTTTTTCGTCATCTTTCTCAGGGACTTCTTTCGATTTACCACTCCTTGTGGTTACAACACTCATATTATTATGCTCTCTTGGATTTGTAATTGTAGCACTCGATAATGCACCCGGTGCTTGAGAACCTGCGAGTTGTTGAGCAATCTGACTCATTTGCATTTCCAGATTCTTTATCTAAGCACCCGTGTTTCTTAGATTACTTCTAGTCTCCTCTTGAAATTGGGAACTTTGTGCCGCCATTTTTTCAATGGCAATTTCCCAATCCTCTTTTCTTGGTACCTCTTGTTGAAACTGTTGTTGGGGTTGTTGAAACTATTGCTGGTATGGTTGTTGTTGTTGTGGTCGATACTGTTGTTGTGGTTGGCTTTGATATTGATTGGGCGCTTGCTTATGAAATTTCCTTGCTGGCCCTTCCAGGAGAAATTTGGATGATTTTTCCATCCAGGATTATATATATTTGAGTAAGGGTTGTTCTGCTTCAGAAAATTAATCTCTTTTACCTGTTGTGCAGTTGCTACACAATGCATGGCGAAGTAAGGTCCCCCACAAATTTCACAACTAACCGCTTGAATTGGTTGAACCGGTTGAACTTGTGCCATCGTTTGAGTATCAAGAGCCATTTTCTTGAGTCTTCGCTCTACTTCAGCTGTTATTTGATCTTCCATCTTCACAACTTGATTTGCTAGCTTGAGATCAATGATACCTTCAGGTTGACTTACACTGCGGTCATAGAGCTCCAGATGCTCATTTGCTGCAACGGCTTCGATGATTTTCTTTATTCCAGTGGCTGTTGTAAAATTTGTTGAGCCACCGGGAGCCGTGCCTATGAGTTGCTTAGTTTTCATTCTAAGGCCATTCACAAAATTTTGCATCTGTTCAGTTGCATCCATGTTATAAGTAGGACATGCAACCAACAATCGCTTGAACCTCTTGTAAGCGTCTCCGAGTGACTCTCCTTCCTTCTGTTTGAAATTAACTATGTCATATCTCTTACGGATATAAACAGAAGCAGGGAAGTACTCATTCAAAAATGTCGTCTCCATTTGTTGCCAAGCTGTAATGCTTCCCGCGGGTAAAGAGTAAAACCACTTTTCGGCATCTTCCGATAATATAGACGGAAACATCACCAACTTTTTATCTTCTTCTAAGTGTCCCTCAATTTTCAACGATGTCGTCATGGTCAGAAGTCTTTGTAAATGCTTGTTGGCATCTTCATTGATTTTTCCGGAGAACGGTCTCCTTTCGAGTTAACGAATCGTTGAAGGGTGTAGCTGAAAATGATCAACATTCACCGGTTGGTTTACTATTGTTAACCTTCCAGTCAGAGCATTTGCACCTCCATAGTCACCCAGAAGTCTTTCCACGGGAGGTGGAGCTTCAACCATCGTTTCAGATACGGTGTCGGAGTATTCCGAATGAACTGAAACAACTTCTTCTTGTTCAGACTCAGAAACAATGAGGGTCGCTTCTGATAGTTCCAGTCTAGATTTTCAGCGTCTTGCACGCAATAATCTTTTTGGTTCTGCATCAAAAAGAAATTCAGCTGAGGCCTTACCTCGCATACAAAGATTAGACAATTATTAGAATTTATAAAACGAAACAATAGTACAGAGAAATAAAATTTTGGTTGCAGAGCAACAAAATTTCAAGTGAATTATTATTCAACTTATACTTTGGCAGTCCCTGGCAACGGCGCCAAAACCTTGATCGGTAAAATAGCAAGTGTACTATTTGCACCGATGTAGTAATAAAATGGGAGTTATCCCGAGTATCGACCTCGAGGACTGCATATTAAGTACAAACCTTTACAATAATTCAATTGAACAAAAGATCAAAAGGGGGTTTGTTGATTGTTTTCGAAATGATAATTACGAGAATAAATTACACAGTGTATACAAATCTTTTAATCGATATAAGAAAGCATGCTAGGGCAAGATGTATGAATTGCTTTGTAGTACACTACTTCCATATTATATAATATCTACGTTGTAATTATTCAACGTCGATTCTCAAGAATTGTTTTCTCTAATTCCTTAGCCGAAAACCATTAACCGTCATTTTCCATCCTAATTCCTTAGCTATTCAAAATGACGTTAAGAAAAACGCAGTTGTAACAAGAATTTACGGCTACTACAGTTTGATCCTTATTCCTAAGAGATTATACTGAAGTATTATTATACAAAAAGCGATAAGGTGTTTTGTCCGACCTAAACCCTAACCATAAATCAAAATTCTATTTGTCCGATAGAAAAAAAGCATTAAGAACTTTGTATAATAATTTGAATTAAGAACAACGTTGATGATCATAAAAACATAGAAATATTGTTCATACACAAGCAATTCAGGGACACCCCTCTAGCATTGGGGGGTTTAGCTTCTCATAGTATTCAAAGAAAGCAAATTACAAAATAGTGACATTACAATTCTTTGGTGATGAAGGTTGATCTTCAATCTTTTCCAATCTTGAAAATCTCTTCTTCTCCAAACCCCTTGAAAGCTCTCTTCTCTTTTCTGTCTATTCTTCGTACCATCCAAAAGTCCCTTTTCTCTTCACCAATAGTAGACTAAATAGTTTCAAATCATCCAAAAGCATTGTGAAATACCAAGACCGCCCTCTGGAATTACAAAGAGACTTGAAAAATAAAAATCAGCAAAAGGAGCGAATTGGCCAACACGGGCCGTGTCAGCTGACACGGGCGCCCGTGTTGGCTCCCTGTTAACTTTTTTCATTCAGACTTTGCTGACACGAGTCATGTCAGCTGACACGGGCACCCGTGTCAGCCCCCTGTTTTCTGCTTTCTTGCTTTCCCACTTCTGCACAGGCTGACACGGGCACCCGTGTCAGCACCCTGTTTTTGCTTTCAAGTTTTCCACCTTCTGCATAATCTGACACGGGCCGTGTCAGCTGACATGAGCACCCATGCCAGGCACCTGTTTTGCGCATATTTCGCTTTGCAAACCATTTTTGACTGCCGTTCTTCCCTTACGCATCTTTCGGGCTTATTGCTGGACCTGGAAATCAAATGGAACTACCACGGAAACGCATAAAATGCGACAAAAAGAGATGAACCACTAATAAAACATAAAACAAGAAGGAAACTCTGAAATGCGATAAAACTTAGGAAATCAACTAAAAGAAAGAACAAAGTGTTACCGATTCTTGAAGATTCATGTTGGATGGATGATGAAAACTAAGTGTGAATGGTGACCGATCAGCGCCTCTTCTTGAGGCACCATGCATGTGCCATAGGCATTGACGCTTCCTCATGAGGCCCAATGCAGGCGCAAAGGGCATTGGCGCCTCCACATGAGGCTGTCAATGAGGCGCTCATGCCATTTGTGCCTCCTCATGAGGCTACCAATGCAGGCGCTCATGCCATTGACGCCTCCTCTTGATCCTTAAGGATGCGCCGGTTCATCTGGCGCGTCCTCTTTTAAATGTGGTTATTTTGGAAAAAAAATTGAAAGTTTTGTTATTTTGAAATTATTTTTGAAAAAGTTGGTTATTTAAAAAAAATCACAAAAGTCATTGTTGAAGTGAAAATTATTATCATATAGATCATATCTATAAAATTTGATATCAATAAAAAATTATTTGGTATATCAACGAAATAAATAAAAACTAACGTCTTACAAAATTTCATGAAAATCGTTAATTCTTATTATTTTTTTTCATACATCAAATGATTTTTTATTGATGTGAAATTTTATATGCGTGATGTATATGATAATAGCTTTCAATCAAACGATCAATTTTATTATTCAGACATAGGATACAAAATTATTAGAGGTGTCATGTTAATAAATTTGACATTTTGATATCATTTGATTATATATATATATATATATATATATATATATATATATATATATATATATATATATATATATATATATGATCAAATGATATCAAAATGTCAAATATATGATACAATAATATATTATTAATTAAATAATACAATATATAAAAAATAAAAATATTTAATTAAATGGTCATACTAACCAATATCTCTGGATGCTAGTTAAGAAGTTTAAATAAATAAAATATTATAGGTTCGGTGCATTGAATATAAACAATATTTTAAAAAGAATTAATTATTTATGTTTTTAATACATTATACCTATATTTTAAAAAAAAAACTTATGTTTAAGATTTTTTAAAGAATATTCAACTTATCTTTTTAATTTCTTAATCAATATTCCGAGATCACACGTTAGTATTTTCCTTGATTAAATTATAATATACTCATAATTTTTTTTAATGTATTATTATATTATTAAAAATATTAAATCTAAAATATTGGAATAATATTGATGTTTTCTTCCCTTTCGCCGTCATCGATAAATATAGCGGCTTTTAAATTTGATTTATGAAGATAGAACGATTCACCTTCCAATATTGTGAATAAAATGTTACGTAATAAATATTATGTATTATGAAAATTGAAAAGAAATCAGAGTTATCATTATGATTAATATGAATAAATTTTAAACATTGAGAATTTAAAAAAAAAAGGGAATTTAAACTATTTTTTTGAAAAAGTTTAAAGTAGTAGGAAAGAATTAAACATGACTATTAAATAATGAAAATTAGAAAAGTAGTAAAAAAGAAAAAGAGTCATTAAAGAAACTTATAAAAATTAAAAAGTCAAGTATTTGAAAGTATTCTTGTCGGATCGAATGCGTGTCACTGTCAAATCAGATTTTTTTAAATAAATAAATTCAGGGGATTTTAATGTATTGGTGATATATATATATATATATATATATATATATATATATATATATATATATATATATATATATATATATATATATATATATATATATATATATATATATATATATATATATATATATATATATATATATATATATATATATATATATATATATATATATATATATATATATATATATATATATAATATATATATATATATATATATATATATATATATATATATATATATATATATATATATATATATATGAGATTAATTACTATACACTGTCAGTGTAAAAAGTTTTACACCGTCGTTCATCACCATCACCCGTTTGTATTACTTTATAAATTTTTAAAATAAAAGTCAAACTTCTTTTAATATCCAATGTCTATAATTAACTGATGGTGTAAAACCATTTTACACTGACAGTGTATTTCAATTAATCTCTCTCTCTCTCTCTCTCTTTATATATATATATATATATATATATATATATATATATATATATATATATATATATATATATATATATATTCCAAAAAAGTACAAGATGTGTGCGTGTTCCACATACAAGGGCAGGGAAACTCAGATACCTTAGTAGGTACATTACACGATTGGGGTGAGAGCTTCCTCATAGTGGTGAGTAGCCCGTATGGTGTTTTTTGAGACTATTTGGGGGACCAACTCACGTGAGATAAGAGGCCCTACTGGTGGCCGGTACTGCTAGGTTGTAGGCAGACGATTAAACGACTGGTGTTAGAACTCCTGGGAGCAAATCGCTCTCTGAGGGTGGTAGATAGTGAATATGACTTGATCTTCCTCCCTTAGAGGGATGCGGTATTTATAGGGTTTCCCGATCCTCACGGGTCCTTGTAAAAGATCACCACCTGCCCAGTCAAATGATGGATAGTTGAATTCCTATTTCCAAAAAATATGTGTGTGATGGAAAATGTTTTTACCAAATAATTTCGAGTTTAAATAGTCTGTGAGATTAACTCGAAAAATCTCCTGAGCAATTTTGTGGGAACACGTGTACAAGAAAGTATGTATATGAAGTGACTCTGAATGTCTGAATGCAGACAAAATAAAGGCAAACTCTAACGGAAAAAAAGCTTGAATTAAAGTAAAAAATAAATGCAATAAACGACATTAAATAGATCCAGTAAAAGGCATAAATAATGAAGTGTTTCAATCACGGAAACAAAAATACAATAAAGAAAAAGGAATGCATACTCACATGTTACTCAAAAACTATTTCACACTTTGACTTTATTATTCCAGTTCTATAGAGAAAGTATATGAATTTTGCTAACTTTATTATAATTCGTGAATTTGTTGTATATATTAAACTAAAGATAATCATCTTCGACATCTTATTCCTAGAAAATAAACATGACTTCAAGAATATTCAAATTAGTCTTCTGATGCACTGCCACGTAGTCAGCACTTACAAACTGCTGAAAACCATTATCCCACGTTTGTAACTACTCTTATAGACTAGTAATTGTCTACTCGTCGAAGGTGATTGCTAACAGAGCTAAGACCCCTCTCAAGTCTTTGGTTTAGAAAATCTTCTAAGTCTTTGCAGTCCGTCGAACGCTTCGACTTCGACATGGTGTTGAGTGATCAACTAATATGTTCATGAGATTCCTCCAAACCATGTTTCAAGATCTTTTATTGATATTCTTCCAAACCATGTTTCAAGATGCTAGTCAAAATGTTTCAGTCGACGTATTTGTTCTTGTCGACTTGTGTCAATCAATGCTAACGATTAACATTTTCCCAATGCATCATTCAATTAACTCTTGCAAATAGAAATTTCAGGCTAACAAATGCCCCCAAAAAATGGCACTTTCAATCATAAGTTTATATGGAAGAAAGGTGGTGTTTTTTAACCCTTCGATATTATTTGCCCAATCTATATGCATATATACGTCACATCAACGAGACATTTTATTTTTTTAATTGATTATTATTTCTTGGTCATCGTGAATACTTTCTACTAAAATGTCACATCAAAGACGTCGTGCGACTGAACATCACTATCCCCTATTTCCTAGGAGATTAACCAAAAACGAAATTAAGAAAAAAAAACCTTAGTTCCATTTTTTCATCTTAACCCGTGACTTTTTAGTGCCAACTGTCGAACTGAGTGTACCACATGTCCAAAATGATTTGGAGGGAAAACTAAAACGTTTTCTTCCTTTTGCTATTTAACACGTTCCCGCTCAACCCTCTTCTCTTTCACCATTTCCTTCTTCTGAAACACAAACAGAAAAAAGAAACCTAGAGAGCTTTCTTCAGTTTTATTCTTTTTCACACATCATCATATTTCTTCCCAGAAAACCTTTGAGATTAACAATGGCTCTAAAATTTCAATCACGCCCTACATTCCTGAACCTCCCATGGAGGATGGAAGAAGAAATATCTGGTATAGTAATATTATGATTCCTTACTCCGTTGTAGGTATCATCTACAATTTCATGGATTCTCTCCCTAGACGTATTAAGAAACCCTAAGTGTTGATATACTTCTTTTCCTGCTTCCCTGGTTATGAACCCTTGGTCTTTATAGACACTGTAAGACCCCAATTTTGACCCTAAGATCCCTCATGCTATCTCATTATATGCATTGGCATTGGGATCACACCTTGGCATCCTCCTTACCCCTCATTCATTGGGTTTGTATTAGGAGAGATCACCAAGAACTATGTTATTGTATCATACTTGTTATCATTTACTAACCAAAATACCAAAAATATGTCTTTGCATTTGTCTAACTCTTTTGTAGGTAGGGCACATGATCACCTTTGATTCATCAAGTTTATATCTAGGGTTTAAGACCCTCAATGCAAGGAGCTCAATCAAGAAATGATCCACAAATGGCTCTAGATATCATATATGAGTCCCTATGATCTTTACATGGTATTATGATCAAGAATTCTTCAAGAGTTTGGAATTGGTTTGCCTTGGAAACCCTAGTTCATCTAGGTATCTTGAGTAACTTCTTCACCAAGCTTCTTCAACAATTGATCAAATATTTCAAGGGTTACCTCAAATTTCATCATCTTATGCATATATGATCTCCCATAAGTCCCAAAAGTCAAGAGAATTGCAAGTTAGCAAGTTGCTTGATGGTGGTTACCCAGAGGAATTCATCTGATCAAAACGGGGGTCCCCTAGACCCTATCTCCTACAATTTTTATCATATGAAAATGATTCCAAGATAAACGTTACTCTAAATGACATTCCAAACAACTTTCATGTTTATGTTTAGAGCTAGTTTAGCTTGGAAAGTCATTTTTTATGGTGAAAGATTATAGGTCATTTTGTCTAAACCCTAATTTGGAGGTCAACTTCCCAAGGCCATAACTGGCTCAATTTTTATGAGATGAAAGATTTCCAAGTTGCACAATCAAATTCAACATGTCTAATAAAACTTTTATGTTTGGAGGAAGAGATATGTCAATTTTTATGAGCATGTGATATGAGGATACATTATAGGTCATTTTGGACCAAGGCCATTCAACAAGTGATTTTCCCTAACTTCAAAAATGCATAACTCATTCATCTCAAATCCAAATGATATCATATTGGTAACCATTTTGAAGCATTTTGAAAGAGATACAACTTTGATGAAGATGTCGCATTACGCGAAAAACCGGCGGGAAAACGAAACAACAGAGCCGCCACCGTGCGTTATTTAACCCAAAGGAGGGAAAGGAAACGCTCGAAGTAAACCTGGAAAAGACATGGTCTTGCGACCAGAGAAAGATGGGATCGGGAGTCGGTTATGCGAAGGGAAGGTATTAGCACCCCTACGCATCCGTCGTACTCGACGGGATCCACGCACAAAAGAATAGAAGAAAGGTTGCTAGAAACTGCTCACAAACTGCACGCGCATTGGAAGGAAACACAGATGAAAGACGGAAGAAACGGACTCGGCAGGATATCGCATCCTGGGCCTACGTAGTCTATCAGACACAGACATCAGAGTCGACGTAGTTCGGGAATGGGGGAAACGTGCTCGCTAGGATGTCGCATCCTATGCATACGTATCTTCTTTGACTGAAGAAGAATCAGAGCACTCGTAGCTCGGCTAACGCACGCCAAACAAAACCACAAAGGAAACCGACTGCCAATCGCTGGACTTACGTCAGACTCCACACAAAACAGGCAAACATGGAAACCGAATGCCAATCGCTGGACTTACATCAGACTCCGAACCAACAAACCCACACTGGAAACCAAATGCCAATCGCTGGACTTACATCAGACTCCAAGCACACAACAAACACACACAGACACAAGGGTTGAAAAAGAAAAGGGCGCCCGGAGAGATCAGCTCATGTCCTGCCTACGTACCTCATCTGGTATGAGGATCAGGGTGACGTAGTTCCCCTACACAGGGAAAAAGGACTAGCCTAACCAGAAACAAAGGGAGACACAAACTACTAGGGAGACTACGACTCGAGCCTAGAAGTTGTCATGCATACGATCCCTATGTTAAGGTTTCTATCTAACTTGCACCGGGATCAAGCTATCCTAAACAACACCAGCAAATACATACAAACACAATAAATCAAGCACACACACTATATGCAAACAATGAGGCTCATACAAGGTTAGGCTGTGAAACACAAGCCAACTGGAATCGGGTGTGGTTAGCTCTTAACCCTAACATTGAGAGTTAGGGTGAAGCAGATGAAATGGGAAGTGAGGGTAAGACCTCACAGCTCTTATCCCTGGCCTGGGAGAGCTTCAGACAAATGAAAGTGTGGGAGTTCAGAATGTAGGAACTCTTCTCCACATATGACTGACACAACAAAGATCTTGGGTTATTATCCATAATGCATCAACACAATGGTGTGAGCAAGGTGAATGACACAACTGAATAACAGGGGATGGATTGCACATCCCTTTTATCTGCCAATTGCCTCTAAAGAGGTCTTTACCTGCTTGGCACAAAAATAAACATTCACAAGCATTGCCTCTTAAGGAGGGCTTCAGACAGGTGTCTGCCCACATAACAGGACAGGTCTTCCAGACTACATGAAGTCAGGGAAATTATACCTCAGGGGTTAAGCAACCAAGCAAAGCAAAAGCAAGTTCAAAAGAACTCAAAGCAACTTAGGTACCTGTGAAAAATCTAAACTAATCAGTACACAGTTCAAATAAACAGACAGACAACAGTCATCAAGCAATAGTACACAGACAGATAAAGCATTAGGCAATAATGTGCAAGGCACAAGCCATTAGGCAACTTGTTCTCAAAGCCTACAAAGCAACTCAATGTTAGCCAACATCAATCAACTAATCAACTCAAATGAGTGAGCCACTCCAATCATGGCAATGTGCACCTTAACCTGAAATCCACAATCCAAACAGTGAGTCCAAACCACTAGGTCAAAGCCTAGGGTCAAAAGTAGGTCAAACATTCAAAACAGAACTTGAAATTTAACATGAATCAACTTCAAACACATCTTGACACATTCCAAAAGGTCTCATATCAATATCATTAACCAAAAGCATTTCATGATCAATTGAAGTTCAAGGCAATTTTAAAGCTCAAATGTGACCAACCAGAATGAAAAATCTCAATTAAATCAGAAATGATTCAAATAATTCCAACAAAATTCATGATCAATCACAACATCTATAACATGCATCACATAAAAAATCAGGGCAATTGGATATCATTTGGCATGGCAAACATATCATACAAGTTGGACAAGCAAAGGTGTGACACAAATTGTCACACCAACTTAACATGACCATAAAACAGAAATGACAAGTGATAAAAATACCAAATCAACACCAAAATGTCAAGCAATGTGTCTAGTTATAGCATGCAAAATTTCACATTCATTGGATTAAAGACCAGCATTTCACAACATGATAACCAAGGCAAGGTCAAATATGGACATGTACTCAAACATTCTAGCACCAAAAAATATCCAGCCAAGCACAATTTTGAAAAAATAATAGACAAGATAAGGATCACAATGCAAAAAATTGGAGGTCATTTGGATGAATTTTCAATTTATTATGAATTTTAGAAGTTCATGGAAGAAATAAAAAATGAAATGGAGCAAGCATGGCAAATATGAAGGAAATAGTGAGAAAATACAAGGCAATGTGAAAATGCTCTCAACCAGACTCGAACCATGTACATTTTTGAATCCAAATGCACGCTAACAACCAAACGACAGTGTTTAACCATAAAACCCTAAAACGCGCGCGCTGCATGGCAATTTGAAATCCGCAGGAAATCCATATGCGTTTCCCAGCAGAATCCGCAGGAAACTGGAAAATGCATGAATCTCTTGAAGAACACGATGAAGATCATGAAGATCTTCATCCAACTTTTCCAATTTTTTTTCAAAAGTTCCAGAAATGAAAAATGAGCACAGCATTCGAATCATTAGGCATCATACATCAAGAATCCACAAATCATTCATGCAAAAACATCAAAATATGCTTGGATCGAAGGAATTACAAATCATCATCAAAACTTTAATTACATGTAACTTTGTGTATAATGCATCATTTTACTCGATTCAAAGCTCAGATTTATCACCATTCAAAGATCTTCACAACTAGCATAATGGATTGGAAAATTAAAGAGGTCGAAAAACCAACCTCTTGATGAACAAAATTGAAATCACTTGCTTCCAAGCCTTGCCACGCTTCAATCCTTCTCCAATATGCTTCTTGAAGTAAATGATGATGAACTGGAAGCTTGAATGCATACAAATCTAGCTCAATCTTCAATTGCCATGGATGCTTCAAGCTATGAACATGAATAATACAGCCACAATTTCCTCTGAATTCTTGTCCAATTCTACTCAATTATGCTTCATGATGATGAATTAATCAATGAAAAGTGTTTAGGTTTGAAGAATTTTGGAAAAAAAAGTGAGAGAAAATTTTGAGAATTTGGTTGAATCTAGATCTGAAACGTTCATTCTGAACAAAACAGTTATGATTAAGCATATATACTCCATGCTAATCATGTTTAAGAAAGGTTTAGGGCAAATGCAAATGAGATTAATGACTTTGAAGGTGTAAGTGCAAAAATGCAATTTCTACTTCATGCACCTCCATGCACGTGAACAGTGCATATTCTGGGCCTAAAATCTCTCACAATGAGTCCATGCAAGGTTTTGAATTGGTTTGGCATGCATATGTTCAACCAAAATGAGTTTATGAAATTTTTCCCAAAAATCTTCATGAATGCACCAATGATCATGCAATGAAATTTCATGCCAAGTGATAGTATGCTTGAAAAATACATGTTACAAGGATCAAAGTGCAAAAAGAACTACTCAATTTGGAGTTTTGGTTAGAAAGTTATGCTCATTTGAAGTTTGAACCACACTTTTCCATGATTGAACCATATCTCTTCAACCACACATGAGAAATCCATGATCTTGGATGTTTTGGAAATGGGAGAGAAAGATCTTCAACTTTCATGTTGGACAAAATCTCATTTGAAGCTTTCTTGATGATGTAATTTTAAGTTGAAGTTGGTCTAAAACCTTTCTATTTTTGGAAAGTTCAAATTACAGGTCACCTGCTATTTTTGGAAAGTCTTGATCTGACTTCAAATTCTTCAATGTTGATTTTTGAAATGTCAAATGAGACTTGTTTGCACATGAATGAGGCATCTCTAACCATTTCCCACCTCCAAATCCATAGTTGAATTGACAGTTGACTTTTGTTGACTTTTGTGGGTCTCAGATGATTTGTACATGGACTGATGAATTCTGAGCCTTCAACACTTGGCCAAATCACTTCAAAATGATCCTTGAATCGTGTGAACTCATTGCACCAACCCTAGGGCTTTGATCTCATGGACAATGCTCTTGCTTGCTTGCACAGTTGAATCTCCTAACCAGTCTTGCCTGATGACATGATGGACTATGCAAATGATAGTGCAATGTTAATGACCTAAACATGAAATGTATATAAAAATGGGAGGTGCAAATTTGAGGTGCTACAGAAGACACTTTTCTAATTTGAAGCTTACATAAAAAGTTAGCCAAGGTGAATAAGTGAACATATTGCTTGACACTTAGAAATTTTTTTGGTATGTTAAAATTTCCAAACTTCCACTTCAAATTTCATCATGATACAAGCTTCAAATGGAAAAGTGTTCAACATAATAGTTGTTCCTCTTGGTCTAACCTTTCCAAATAGTCCATTTTCATCCATTTTGGATAAGGTTTGAGGGTTCGTGCATGGCTTGAACATGGCATCATCATTTGGCAAAGATCAAACTTCAAACAGTTGTACACATTTTCCTTGCATTCCAATTCACATTAAGACTCATTTGTACTTGATTATGGACCTAATTGAGTGACTTCATGGGCATGTACACGCCCATGCAAGCATGCACCATCCATTGCCAAAATTAGAAATTAAATTTGAAGGTGCAAATATCACAAGTTACAACTATAAATAGAGGCCTCTAGCATCAAAATTAAGGACCCTTGTGCGCCAGCTTTGCTCCAATACCTCAAACCCTCACAATTGAAAGGAGAAACCTGAGAATTTTCTTTGAAAATTGAGTTCGAATCTCACTGTTTGGAGATTCAAAACTCTAGGGATCCAAAGCTTTTGTTCAATTCTAAACCACTTCTGCAAGCTTCCTGAGTGAGATCAAGCAAGAATCAAAGCAAAAGCAATCAAGTTCTGCACAACATTGAAGGTATTTTCTTGATTTTTTCTTCTCTTCGATTCTCTCTTAATTCTCAGCAATTCTCTTGGATCCTTGGTTGTCTGAAGTCCTACCAATGTAGGCAAGAAGATTGAGTTGCTTTGAGGTCAAATCGAAGCAACTTAGTTCATGTACCTCAAATTTCAACTCCATGTATCTCTCAATATACTTGGAGTTAGGATGAATTAAGGTCAAATTCGTGATCAATGCCATTTTTACTTTAAAATCATATCCTTCTTTTTCATTTTTATGATGGTGATGAGTGGACCAGTACGACCAAGGTCGCTTGAGAAGATGATCGATGTTTTGCGCCGGTGATGAGCTGGACTGTCCAGAGTCACATGATCATTCCATTATGTTTTAATCACGAGCATTAGTTTTAAATACCATTCGTGTGGCGTGCTGACTCGTGTACATGGTGGAATGCGCGTTTGGATCCATTTGATCTGCCACCTCAATTAATGAGGGAGAACAAGTGGTCCACGCTTTTTCTGAATATTTGAATTTCATTTTATTTCCTTTATTTTCATTAGTTCATATTAATTTTAATATTGATCCAAAAAATATGAGAGTTTCACCAAAAAAATTTAAATAAAATCCTCTTTCATTTTCTGAATTAAAATTATTTTTTGGATCATTATTAATATTTTTCATGATTTAATTAATTTTGTGAATATTTTTAATTGTTTAAAAATACTTTTAAGTTTCCAAAAATTATGAAATTTTTTCTCCAAGCTCCTTTGAACTTGTTTGACCTATGATAAATCTCATGGCCATTTCTTTGGTGTTTTGATGAAGTTTTAGAAAATTGATCAACCATAATTTAATTTAATGCATATTTTTATTATTTTTAATTGTTTAAATGCCAAATTAATTGTGTAGACCCATTTTAATTGACTTGTTGAGTTTGACTTGTGTTGTTGAGCCTTTGTCAATGTTGATTTGACTTTGTTAGGTTAAGATCATTGGATTTAGGGGATTGACGGAATGTACATTCCATCTCCCAAAATGAATGGATGATCTTAATTTGGTAAAGGTCCTTCTTTGACCAATTTGTGTTGAATTCATTCCCCCTCCCTCTTCATATCATTCCCCTTCTTCATTAATTCATATAATGGACCTATGACATCTCTATATCCTAAGACTAGTTGATTGCAAAATCAACATGAGTATGGATGGGATTAAGTCCCCCATTTTGCATATTCTTTTTGTGTGTGGTATGTTTCATGAGCATAGTTCATCATATTATGTCTCTAACATGCATTAACACCAAAATTCTATTGCCCGACCTCAAATAGTTGTGACTTCTACATAAGTCCAATTACGATTGCTTAACATAACGTTAAATTTGTGACACAAAAGGCATAACATTCTAGTTAGTGAGATTGTAAGTCTCCCCTCTTTCATGGTATTATGTGGAAACTTGGCCTTTTTCCTTCCTTTGGAAGATGTCTTGGTTCAAGGATCCATGCTTGTGATAAGTGGGTTGAGTGTTCTCCAAAGAATGACTTAAACAAAACAAAGCAAAAGCAATACTAACTTCTAATCAACTAACAACTAATATTTAATTTCAAGTCATTTACTTTTATGCACTTTATTTTTTAAGCTTTTAATTCATTTGACATTATTCATACCATTCGATTTGTTTACTTTAATGCTATTTTCCCTTTGCCCACTTGGGCCATAGTTTGTGATATATTGTGTTTGTGTATACTTGTGTGTTTGTTTGGTCTTTTGACCTTAATGTACATAATAAGAACAAAACCCTAAAAAACATTTTCGTGTGGACTGGTTGTTTGATCTGAGACTATTGGACTTAGAATATAGGCAATATTCCCTATGCAAAGGATTTGGCCAATGCCAACTTTCATGAAGCCAAGTACTTGTGAAGTGAACATTCATCCGATATAATATTGAAGATCCATTTGAGTTCATCTGCAACATGATCATTGTGAAGCTGTTATTATGAACCTTGTCTTATGCCATCTTTGAAATCATCTGATACATGGGAAATTTTGAAGAAGATCGTGGATTTACTAAGCTTGGATGTGGCTATCTTTATTTGATATCTTGCTCTTCATCTTGCGACTTGTGCACTGATATTGCTTGATTCTAAAGTCCAAGGGAAATTTGGGTTTCTATATGACATTCTTGTCTATTAGATTGCACCCCATTGGTCAGATCTTTCCAACTCTTAACTTTTAAATTTGTTCTGAAGATTACTCTCTTCATCTCCTCCTATTTCTTTGATTTCAAAATCTCTCCTCCTTTTAAAATCTTCTTTGCTTGCATTTGTTTTCTAAGCTTAGACCATTTTGCAAATTAGAAACTTTGGCCTTATGCCATTGCATTTTCAAACTCTTTTCTTAAAAAAAAACTTGTAAGTAAACTTAACTATACTTGACTTCAAATTTTTAAAAGCCAAAAAGAACTAACACTCATTCAAACCATTTTTAGGCCTTTTGTGCCTTTGTCAAACTTAATTTTTTTGTTAAAAGCAATGCACCCACTTTGAAATTGATACCACGAACTACGAGGTTTTGATCCCTCATTTTTATGTTGGTACGTAGGCACAAGTCCGAATGTCTTGTCAAACACAAAAATAATTAATGAATTATTTTCTCATCCCTACATTCCATTTTATTGCAAACATCATTTGTACAAAAACACATATGCACATAAAAAAGGGCTCCCTAGGAGTACCTAGGACACTTTGGATGCTAACACCTTCCCTCTGTGTAACCAACCCCCTTACCTGTAATCTCTGACATTTTATTAGTTTTGATTTGAAAACTTCTTATCTTTGGGTTTTGTTCGTACTTTTCCCTTTTCCCTTTTCCCTTGGAAACAATAAAAGCGCGATGGCGACTCTGGTTTTATTGACGTCTAGCTTATCCATAGCTTGACGGTCATGAATTTACCGCTACAGAAATTAAGTGGCGACTCTGCTAGGGAGTAGTCTCCAGTGGGTTTAGCCTACTTTTTTATGTGTATATAATTGTATATTTGATGTTTGTATATTTGTTTGTATGATATAATCTGCTTGTTGTGATTGGTGATCTCTGAGTGGTGAGATAAGTTCTAACCCGAACTTGAGTGCAATTAAGATAGGAGGATGGTATAGTCATGTTAGACTTGTGTGGAGTAGTCCTTAACAAGTTGGCTTGAGACCCATCTACTCAGTGGAGACCCTTTTGGAGTTAGAAATGTCACACAAAATCTCATTTGAAGCTTTCTTGATGATGTAATCTTGAGTTGAAGTTGGTCCAAAACCTTTCCATTTTTGGAAAGTTCAAATTACAGGTCACCTGCTATTTTTGGAAAGTCTTGATCTGACTTCAAATTCTTCAATGTTGATGTTTGAAATGTCAAATGAGACTTGTTTGCACATGAATGACGCATCTCTAACCATTTCCCACCTCCAAATCCATAGTTGAATTGACAGTTGACTTTTGTTGACTTTTGTGGGTCTCAGATGATTTGTACATGGACTGATGAATTCTGAGCCTTCAACACTTGGCCAAATCACTTCAAAATGATCCTTGAATCGTGTGAACTTATTGCACCAACCCTAGGGCTTTGATCTCATGGACAATGCTCTTGCTTGCTTGCACAGTTGAATCTCCTGACCAGTCTTGCCTGATGACATGATGGACTATGCAAATGATAGTGCAATGTTAATGACCTAAACATGAAATGTATATACAAATGGGAGGTGCAAATTTGAGGTGCTACAGCTGCCCCTATTCAATCAACTGGGAACCTGAACGGATGATAGCAACGGCTGTCAGACCTTCAAGGTAAACAGGGATTGAATACCGAAGAACCGTAGAAATTTGCACTTTGCTCGATATGAACAAAATGCTTGCAACAGTAACCAGACAAGACGTTTACCGACGACTCTACTGGGGATTTTGATTTTGTTATCAAAGGAAAGATACAGCCAGACGTCAAGGGACGAATGGGAGAAACTCAACGTTTATCGACACCAACGGAGAGGTGACCCGACATTAACGAATGACTGAGAAGACTCGACCAGACGTCAACGGACGAACGGGAGAAGCTCGACGTTTATCGACACCAACGGAGAGGTGACCAGACATCAACAAATGACTGGGAAAGACTCGACCAGACGTCAACGGACGAACGGGAGAAGCTCGACGTTTATCGACACCAACGGAGAGGTGACCAGACATCACTAGGGAAGGAAAAAAGGTATTTGCAACCGGAAACCAGACAGGACGTTTACCGATGACTCTACTGGGGGTCTCTGGCTGGGGAACAACCAGACATTTACCGATGACTGGGATGGGACTCGATGTTTACCGACATCGAAAGATGATGTTTACCGACACCAACAAAAGACGACCAGACATTTACCGATGACTGGGGATGAAGATATACAACCAGACGTCAACGGATGAATGGGAAAAACTCAACGTTTATCGACACCAACGGAGAGGTGACCAGACATCAACGGATGAATGGGAAGACTCGACCAGACGTCAACAGACGAACGAGAGAAGCTCGACGTTTATCGACACCAACGGAGAGGTGACCAGACATCAACGGATGAATGGGAAAGGGATACAACTATACGTCGATGGACGAATAGGAAAAATTCAACGTTTATCGACACCAACGGAGAGGTGACCAGACATCAGCGGATGGCCTGGGGAAAGAGATAGATGCTACGCACATCGAAAGATGATGTTTACCGACATCAACAAAGGGACGACCAGACATTTACCGATGACTGGGGTGACATCTTCAATACGTCAAGGAAAGACTAAACACTTGCTGGGGATCTCACTGGGGAGAATCAAACTTTCCTTTCACCAGCGGGTGAGGAAATAAACCTCTATGGGGATTATCAACTCTGAATGCTGTCAGGAGCAACTGTAGCAAATGTGTCGTACAGGTGTTGAACAACGATCCGCCTCTGCCGGGGATATGGTCTGATTAGGTTTAACACATGAATGCATATGTTTGAATTTTTCGATGGCGTAATGCTCCATATTAAATGGAAATGCTACGCGATTTTGAGGATGCAATGATTACTACATGCAAGATGCAAATGATAGAAATTCTTGCTGAGGAGCAAACGAATTGCTCTGCTGAGCGCACAAATTTGAATAGATTCCTCAACTCCGTGGGGAGACTCCGTCTGAGGAATATGCTCTGCGGGGAAAAACACCAACTTCTCACTCATACTGGGGAATAACATTGCTGCTGGAGACATGATAGATCCCACCGGGGACAACCTTCACTGGACCCAATCCACTCGGGGACTCCGCTAGGGAAACAACCAATGGCGACCTCACTGGGGAGAGCTGCCAATCCACAGGTAGGATAAACTCTACCGGAGATAATTTTCGCCGAACCTGCTGGGGATAACCATCAACACAAACCCTCTGCTAGGGAGATCCACTAGGGGAAAACACTCCACACCCTGATGGGGAAATGCATAACTCTGTTAGGGAAATAACATACCCGACCATGCTGGGGAAAGCGTTCACAACCCTGCCGGGGAAAAACGTTCACGACCACGCTGGGGATATCAGTACTTCAAACCAGACTGCTGGGGAATAACATACTCCACTGACACCTCCGCTGGGGTTACAACATACTTCCAACTCGGTGGGGAACTTGTCAGCTTTCAGACTAGCTGGGGGTAAACCACTTCCAGGCCTCCTAGGGAGTTAACAATCCTTAGACCTGCTGGGGATAGAATATCCTTTGGACCTGCTACTGAGGGACACCATTCACGGACGTCTCTGCAGGGGAGAATAGTTCTGATAACCTTCGGACTTGCTTGGGGAAACATCCTCAATCAAGCTTTCTAGGGAATCCCTGATTTTGAATATGCTGGGAAGACAAGTCCTGAACCTGTTTCAATTGCTGGGGAAAGCCCCTCTCACACTATTGGACAGTGTTGACACATCCCTGAACAAACCGTGGCTTATCTGCTTCAGCCAGGAATCCCAAGGTGATGACCTGCAAAACAGCACGACAAACATGCCCCAGGGGATTGCATGGATAAGATACGCTCAAGTGTCCTCAACATTCAAAATGATTTTCAAATGTTTTATCTTTCTGCACGTTATTGTCTAGCCATCACGTTTTTATATGCAATGTTTATCAAAAATTCAGACGTTTTTGCAAACAAAATAGTAAAAATAAAAACAAGAGAGCAATTTATCTGAATAACGACTTTTTATTGATTGAAAATGGGCCTGAAAAGGCGAATACATCGGGAAGCAATTCCTAGAAAGAGGTAATTGCGCACAAAAGGAAAAATAAACTATCCTAATGGCAATGTGAACACGGCATCCACTATTTCCCAATTCTGTTATGACTCACAGATCATCAATTTCCTCCCAAATTCCTTGCTTTCTGAGAAGAATAACTGGACCGATCACATCTTTGGAGATGGTAGACAACGAAGCACGATGTAGTACAGATAACTCAGACTGTAGCCTTCGCTTTAATCCCTCTTTTGCCTGGATCGCCCTTTCGGGTTTTCAATCCATCGGGATACCCATTTTTGCCTAAGCCGCCCTTGCGGGTTTTCGACTTACCGGGTGTACCAATTCTTTTAATTTTTATCCCTAACTTTTGCCCGAACCTTTTCTTCTTTTTTTTGGTTCGCCGGGATGCCCTTTTTTGCCTGGACTCTTTTATTCTTTTTGTCCAGCGGGTCAATTTATGCGAAGTATTTTTTGACTACATCTGAGTTAACAGGGGATGGGAAATCTTCACCATCCATAGTTGTAAGCATCAAGGCTCCACCGGAGAAAACCTTCTTAATAACATATGGACCTTCGTAATTAGGAGTCCACTTGCCCCTGTTATCTGTACCGGGAGGAAGGATCCTCTTCAAAACTAGATCACCAGTCTGATAGCTGCGAGGACGCACTTTCTGATCAAAGGCTCTCTTCATCCTTCTCTGATACAACTGCCTATGGCACACAGCTGCTAGCCGTCTCTCTTCGATAAGGCTCAACTCATTAAACCTTGTTCGAATCCACTCGGCTTCGTCAAGCTTGACATCCAACAGGACTCTCAGAGAAGGAATCTCCACTTCAACAGGTAGGACAGCTTCCATACCATACACAAAGGAGTAAGGGGTTGCCCCGGTCGACGTACGTACTGAAGTACGGTACCCATGCAAAGCGAAAGACATCATCTCATGCCAATCCTTGTACGTCACGACCATCTTCTGCACAATCTTCTTGATGTTCTTGTTTGTCGCTTCTACAGCACCGTTCATCTTTGGTCTGTAAGGAGAATAATTGTGATGTTCAATCTTGAAATCTCTACAAAGCTCTTTCATCATCTTGTTATTGAGATTCAAACCATTATCAGTGATGATTCTCTCAGGGACCCCATAACGACAGATGATTTCCTTCTTAATGAATCGGGCAACCACTTGTTTGGTAACATTAGCGTAGGAAGATGCTTCCACCCACTTGGTGAAGTAATCAATCGCAACCAGGATGAAGCGATGCCCACTAGAAGCAGTAGGCTCAATCTTCCCAATCATATCAATGCCCCACATCGTGAACGGCTAAGGCGAATTCATGACATTCAGAGGGCTTGGTGGTACATGCACCTTATCAGCATAGATCTGGCATTTATGGCACTTCCGAGCGTATTTGAAACAATCGGATTCCATAGTCATCCAGTAATAACCGGCTCTCAACAATTTCTTAGACATTGCATGACCACCAGTATGGGTACCAAAAGATCCTTCATGCACTTCCTGCATCAACATGTCTGCTTCGTGTCTATCCACGCATCTGAGCAGAACCATGTCAAAGTTTCTCTTGTACAACACATCATCCTGATTCAAATAAAAGCTTCCAGCTAGCCTTCTCAGGGTTTTCTTGTCATTCTTTGACGCACCTTCAGGATATTCTTGGCTCTTGAGGAAGTTCTTGATATCATAATACCACGGTTTCTCATCCACAATAGACTCGGCTGCAAACACATACGCAGGCCTCTCGAGTCGATTCACCGCAACATGTGGCACATGATTCCACCAATGAACTTTGATCATAGCAGACAAAGTAGCCAAGGCATCAGCCATTTGATTCTCATCCCGGGGGACATGATACAACTTCACCTTCTTGAAGAACGTCAGTATCCTTCTGGTGTAATCTCTCTAAGGAATCAAATGCGGCTGATTAGTATTCCAATCTCCGTTGACCTGGTTAATCACTAGAGCTGAATCTCCATATATATCCAGAGTTTTGATCCTTAAATCAATGGCTTCTTCTATACCCATGATGCAAGCTTCATACCCGGCCTCGTTGTTGGTCACGTCAAACGTCAACCTGGCAGAAAAAGGTATATGAGCACCTTTAGGATTGATAAGCACTGCCCCAACACCGTTACCGTTCATATTCACTTGTCATCAGGATCCGGTCCTTCCTCGACAAGAGGCTCTTCACAATCTTTCATCTTCAGATACATGATGTCTTCATCAGGGAACTCAAACATCATCGACTGATAATCATCAATCGGTTGCTCGGTAAGGTAGTCTGACAGAATACTACCTTTGATGGCCTTATGTGACGTGTAATGGATATCATATTCTGTTAAAATCATCTGCCAACGGGCAACACGTCCGGTGAGAGCCGGCTTCTCAAAGATGTATTTCACTGGATCCATCTTAGAAATCAACAAAGTGGTATGGTTCAACATATACTGCCTCAGTCGGCGAGCAGCCCAGGCCAAAGCACAACAAGTTTTCTCGAGCTGCGAATATTTGATTTCACAGTCGGTAAACTTTTTGCTAAGGTAGTATATGGCATGCTCTTTTCGACCAGACTCGTCATGCTGTCCCAATACACACCCCATCGAATTCTCAGTCACTGACAGGTACATTATCAGAGGTCTCCCAGGAACTGGAGGTATAAGGATTGGAGGTTTCTGTAAATACTCTTTTATCTTATCAAAAGCTTTCTGACAGTCATCATTCCACCTGATTGCTTGATTCTTTCTTAGCAATTTGAATATCGGTTCACACGTGGCACTTAGGTGAGATACAAACCGTGCAATGTAGTTCAATCTCCCTAAAAACCCACGAACCTGCTTTTCTGTTTTTGGTTCAGGCATTTCTTGAATAGCTTTGACTTTTGCTGGATCAACCTCAATCCCTTTCTCACTGACAATGAAGCCTAACAGCTTCTCGGATCTCACTCCAAACGTACACTTGTTTGGATTCAGCCTCAGTTTGAACTTTCTCAGTCTGTCAAACAACTTCTGCAAATTTACCAGGTGCTCCTCTTCTGTCTGCGACTTCGCAATCATATCATCCACGTACACTTCAATCTCTTTGTGCATCATGTCATGAAAGAGAGTCGTCATAGCCCTCTGATAGGTAGCACCGACATTCTTCAGCCCAAATGGCATCACCTTATAGCAGAACGTGCCCCAAGGTGTAATGAATGTCGTCTTTTCCATGTCCTCTGGCGCCATCTTAATCTGATTATAACCAGAAAAACCGTCCATAAAAGAGAAAACCGAGGATTGAGTCGTATTATCAACCAACACATCATTGTGAGGTAATGGGAAATCATCTTTCGGACTCACTCTATTCAAATCCCGGTAATCGACACACATCCTGACTTTGCCATCCTTCTTCGGCACGGGAACGATGTTGGCCACCCACGGGGGATAAGTCGTAACTGACAGAAAACCCGCATCCAACTGCTTCTGAACTTCTTCCTTGATCTTAACAGCCATGTCAGGACTAGTTCTCCGAAGCTTCTGCTTGACTGACGGACAATCTTCTCTGAGAGGTAGCCTATGCACCACAATATCGGTATCCAACCCAGGCATATCTTGATACGACCAGGCGAATATCTCCACATATTCTCTCAGCATCTCAATCAACCTTCTCTTGACATCTTCCTTCAAAGCAGCCCCGATCTTGATCTCTTTTCTGGCGTCCTAAGTACCCAGGTTAATAATCTCCAGCTCCTCCTGATGAGGTTGGATGACCCTTTCCTCCTGCTTCAACAATCTGACCAATTCTTTGGGGAGTTCGCAGTCTTCCTCACTCTCCTCTTCAACTTGGTAATGGGATTATTGAAATCATACTGAGCCATAATAGAATTGTTCATAGTGGAGTCCGTAAGATCACTTCTGCATGTTTAATGCTTTGTTTTAGAAAAAAGTGTTCAAGAAAGTCACAAAAACAAAAATATTGCCATTTTTATTTTTTTGAAAAAGTGAAAACAAAAACAGAAAGACAGGGATCACAAAATTGTTTGCAAAACGTCCTTTATTAATGATATCATTGGAAAACATGATGAGGCCCTACAATGAACCACTACGCCTTGGGCAGAACGTATGGTTTTGTGCAAAATGAAAAACAAAAGAAAATTACTCTATTTGAAGAGTAACTTGGACCACATCTTCTGCTGTCCAATTGTTGATCGTCTCCCCTGGTGCACACGGGCGAACCCAGTTGTTCAGATCACAATCACTGTCATCGTCTTCACCACCGGTTTCAAAGACGTCACCATGATTCATCAGCCCAGCGCTGGTAAAGGTACTCGGCCCTTTCTGCTCTATCTGCTCTGCTTGCAGAGGTTGATAACCAATACCGAATTTATCTTCTTTGACAGGCAGGTCCACCATCTTGCCCCAGCCTTCTGACTTACCAGAGTTGATAACCTCCATAGCCTGCTTGTACGATGCAATTGAGGCACTTGGCTTCTTCTGCTCAGCGAAAGCCACCCTCTCAAGAGCAACAGTCTCGAATGCCTGGCATAAAGTCTCGTGGATTTCGCCATCCACCTCTACATACTTGAAAGAGGATAGGTGACTCACCAGAATGTCTTCTTCACCGCACACAGTCACAATCTGACCGTTCCAGACATACTTCAGCTTCTGATGGAGAGTTGACGAAACTGCCCCAGCTGCGTGAATCCAGGGACGCCCCAATAAGCAACTATATGCTGGCTGAATATCCATCACATAGAAGACAATACTGAACACCTCCGGGCCAATCTTCACCGGTAATGTGACTTCACCAAAAACAGACCGTTTGGATCCATCAAAAGCACGAACAATCAGATCGCTCGGAGTAAGGACAACCCCTTCAACATCTATCTTGCCTAGAGTCTTCTTAGGCAACACATTCAAAGACGAACCAGTATCCACCAACACGTGTGATAATACTGCGCCTTTGCACTCCATAGTGATGTGTAGGGCCTTGTTATGGTTACGACCTTCAGGCGTCAAATCCAAATCTGTGAACCCCAAACCATGCCTGGTACTGACGTTCGCAACCACACCCTCCAACTGGTTGACAGAGATCTCTTGAGGTACGTAAGCCATATTCAGCATCTTCAACAAGGCATTACGATGTGCCTCAGAGCACAGCAGCAATGAGAGGATAGAAATCTTGGACGGAGTCTGATTCAGCTGATCTACAATCTTGTAGTCACTCTTCTTTATGATCTTCATGAACTCCTCCACGTCTTTCTCAAACAAACCCTCAGGCGCTTCCTTCTGAGCAGGTTCTTCCTCAACAACAGCTTGTTTACCCTTAGCCTTGGCGAGAGCCTCAGCATTGTTGTCCCTCAATGGTTGTGGAGCAAACAGACGACCGCTTCTGGTGAAACCTCCGGGTCCCCCAACATTATCCACAACTGGACTTGCAATCACAGGAGTTCTACTTGGCAACCCTATCGTCCCTGGAGCTTGACTAACTGGCCTGACCTGACTTTCAGCCCTTCGGTTACTACGGTAAGCATTATCATACTTCCACGTCACTGCTTTACTGTTCTCAACCGGCCTTCTTCCTGAAGCAACAATGGTAGTGGGAGCACTGACGGTTACTGGAGCAGAAATGGTAACAGGAGTACCACAAGTTGCAGATGCACTGACAGTCCTCTGGCCACGTCCCTCAGACGGTTTGAAATAAATGGTGACAGTTGACACCATCCCCCGATCTTTAACAGCCCGAGCAAACTGCAGACAACCCTCGTCAATCAGATTCTGGATACCAGCCCTCAACTGTACACAACCATTCTCCGAAAGAACACAATCTGAACAGTCTTCACAACAGCCCGGGAACACTTCCCCACTCAACAGACGATCCTTCACAACAAACAGCGATGTCTAAATCTCATCGATACTGACAACCAAGTCCAAAGCTTCATCACCCTCCATGTTGTTCACCCTATGCGCACCATGCTGAGGCATAGGATTGTTCACAACATTAGGCACAGGAGCAAAATTGATAGTTTTAGCGTCAATTAAGTCTTGGACCTTATGATGAAAAGCCCGACAGTTCTCAATGTGGTGCCCCGGAGCACCAGAATGGAAATCACAACGCACGTTGGCATCATACCCAGGTGGTATCTTTGTCAACGGAGCCATAGTGCGCAACTCAACAAACCCCAATCTGAGCAATTCGGGTAACAATTCAGCGTATGTCATCGGCAACGGGTCGAATCGACGATCCGGCATTCTCTGTCTAGGCTGAAACGGACATTGCTGTTGTTGTTGTGGTGGTGGTGGTTGTTGTTGAACCCTCTGTTGTTGCTGTTGTTGTTGTGGCTGAGGTGCTGGAATGGTTACAGCAGCAACCTGGCGGTACTGACTTCTATGTGTATTCCTCCGGCTGTGCACGACATTAGTCTCACCCTCTCTCCTACGAGGTGCCCCAGCAAACGGTTTCTTCGAAGATGAGGAACCAGCATCCTGAATCTTCCCAGCTTTGATCAGACTCTCTGTCCTTTCCCCACAAATTACAACATCGAAAAAACTACCGAATGGGCAACTCCCCATCCGGTCCATGAATACACCTTGTAAAGTACCGATAAACATATCGGTCAATTCCCTCTCCAGCATAGGGGGTTGTACTCTTGCAGCCAACTCACACCACCTCTGGGCGTACTCCTTGAAACTCTCACCAGATTTTTGACATAGACTCTGCAACTGAGTCCGGCTCGGCGCCATGTCCATATTATGTTTGTATTTCCTCAAGAAGGCTTCACCCAGATCTCTCCAACTACGGATAGAATCTCTCTTCAGTTCCATGTACCAATCCAAGGAAGCCCCATACAAGCTATCCTGGAAGAAATACATCCACATCTTTTCGTCATCTGTATAAGCAAAGATTTTTCTGTAGTATGCCTGCACGTGGGTGCGAGGACAAGAAGTACCGTTGTATTTGTCAAATGAGGGCGCTTTGAACTTATAAGGGATTCTCAACCCTTCCACCAAACCCATGTTTGTAACATCGAAACCCAAAGAGTTCTGACACTCCATGGCCCGGATCTTTTCAGCTAGGGCATCCACCTTCCGATCCCTTTCTTCAACTCTTACAACCTCGTCATCCTCACTAAGCAGTGTGAACATGTCCTCCTGTCTGTCAACCAACGGAGCAGGGTGTCGAACGGGAGCACGGGTTGCTCTGGCATTAACAGTCTCTGCAGTAAGAGGCTGTCCATTGATTCTAATTCCCCTCAAATCATCACCTACGGCGTAACCATTGGTGGGAGAAACAACAGCAGCATTATCGGTCACAGGTGCACCCACCGGTGAGGCACGACTAGGAGGTGGGAGTACAGCTTCTTGTCTCTGGGCTAAGGCACGCAGCTCCTCTTGCCCTTGAACGACCCCTTGCATCATTGTCATGAATTGGGCCATGTTAGCCCTTATCTCAGCTAACTCTGCTTGAACCTGGTCCATGTTCCTCTGTTGATTCAGTCTGGTTGCGTAGCGGTGCGGACGTTGATCAGCAATCCTGCCTGACACAGGAACCAGAGTGAGAAGTCTCGATCTAGAACACCTGTAATGCAAAATGATATGTGTATGATGCTAATGATGCGTATGATGCACATGATATGTTCATTTCTCAGACATTCAAGAGCCCAATTCATCTTTCAAGAAATGGCAACCTGCAACACAACCAAAGCAACAACATACACAAGATAACTGAGCACAAGGTGAAACATCAACAACCAACTCTATAGATATGAGCAACAAGGATCATACAACAAAGGTTCAAAGATCCAAACGATCAGAGTACAATAATGAATCCCATCCAACAAGCCTGGAGGTGATTCTCAACATAAACAATAGATACAAGCTAGGAAAGATGTCCTCCCGGAATGAGCGTCTTCAGATAATGGCACTGGTCTATCAACAGGTCACATTCTGAACATTCTGGCAGGGGAGTGAGCTTCTCCTTCAGTTGTCTTCTGAGCTCCACAACTTCTCCTCCAAGCTGGTTCTCTGATGCATGTCTCAAGTCAACCTCCTTCTTCAATTGGATGTCTTTGTCTCTGAGTTGCTTCTCCAAGTCTCTTATCTTCTTCTGATAACTGGCTTCAGCTCTCTGCAACCTCAAGCACTCACGATGCTCTGCATTCAACAGGGTCTCCATCTCCTCATAGGATCTCTTCTTACCCTTCAATCTAGCAACATCCTCACCCTGCATGTCCTTGAGTTGATGAGCCAAGTTCAACTTGTCAGCTTTGGCTTTGTAAAGCTCCAACTGGGTATCTTGTTCTTTCTCCTTCAACTGGCGATTCTCCATCAAGGCTTGCTTGTACTGCTCAGCAGGTACACTCTCAGCAAGGATCAAAGGTGGTTGCTCTTGCAATGGCTCCATCCTATCATAGGGCAACAGCAAAGTCTCAACTCTCTTCTTGACCCAATCAATGTAGTCAGGCATAGCAACAGCAAACTTCTTCCCCAGAACAGCTCCATCCTTGACACCAATGGTCTTCCAAGCTCTTCCTACTTGCTCCAATCTAGCAGGGTCACTCCGCTTCTCAAAATACACACTTTCAGCTATCTCAGCATCAAGTGGTCTTCCATTCATCACGAACCCCAACTGGCGAAGAGAAAGAACCGGGTTGTAATTGATGCAACCCTTAGTCCCCACAAGTGGCACATTATGAAATTCTCCACAACTCATGATGACATTACGCACACCCATTCAAAAAAATTGCCACCTGATATCATAAGAGGTAAGAGACATGATCCTCTGAGTCCACTTATGAGTGCCCTGAGCATCCACAAAAGGTCCACTGACTGGCAGAAGAGACAAGAACCATCTGAGCAATAATGGGAGACAACATCTGATAGCTCCACCCTTACCATGCCTACTGTGGATAGCATAGTAAGTGTCAGCTAACAGAGTAGGAACCGGGTTTCCTCCAAGAAAGATAATGACTGCAACATAGTCCACAAAATTGGGCATACTCGGGAACAATACAACTCCATAAATCATGATAGCCAACTAAGCATGAAAAGCTTCCCAATTTCCCTTCTTTGATTATTCTCCAGCCATCCTCAACAGGAACTTCAAAGGCAACCCCACCACATCACCACTCGACTTCCAATTGTCACTCACTTCTTTGATACCCAAATGAAGAGCTCTGGAGACAACTCTGAAATCAACCTCCTTAGGCACATCCAAGAAAGGAACCTGATACTGGATCGAGACATTCAGCAGAATGGAGTACTCTTCAAGAGTAGGAGCCAACTGATAGTCCTGGAAAGTGAAGCAACGAAGCTCTGGGTCATAGAACTGTAGGAGAGTCTGCAACGGCACTGGATCTACCACCATCTTCAACAGTGTCAACAAATCCCCATACTGATCAACAAACCCCTTCTGATTACCGCCGGTCACCAAGTTGCTCAACTCTATCAGAGACGTCAAAGGCTCACGGTGAAGACTGTAGGAGCAAGTCTTCCGCTTCAACTCTGGAACGGATGCCATCTCTCACAGTGAATAGACTCCTGAATGAACCTGAGAAATGATATGCATGCAGAGATTAGCTTTTTTTCTTTTCTTTTTCTCTTTTTTCCATTTTTTTTGTTTCTTTTTTTTTTGCATTATTTTTTTTTGAAATAAACATGCTATGATGCAAATGATGTAGACACGACTGGCCGACTGTGTATCTCGGAGCATAGGATCAAAGCTTCGGCTTGAATTCGGAACCACAAATCATCTGAGACCCAAAGTCATCTGAGACCCAATCTGTAGAACCGAGTCATCAACAGAACCAAAGAATCACCGACAAGTCACCAACGGTACCTGTAATAATGATCATTCCCTCCCCACTCACGGGTGTCATCTAGGCCAGGGTAAGGTCGAGAGAAACGCAACATAAATAACCCTTTCATAGAATATCATCATATACACACCCGAAGTATGTAACGATAATACCCCATCAGAGTCTGAACTGCTCGTGATACCAAGTTCCGCTAAGTGGCGCAATACCACCCGCTTCCCAAGAATCACTCTATTCCTAGGTGTCCTAGATTTCACTCATAGCCTGGGTATTGGGCCTTTTACCTCATGTAACTCCCACCCCAACAGAGAGACAAACACAGCACGGATGAAAAGATGATGAATGCAAACATAAATGCAAACATAAATGCAAATATAAACAAATAAATGCAATAAATGAAACAGCAAAAGCAACCAAACCCTATCCTAGAGAGCGCTAGGAGAGACTCGCTTAGGGAAGATGGACCAGCAAGAGGTCAACTTCTCTATATATTCCCCAGCAGAGTCGCCAGCTGTCGCATCACGCGAAAAACCGGCGGGAAAACGAAACAACAGAGCCGCCACCGTGCGTTATTTATCCCAAAGGAGGGAAAGGAAACGCTCGAAGTAAACCTGGAAAAGACATTGTCTCGCGACCAGAGAAAGATGGGATCGGGAGTCGGTTATGCGAAGGGAAGGTATTAGCACCCCCTACGCATCCGTCGTACTCGACGGGATCCACGCAGAAAAGAATAGAAGAAAGGTTGCTAGAAACTGCTCCCAAACTGCACGCACACTGGAAGGAAACACAGATGAAAGACGGAAGAAACGGACTCGGCAGGATATCACATCCTGGGCCTACGTAGTCTATCAGACACAGACATCAGAGTTGACGTAGTTCGGGAACGGGGGAAACGTGCTCGCTAGGATGTCGCATCCTATGCATATGTATCTTCTTTGACTGAAGAAGAATCAGAGCACTCGTAGCTCGGCTAACGCACGCCAAACAAAACCACACAGGAAACCGACTGCCAATCGCTAGACTTACATCAGACTTCACACAAAACAGGCAAACATGGAAACCGAATGCCAATCGCTGGACTTACATCAGACTCCGAACCAACAAACCCACACTGGAAACCAAATGCCATTCGCTGGACTTACATCAGACTCCAAGCACACAACAAACACACACACACAAGGGTTGAAAAAGAAAAGGGCACCCGGAGAGATCAGCTCATCTCCTGCCTACGTACCTCATCTGGTATGAGGATCAGGGCGACGTAGTTCCCCTACACAGGGAAAAAGGACTAGCCTAACCAGAAACAAAGGGAGACACAAACTACTAGGGAGACTACGACTCAAGCCTAGAAGTTGTCATGCATACGATCCCTATGTTAAGGTTTCTATCTAACTTGCACTGGGAGCAAGCTATCCTAAACAGCACCAGCAAATACATACAAACACAATAAAGCAAGCACACACACTATATGCAAACAATGAGGCTCATACAAGGTTAGGTTGTGAAACACAAACCAACTAGAATCGGGTGTGGTTAGCTCTTAACCCTAACATTGAGAGTTAGGGTGAAGCAGATGAAATGGGAAGTGAGGGTAAGACCTCACAGCTCTTATCCCGGGCCTGGGAGAGCTTCGGACAAATGAAAGTGTGGGAGTTCATAATGTAGGAACTCTTCTCCACATATGACTGACACAACAAAGATCTTGGGTTATTATCCATAATGCATCAACACAATGGTGTGAGCAAGGTGAATGACACAACTGAATAACAGGGGATGGATTGCACATCCCTTTTATCTGCCAATTGCCTCTAAAGAGGTCTTTACCTGCTTGGCACAAAAGTAAACATTCACAAGCATTGCCTCTTAAGGAGGGCTTCAGACAGGTGCCTGCCCACATAACAGGACAGGTCTTCCAGACTACATGAAGTCAGGGAAATTATACCTCAGGGGTTAAGCAACCAAGCAAAGCAAAATCAAGTTCAAAAGAACTCAAAGCAACTTAGGTACCTGTGAAAAATCTAAACTAATCAGTACACAGTTCAAATAAACAGACAGACAACAGTCATCAAGCAATAGTACACAGACAGACAAAGCATTAGGCAATAATGTGCAAGGCACAAGCCATTAGGCAACTTGTTCTTAAAGCCTACAAAACAACTCAATGTTAGACAACATCAATCAACTAATCAACTCAAATGAGTGAGCCACTCCAATCATGGCAATGTGCACCTTAACCTGAAATCCACAATCCAAACAGTGAGTCCAAACCACTAGGTCAAAGCCTAGGGTCAAAAGTAGGTCAAACATTCAAAACAGAACTTGAAATTTAACATGAATCAACTTCAAACACATCTTGACACATTCCAAAAGGTCTCATATCAATATCATGAACCAAAAGCATTTCATGATCAATTGAAGTTCAAGGCAATTTTAAAGCTCAAATGTGACCAACCAGAATGAAAAATCTCAATTAAATCAGAAATGATTCAAATAATTCCAACAAAATTCATGATCAATCACAACATTTATAACATGCATCACAAAAAAAATCAGGGCAATTGGATATCATTTGGCATGGAAAACATATCATACAAGTTGGACAAGCAAAGGTGTGACACAAATTGTCACACCAACTTAACATGACCATAAAACAGAAATGACAAGTGATAAAAATACCAAATCAACACCAAAATGTCAAGCAATGTGTCTAGTTATAGCATGCAAAATTTCACATTCATTGGATTAAAGACCAGCATTTCACAACATGATAACCAAGGCAAGGTCAAATATGGACATGTACTCAAACATTCTAGCACCAAAAAATATCCAGCCAAGCACAATTTTGAAATTAATGGTAAACAAATAATAGACAAGATAAGGATCACAATGCAAAAAATTGGAGGTCATTTGGATGAATTTTCAATTTATTATGAATTTTAGAAGTTCATGGAAGAAATAAAAAATGAAATGGAGCAAGCATGGCAAATATGAAGGAAATAGTGAGAAAATACAAGGCAATGTGAAAATGCTCTCAACCAGACTCGAACCATGTACATTTTTGAATCCAAATGCGCGCTAACAACCAAACGACAACGTTTAACCATAAAACCCTAAAACGCGCGCGCTGCATGGCAATTTGAAATCCGCATGAAATCCATATGCGTTTCCCAGCAGAATCCGCAGGAAACTGGAAAATGCATGAATCTCTTGAAGAACACGATGAAGATCATGAAGATCTTCATCCAACTTTTCCAATTTTTTTTCAAAAGTTCCAGAAATGAAAAATGAGCACAGCATTCGAATCATTAGGCATCATACATCAAGAATCCACAAATCATTCATGCAAAAACATCAAAATATGCCTGGATCGAAGGAATTACAAATCATCATCAAAACTTTAATTACATGTAACTTTGTGTATAATGCATCATTTTACTCGATTCAAAGCTCAGATTTATCACCATTCAAAGATCTTCACAACTAGCATAATGGATTGGAAAATTAAAGAGGTCGAAAAACCAACCTCTTGATGAACAAAATTGAAATCACTTGCTTCCAAGCCTTGCCACGCTTCAATCCTTCTCCAATATGCTTCTTGAAGTAAATGATGATGAACTGGAAGCTTGAATGCACACGAATCTAGCTCAATCTTCAATTGCCATGGATGCTTCAAGCTATGAACATGAATAATACAGCCACGATTTCCTCTGAATTCTTGTCCAATTCTACTCAATTATGCTTCATGATGATGAATTAATCAATGAAAAGTGTTTAGGTTTAAAGAATTTTGGAAAAAAAAGTGAGGGAAAATTTTGAGAATTTGGTTGAATCTAGATCTGAAATGTTCATTCTGAGCAAAACAGTTATGATTAAGCATATATACTCCATGCTAATCATGTTTAAGAAAGGTTTAGGGAAAATGCAAATGAGATTAATGACTTTGAAGGTGTAAGTACAAAAATGCAATTTCTACTTCATGCACCTCCATGCACGTGAACGGTGCATATTCTGGGCCTAAAATCTCTCACAATGAGTCCATGCAAGGTTTTGAATTGGTTTGGCATGCATATGTTCAACCAAAATGAGTTTATGAAATTTTCCCCAAAAATCTTCATGAATGCACCAATGATCATGCAATGAGATTTCATGCCAAGTGATAGTATGCTTGAAAAATACATGTTACAAGGATCAAAGTGCAAAAAGAACCACTCAATTTGGAGTTTTGGTTTGAAAGTTATGCTCATTTGAAGTTTGAACCACACTTTGCCATGATTGAACCATATCTCTTCAACCACACATGAGAAATCCATGATCTTGGACTTTTTGGAAATGGGAGAGAAAGATCTTAAACTTTCATGTTAGACAAAATCTCATTCTAAGCTTTCTTGATAATGTAATCTTGAGTTGAAGTTGGTCCAAAACCTTTCCATTTTTGGAAAGTTCAAATTACAGGTCACCTGCTATTTTTGGAAAGTCTTGATCTGACTTCAAATTCTTCAATGTTGATGTTTGAAATGTCAAATGAGACTTGTTTGCACATGAATGAGGCATCTCTAACCATTTCCCACCTCCAAATCCATAGTTGAATTGACAGTTGACTTTTGTTGACTTTTGTGGGTCTCAGATGATTTGTACATGGACTGATGAATTCTGAGCCTTCAACACTTGGCCAAATCACTTCAAAATGATCCTTGAATCGTGTGAACTCATTGCACCAACCCTAGGGCTTTGATCTCATGGACAATGCTCTTGCTTGCTTGCACAGTTGAATCTCCTAACCAGTCTTGCCTGATGACATGATGGACTATGCAAATGATAGTGCAATGTTAATGACCTAAACATGAAATGTATATACAAATGGGAGGTGCAAATTTGAGGTGCTACAGAAGACACTTTTCTAATTTGAAGCTTACATAAAAAGTTAGCCAAGGTGAATAAGTGAACATATTGCTTGACACTTAGAAATTTTTTTGGTATGTTAAAATTTCCAAACTTCCACTTCAAATTTCATCATGATACAAGCTTCAAATGGAAAAGTGTTCAACATAATAGTTGTTACTCTTGGTCTAACCTTTCCAAATAGTCCATTTTCATCCATTTTGGATAAGGTTTGAGGGTTCGTGCATGGCTTGAACATGGCATCATCATTTGGCAAAGATCAAACTTCAAACAGTTGTACACATTTTCCTTGCATTCCAATTCACATTAAGACTCATTTGTACTTGATTATGGACCTAATTGAGTGACTTCATGGGCATGTACACGCCCATGCAAGCATGCACCATCCATTGCCAAAATTGGAAATTAAATTTGAAGGTGCAAATATCACAAGTTACAACTATAAATAGAGGCCTCTAGCATCAAAATTAAGGACCCTTGTGCGCCAGCTTTGCTCCAATACCTCAAACCCTCACAATTGAAAGGAGAAACCTGAGAATTTTCTTTGAAAATTGAGTTCGAATCTCACTGTTTGGAGATTCAAAACTCTAGGGATCCAAAGCTTTTGTTCAATTCTAAACCACTTCTGCAAGCTTCCTGAGTGAGATCAAGCAAGAATCAAAGCAAAAGCAATCAAGTTCTGCACAACATTGAAGGTATTTTCTTGATTTTTTCTTCTCTTCGATTCTCTCTTAATTCTCAGCAATTCTCTTGGATCCTTGGTTGTCTGAAGTCCTACCAATGTAGGCAAGAAGATTGAGTTGCTTTGAGGTCAAATCGAAGCAACTTAGTTCATGTTCCTCAAATTTCAACTCCATGTATCGCTCAATATACTTGGAGTTAGGATGAATTGAGGTCAAATTCGTGATCAATGCCATTTTTACTTTAAAATCATATCCTTCTTTTTCATTTTTATGATGGTGATGAGTGGACCAGTACGGCCAAGGTCGCTTGAGAAGATGATCGATGTTTTGCGCCGGTGATGAGCTGGACTGTCCAGAGTCACATGATCATTCCATTATGTTTTAATCACGAGCATTAGTTTTAAATACCATTCGTGTGGCGTGCTGACTCGTGTACATGGTGGAACGCGCGTTTGGATCCATTTGATCTGCCACCTCAATTAATGAGGGAGAACAAGTGGTCCACGCTTTTTCTGAATATTTGAATTTCATTTTATCACCTCAATCAAGTCTTGTCAATATCAATGGAATTTGGGTGTTGATAAGGTGAAAACCATAATCCACCAAAATGGATGATTGATCTTGACAATGACTTGATTCATCCCTTGACCTTTGTTTGCCTTGTGTGTGATCCCTTATTTGTGATTGTTATATTCATGCATTCATGCGCATCATAACATTCGTCACACGAAAATTTCAAGGAACTGAGGTCTTATTTGCAAATATTTTCAGACCATGGATCATGGACGAAGGAACACTAAGAAGTACAGTTTCAGATGTCCCGATTTTAAAGAGCTAAGGAAGCTATCATATTTTGTATTAGATCCCTTGGACTTCAAGCAACGTCATGGGAAGCTTATGTCTATCTTATTTTGCTGATGTGGTTGAAGGACTTCTGAGTGTATTGGTTGAGTTCTATGACCCTCTCTACCGCTGCTTCACTTTCCCTGATTATCAACTTGTTCCTACGTTGGAGGAGTATGCCCATCTCTTGGGAATACCCGTTTTCTGACAAAGTTCCTTTTAGTGGATTGGAGGAGATTCCCAGATCTCATATCATTGCTGAAGCTCTTTACTTGAAGAAGTCTGAGATAGAGGCTCATTGGGTGAAGAAAGGAGGGTTGTTTGGATTGACTTCTAAGTTCCTCATCAAGGAAGATACTGCCTTTGCTCAGGCCTGTAGTGTGGATGCTTTTGAAGCTATCTTTGTGTTGCTCATCTATGGATTAGCTTTGTTCCCTAACATTGATGGTTTTGTTGATGTTAATGCCATTAGAATTTTCTTGATTGAGAATCCTGTGCCTACTCTGTTAGGAGATATGTATTTATTTTTGCATCTAAGGAATTCTAAAGGCGGTGGAACTATTGTATGTTGTGTTCTCTTCTGTACAAGTGGTTTATTTCGCACTTGCTTCAGACGCCTATTTTTATGGAGAACAAACAATGTCTAAGGCTGTCTCAGAGACTTATGTCTCTCACTAATGATGATATAATTTGGTATAATTCTTAATTAAGCAGTTTGGATATTATTGATTGTTGTGGTGAATTCTCTAATGTTCCTCTCATTGGTACACAAGGAGGAATTAACTATAACCCTGTTTTGGCTCGTCGACAACTTGGGTTCCCCTTGAGAGACAAACCTAATAACACTTTGTTAGAAGGTATTTTCTATCAAGAGGGTAAAGATCCCCAACATTTGAAGCAGAAGATTGTGCATGCTTGGCATAATGTGCATATGGAAAGAAGATTCGAGCTTGGTCCATGCAATTGTGTAGCCTTGGAAGCTTACACTTTTTGGGTGAAGAAGAGAGCTTTGGAGTTGAATATGCCTTATGCTTGCGAAAGACCTATGTCTATGGTGTTGGTTGAGCCATTAACTCTCCCTAACTAAGATGTAGAGGAGTTGGAAGACGCGCTCGCCAAGATGAAGCAAGAGAAGGATATGTGGGAAGAGTGTTTCCATGCCTTGAGCCGAAAGCATGAGGAGTTGCAACTTGAGTCTAAGGATAAAGATGCATTTATTGAGCTACTTAAATACCGAGTTTCGAAGAGGCAGAGAGAACCAAAGGTTTCATCTTCCTCTAGTATGCCTCAGCCTTCCGTTGCTTGGAAGAAGATTATTGATCAGCTTGTCCTCGAGAAGACTCAGATGGAGGCTTCTTTTGAGACTAAGATCCGACGCATTCGAAGGAAGTACGCGCCTGCGGCCAAATCTTCTGATGTTGTTATTAGGGATCCTTAGGATGACTAGTCTCCTTTTCTCTTGTATTATCATTTGGTTTCTGAAATTATACTCAGTGTAATCCTTCCAATTATATAAATAAAAGATTTTTTTTTATGGTCAATCAAATTGTTACAATTGTTATTATATATATATATATTTTGCAAATAATATAGTAAGTTCCTTGAAAATAAAAACAATCAAGCATTGCATTTCATGCATCATTTGCATAACAGGTTTTTCTTTTTCTAGATGTCTTATTGGTATTTCTTCTGTGCTTAAGCCAAAAAGACTCATCGATACAATACACGTGCCAATCACTCAAAGATTATGGAGCATCTAGAGCAAGAGAACATATACTTGAAGGATGAGATTGCCCGTCTAACTGCCATGATGGAGTCAGTGCTAGCCGCTCAGAGTCAGTCTTCTCCAACGCCTGCAACTTCTCCTCCTCAGAGAACTGTCATTTCTGAGGTTGCTACCTTTACCATTCCTGCAACTGCTGCTCACTTTACGCCTAACTTGCTTGCCGGATTCCTGTGGGGAATGCCGCCCAACTTTATGCCTGAAGTTTTTGCACCTACTTTTGCTTCCATGCCGACATCTAGCCCGGTCATGTCTGTGCCTCCACCTGTGTTGAAGACACCATCTATCACTCTGAGCCGTCTAAGGGCCCTTATGTGTATGAAAAGATGGATGAGATGAAAGATCAATTCCTTGATTTGTGAAGGAAGTTGAAGACTTTGAGGGGTAAAGATCTGTTTGGAAAGAGTGCTGCGGAACTTTGTTTGGTTCCAAATGTTAAAATACCAGTGAAGTTCAAAGTGTATGCCTTTGAAAAGTACAAAGGGAATACCTGTCGACTCATTCATCTTATGATGTACGCCAGAAAAATGTCTACGCAAACTGATAATGATCAGTTGTTGATCCATTATTTTTAAGACAGTTTGACTGGTGTTGCTTTGAGATGGTACATGGGCTTGGATAGTGCGAGCATTCGCACATTCAATGGTTTGGGTGAAGCACTTGTGAAACAGTACAAATATAATATGGACATGGCGCCAAATAGAGATCAATTAAGGTCGTTGTCTCAGAAAGACAAAGAGACGTTTAAGGAGTATGCTCAGAGATAGAGAGAGCTTGTTGCTCAGATTACCCCTCCTTTGGAAGAGAAGGGAATGACCAAGATTTTTCTCAAGACCCTGAGCTCATTTTATTATGAGCGGATGATTGCCAGTGCCCCCAGTGATTTTACTCAGATGGTAAACAAGGGTATGAGGCTAGAAGAAGGTGTCAGAGAGGGACAACTATCTAAGGAGGAAACGTCATCCACCAAGAGGTATGGTAATAGCTTTGGTAAGAATAAGGAAGCAGAGACTAATGCAGTGTCCGTTGGGAGGCAAAGGAGGCCTCATGTAAGAAGAAATCAACCACCCCATCAACACCATCATCAAGTATCATCTGTGATCCCAGTATTTTCTAACAATCAGTCAATACCAATTCAACAACAACAACGTCAACAACAACAACCACAACAACGAACAAACACCCACAACAACAACAATACCAACAATCATCTTCAACAACAATAAAACATTGAGAGGAAGAAGGTCTCTTTTGACCCTATTCCTATGACATACGCAAAATTGTATCCATCGTTGGTTCTCAAGAACCTGTTTCAACCAAGAAACCCACCTCAAATCCCTGAACCACTTCCATGGTGGTATAAACCGGAACTTTGTTATGCTTTTCACCAAGGAGCTCATGGTCATGATATGGAGAATTGCTACCCTCTGAAATATGAAGTCCAGAAGCTGGTTAAAAGTGGAATGGTGTCCTTTGAGGACCGTGTGCCGAACGTCAAAGCTAATCCACTACCTGCCCATGGGAATTCATCTGTTAATATGGGGGATGACTGTCTTGGGGAGTTCAAGGTATTTGATGTTCGCTTTATTAGAAGGTCCTTGGTGGCGATGCACAAGGATATATGTTTGGTAAGCGATTGCGAACATGACTATGATGGTTGTGCAATTTGAAGTGTCAATCCCAGAGGTTGTATGGTTGTGAAGAGAGACATCCAGAGGTTTATGGATGAAGGTTTGATTCATATTGTCCAGTCCCATCATATAGATTAAGATGTGAATGTTATAGTCCCAGTATTCAAGACTCCTGAGAGAATAGTAATCCAAAACGACAACAACAACAGTAACAGCGTCAACAACAGATCGGTATTGCCATTGGTTATATGATTAGCGGGCCCCATCCCATACACATCTGATAAGGTTGTCCCATATCAGTATAATGCTACCATACTAGAGAATGGTCAAGAGGTTCCTTTGCCTAGAACTAGTTCTGTTGTGAGTATATCTGATGTTACTAAGGTGACCCGCAGTGGTCGAGTTTTTGGGCCGGTGTACCCAAAGAATATGGAAGATATATCTGTTAGCAAGAAGGTTGATGCGCGTGTGGTAGATTCTGCTAGTGTTCCAAAGTGTCAGTCTGGTGAATCCAGTGATTTGAAGCCTAGCGATGATGATGAGGTGCTTCGTTTGATCAAAAAGAGCGAGTTCAATATGGTGGAGCAGCTGCTCCAAACTCCCTCTAAGATTTCAGTGTTGTCTCTGCTTATGCATTTTGAGGCGCACAGAGAAGCGCTACAGAAAGTTCTAGAGCAAGCTCATGTGGAACATGATGTTACGACGGATCAGTTTGATCATATTGTAGATAACATCACTTCCTACAACAATCTCAGTTTCTGTGATGAAGAACTCCCCGAGGAGGATAGAAATCATAACTTGGCTTTACATATTTCGATGAATTATAAAGATGACACTCTGTCGAATATGCTGGTAGACACCAAATCTTCATTGAATGTGCTTCCGAAGTCAACCCTATCAAAGTTATCATACCAAGGAGCTCCGATGAGATATAATGTGTAATCGTCAAAGCATTTGACGGTTCTTGCAAGACTGTGATCGACAAAGTGGACATTCCAGTGAAGATATGTCTGAGTGACTTCTAAATTACTTTTTAAGTAATGGATATCCACCCGGCCTATAGCTGTTTATTGGGAAGGCCATGGATTCATGAGGTAGGAGCCGTTACTGCAACGTTGCATCAGAAGTTGAAATTTGTCAAGAATGGTAAGTTGGTTATTGTTGGTGGGGAGAAGGCATTGTTGGTCAGCCACCTGTCGTCTTTCTCTTATGTAGAAGCCGAGGATGAGATTGGAACTCCATTCCAAGATTTGTCTATTGCTGAGGAAAAGAGAGTTGGGGTACCTATGTCCTCATTCAAAGATGCGCATAAGATTGTTGAAGATGGTCAGTCTGATTAGTGGGGACAAATGGTAGAGGTCTCCGATAACAAGAGAAGAGCTGGCTTGGGTTTTCAACGAGGTCCATCAGTGGCTAGAACTAAAGATGCACGACCCAGTTTCCATAGTGGAGGGTTCATTCATGGTAATGAACAACACTTAGCTACTGTGGTCGAGGGTGATGAAGACGAAGACTGCACCAATTTTGTGACGCATGGAAAAGCTTGCAACAATTGGACTACTGTTGATATTCCTGTTATTGTGCATCGATTTAAGTAATTACTTTTATTCGTTTTTGAAAATCCTTCTCCCATGCCTAAGGGAGAAGTGAACATTGTTTAGGAATTTTCAAATTTGATCATCAATAAAATATAATTCTATTCATCCCCATCTATGATATTTTATTTTTACTTTTTGCTTTATTCTGAAAATGGTAATCACAAAACACATAAATAAATAAATAATTGTCCATCTGCATAATATTTGGTCACAATTCACTTCTCTAAAATCAAAATATCAAATCATTATGCAGGTTGGTTCCTAACCCCATTGAATACAATGATCCTTCTCCTTCTCCAAATTTTGAATTCCCTGTGTTTGAGGCTGAGGGGGAAAGTGATGAAGAAGTAAGTGATGATTTTTCTCGTCTTCTTGAGCATGAAGGAAAAGCCATTCAGCCATTCGAAGAGCAAATTGAGTTAGTCAACTTGGGTTCCGAGGATGATGTGAAGGAAGTAAAGATTGGATCTTGACTGTATCCTGAAGTGAAAAAGGGGTTGATTGATCTTCTCCGAGAGTATTCAGATGTGTTTGCTTGGTCCTATCAAGACACGCCTGGTTTGGATTATGAGATTGTGGAACATAGATTGCCGTTGAAGCCGGAATGTCCGCCAGTCAAGCAGAAGTTGAGGAGAACTCATCCTGATATGACAGTGAAGATCAAACAAGAAATGCAGAAACAGATTGATGATGGTTTCCTTGTTACTGCCGAGTATTCGCAATGGGTGGCCAATATTGTGCCTATTCCGAAGAAGGATGGAAAAGACCATATGTGTGTTGATTATAGAGATTTGAATAAAGCCAGACCGAAAGATGATTTCCCTCTACCACACATTGATATGTTGGTAGACAATACAACTAAATTCAAAGTCTTTTCATTTATGGGCGGATTTTCCGGATATAATCAGATCAAGATGGCACCCGAAGATATGGAGAAGACCATATTCATTACACCTTGGGGAACATTCTGTTATAGAGTGGTGCCTTTTGGTTTAAAGAATGCTGGTGCAACTTACCAAAGAGCAATGACTACTCTTTTCCATGATATGATGCATAAAGAGTGATAACACTGAAATTTACCGTATTTTCGACTCCGATTTCACATGCATTCTAATTGTTTTATTATCATTTTGTTGTGTTATTGCTATGCTTTCCTTTGTTTTCAGGTTTTTACTTTAATCGGAGCCCCGATCGAGAAAAGGAGTGAAAAAGAGCTAAAAAACCTAAAATTCAGCATTTTGTACTTGTGGCCTACCCCATGGCTGGCGCCATAGAACCTGCCATGACGTGTCCAAGCTCAACTTCCCTCAACTTCCACGTTCCCCACTACTTCCACTAAGGCGCCTCATTTTGTGCTTGTGGCGGGCGCCATGGCCTTGTGGCGGGCGCCACAAGAGGAAAGCTTTTCCCTCCCATTTTCAAGTTGAAGGGCATCCAAGTCATTTCCCTCTTTTTACTTGCTTATAAATAGAAACTCGAAATCACTTTTACAATCATCCAAACTTAGAGCAGAGGCAAACTCATAGCAACTTTGTTTCACTTAGGCATATATTCAGTATTATAAAGTGGTAATCGCTTCGCATTGGAGTGTTACCATAATTGTGTAATCGAGTCTGTGATAGAGTCTGTAATCGAGTTTGAGCACTTTGGAAGGAAGTTAATCCTGCCGCCATTTTCATTTCCGCTTTGCAATATACTCAACCCTCCGATTGGAGTAGGTTTTTATTACTTGTCTTTATCTTATTTATTTTCCTGCACTCGCTTTAAATTTATTTATTTTCCCGCACTCGCTTTACTTTATTTATTTCTCGCACTCGCTTTACTTTGTTTATTTCCCGCACTCGGTTTACTTTATTTATTTCTCGCACTCGCTTTACTTTATTTATTTCTCGCACTCGCTTTAAATTATTTATTTCCTCGCACTCGCTTTAAATTATTTACTTTCCGCACTCGCACTACTTTTATTTACTTTAATGCACTTTTACTTTACCATGTCTAACTAAATCTATAAGGTTAGAATGTAACGATTGTAATTGAACCGATAATCCGTACAATTGTTCGTAGAAGCACTTAATGTCTATTTTAACTTTCAACTTAAGTTTTCCCGCACTTCAATTCCGTTGGGTAAGATCGAAAGTCGTCCAACGTCTTTTTAAACTTAATTCTTTTTAACTATTTCAAAAACAGCGAAAGCGCTTTGTTTAGTTCATTAGGAGATTTTAACATTAAGAAAAAAAGAGATTTTAAAACTATTTTCGGACGCGTTTATAAGTTTAGAGTCTGGTTCGTAAGAACCTCTTTTGGTTAAGAAATCCAGGTTATAATACTTTTCAACTTAGTCAAGATACTATATTTCTTAAAAATAGGTTTACTACTCTAACGTAATGCGCGTCTTTTTATAAGTGACAATAAGAGGGTTTGATTAGGGAGTACAACTCGGTTCTGAATACGCGAAAGCGACAGTTCCTGTTAAATTAGTTCTTTTCAAAGTAGAAAACATTGCCCATAAGTAACTCTATTAGCAAGTACTTGGATTATAAATTGATTATGTGAATTACATTCGACCTTGTCTTTATTAATTAATCTTTATTCAACACTTTACTTTTCATTGCACACCCCAAAAAAACACCTATTTTGATTGCCTTTGATAAACACCATAACAATAGATAACGATAGATTGACACTTGGTCTCTGTGGATTCGACAATCTTTTATATTACTCTGACGCGTTCGTATACTTGCGAAACACCGCATCAAGTTTTTGGCGCCGTTGCCGGGGACCAATTTCGTCAAATTTCATTTCCCTGTTGTTATATCGTTTAGACTTAGGCTATTTCCCGCCGGTCAATGCGAAGAACTCGCAGCACCGGAAGTTTAAGCTTAGTATACCCTCTGGCGGAACCTGAACGTTATGCTCGCGCACGTTTATTCTTTCATAGAATTAAGAGAGCTATGGCCGAAGATCAAAACCAAAGACCTCTTAAGGACTTCGCTCAACCATCTAATGAAGAACCTAGTTCTAGTATAGTAAACCCAACCATCCCAGCTAATAATTTTGAACTTAAACCATCTCTGTTACAACTAGTGCAACAGAGACAATTCGCAGGTCTCGCTACTGAGAATCCAAACCAACATTTAAAAATATTTCTTCAATTAGCAGACACTTTTAAAACCAATGGAGCTTCTCCTGAGGCAATACATTTAAGATTATTTCCTTTTTCCCTCAGAGATAAAGCCCTATCATGGTTAGATTCCCTTCCACCCAATTCCATTACAACTTGGGATAACCTTAGAAGAGTTTTTCTTGCTAGATATTTTCCCCCGAGTAAGACCGCCGTTCTTCGAAACCATATAACTAGATTTACCCAAAACCAAGGAGAATCGTTGTTCGAAGCTTGGGAGATATATAAAGAGCTATTACGAACATGCCCACATCATGGCTTAGAAAATTGGTTAATCATTCAAACCTTCTATAATGGACTTCATTACAACACAAAGATGACCATCGACGCTGCCGCAGGCGGTGCTCTGATGAACAAACCTTATCCTGAAGCTAGTGCCCTCATTGAAGATATGGCTCAAAACCATCAATCATGGGGAGTCGAACGAGCGACAATTGAGAAGAAGGAAGCCCAAGGAGGAGTGCATGAACTAAGCTTTATAGACATGATGCAAGCTAAAATGGACGCATTAGCTCTTAAGGTCGAGCATATGTGCATAAACCCGAATACTGTAGCCGCAGTTTCGTCGGATTGTGAGATATATGGAACCAAAGGACACCAATCTACAACATGCAGTCTATTAAACGAAACCCACTCTGAGCAAGTGAACTACACCCAAGGGAACCCATACTCGAATACCTATAACCCTGGATGGAGGAATCACCCGAACTTCTCCTATAAAAACAATAACCCCATTCAAAATAATGCACCTCCGAGACCTAGTTATCAAGCCCCTAGATCAAATCAACCTATGCAACCTGTGCCACCAAAGCCGAGCCTTGAGAAAATTATGGAAAATTTTATCACCGCTCAAACCCAACAAAACAAGGAGTTCATGAACCAAAACATTCATGTTAACGAATTGATTACTCAGTTAGGAACCAAGGTTGACCAAATAGTTACTCATACTAAGATGCTTGAAACCCAGATCTCTCAGGTAGCTTTAAACCAAGCCCCTCAGACTACACCTGGAGGACAATTCCCTGGACAACCTCAACAAAATCCGAGAGGACAAGCCAATGCCATTACCCTGCGAAGTGGGAACGCTTATGATGAGCCACCAAACCCTAGATTGAGTGAACCCGAAACTTCTAAGGAATGTACCAAACCCACGGACGAAGTAAAGGAACCAGAGGAATCTGAAAACCAGGAAGGTCGAGAAAAAGGAGAAGAACCTAAAGATAAAACTTACGTACCACCCCCGCCATATTAACCACCTATACCATATCCGCAAAGACTCAAACAAACCCAGATCAATAAACAATATCAAAAATTTATTAAATTTATAGAAAAACTTCATGTAGAAATCCCTTTCATAGAAGCCATCACCCAAATACCTTCTTATGCAAAGTTTCTCAAAGACATCCTTACCAACAAACGTAGACTTGACGATCCGAAGCCTTTGGAATGTAATGCTATTTCCGAGGACAAATTAGCAAAGAAAGATAAAGATCCTGGAAATTTCTCCATTCCTTGCCTTTTGGGTAATCATGTCATCGAAAAAGCTTTTCTAGACTTAGGAGCTAGTGTGAGCCTAATGCCGTTAGCGGTTTGTGAGAGGTTAAACTTAGGAGAATTACAACCCACTAAGATGTCACTTCAGTTAGACGATAGATCTGTTAAATATCCGATAGGCATTTTAGAATATGTTCCTGTTAGGATAGGTCAGTTATTTATCCCTACTGATTTTGTTGTCATGGACATCAAAGAGGACAATAATATACCAATCCTTCTAGGTAGACCATTCTTATCGACTGCAGGAGCCATAATAGATGTCAAGAAAAGAAAGTTGACATTTGAGGTAGGTGACGAGAAAATAGAATTTATACTTTTGAAATTTCTTATGGCACCTGTGATGGGAGACTCGTGTTATGCCTTAGATATCATTGATGAATGTGTTAGAGAATTAGAACAAAAAGAAATTATAAAAACAATTAAGTTACCATCAACTCTCATAAGGGAAGATGATGACTTTAAGAAACCCTACATCGATGATAACCTTTACGAATGTTTATCCCTTACCCCAGATCCTATGCCATGCCCTAAGAAACCAACCTTAGAACTTAAGGAACTGCCTAAGAACCTGAGATATGAGTTCCTCGATGAAAAGATGAACCGTCCAGTTATAGTTAGTGCTACCTTGAGCCAAAAGGAAACGAACCAACTTTTAGACGTTTTACGAAGATATCCCTCAGCCTTAGGATATAATATCTCTGACCTGAAAGGTATAAGCCCATCCGTATGCATGCATTGTATTTCGCTAGAAGAAGATTCAAAACCCTCTAGGGAGCATCAGAGAAGAATAAACCTTATAATGTGTGATGTTGTTAAAAAGGAAGTTCTTAAGTTACTTGAGGCAGGTATCATCTACCAGATCTCGGATAGTAAGTGGGTGAGCCCTGTGCATGTAGTACCTCAAAAGGGAGGCATCACAGTCGTACAAAACGATAAAGGCGAACATGTAGCAAAACGTTTAGAAGGAGGATGGCGGATGTGTATAGATTATAGAAAATTAAATAAAGCAACTAGGAATGACCATTTCCCTTTACCATTTATAGACCAGATGTTGGAGCGTCTAGCCAGACACTCTTACTTCTGTTATCTAGATGGATACTCTGGATTCTTCCAAATACCTATCCACCCCAAAGATCAAGAAAAACTACCTTTACATGCCCTTATGGAACTTTTGCCAACAGACGAATGTCGTTCGACCTCTGTAATGCCCCAGCTACTTTCCAACGCTGCATGATGTCAATCTTTGCAGATTACCTAGATGGTATCATGGAAGTGTTTATGGATGATTTCTCGGTTTGCGGATTTGATTTCCACAATTGTCATACTAACCTTGAGAAAATCCTGGAGAGATGCGTGGAGGTGAACCTCGTGCTAAACTGGGAAAAATGTCATTTCATGGTAACCGAAGGAGCAGTCTTAGGACATATAGTTTCCGAAAAAGGTATAGAGGTAGATAAAGCTAAAATAGAAGTTATAGAAAACCTAAAACCACAAAAAACCATCAGAGAAGTCCGAAGCTTTCTTGGACACGCTGGATTCTACCGGCGTTTTATTAAGGACTTCTCCAAAATAACCAAACCTTTAACTGGACTTTTAATGAAAGATGCTAAATTCATTTTCGATGAAAAATGTAATGACGCATTTAATCTTTTAAAGCAAGCATTGATCTCAGCACCCATTATGAAACCACCTGATTGGTCGGAACCTTTTGAGATAATGTGCGATGCTAGTGATTACGCAGTTGGAGCCGTTCTAGGACAAAGGAAAGATAAAAAATTACATGCCATTTATTATGCCAGTAGAACCCTGGATGCTGCCCAACTTAACTACGCAACAACTGAAAAAGAATTACTCGCTGTAGTTTTCGCTATAGACAAATTTAGATCTTATCTAGTAGGAGCAAAAATTATAGTTTACACCGATCATGCTGCGATTCGTTACCTATTAAGTAAAAAAGATGCCAAGCCCATGTTACTCCGATGGATTCTATTACTACAAGAGTTTGATTTAGATATAAGAGATAAAAAAGGCACTGAAAATGTAGTAGCTGATCACCTTTCTAGGCTAGAACATCTAAAACCTGAACTAGTACCCATAAACGATGATTTCGCCTATGATAGACTGATCGCTAGAGTAGAAACCATTGAAGATAATAATCTAGATCCTTATGAGCACTCCCAAAATTCCTTAGCAATAAGTAACGTACCCTGGTATGCAGACTTCGTTAATTACCTAGCTGCTGATATAGTACCCCCTGATCTTGACTACCACCGCAAGAAGAAATTCTTCCACGATGTGAGAAACTTCTATGGGGATGAACCGCTCCTTTTCAAAAGGGGTAAAGATGGCATTTTTCGCCGTTGCGTTCTAGAAGAAGAGGTAAATAATATTATCAAGCATTGTCATTCTGCACCTTATGGTGGACATGCGAGCACCTCTAAGACATACGCCAAGATTCTTTAAGCTGGCCTATTCTGGCCTACCATGTGGCGTGATGTCTATGCTTGCATTGTCAAATGTGATAGATGCCAACGCACTGGAAACATTTCAAGGCGTGATGAAATGCCTCTAAGAAACATTCAGGAAGTAGAACTGTTTGATGTATGGGGTATAGATTTCATGGGACCTTTTCCACCATCCTTAGAAAACAGGTATATCTTAGTAGCTGTGGACTATGTGTCTAAGTGGATTGAAGTTATAGCTGCACCCACAATTGACACTAGGGTAGTAATCAAACTATTTAAAAACTATATATTCCCTAGATTTGGAACACCACGTTTAGTCATAAGCGATGGAGGATCACACTTTATATCGAGAATATTTGACAAACTTTTAAGAAAATATGGAGTTAGGCATAGAGTAGCAACACCATACCACCCACAGACTTGTGGCCAAGTAGAAGTATCTAATAGGGAGATAAAATAAATCCTAGAGAAAACTGTTTCTATTTCTAGGAGAGACTGGTCTCAAAAGCTTCAAGAAGCATTATGGGCCTACAAAACCGCTTTCAAAACCCCTATAGGAACTACTCCTTATCAACTAGTTTATGGAAAATCCTGTCACTTACCGTTCGAATTAGAGCATAAGGCCTATTGGGCCATTAAAACTTTGAATTTAGACTACCTAGCCGCTGGAGAAAAGCGTACCCTAGACATTCATAAATTAGAAGAACTTAGGCAATCGGCCTACGAGAATGCAAAAATATATAAAGAGAGGACAAAAGCCTATCACGACAAAAGAATAGTAAAGAAAAATTTCAATATAGGCGATCCTGTTCTCCTTTTCAACTCTAGGTTACGACTCTTCCCTGGAAAGCTACGTTCAAGATGGACTGGTCCTTTCGAAGTATCCAAGATTCTGAGATCCTGGGCCGTAGAAATCAAGAACGATACCTGTAGTCCATTCATTGTAAATGGACAAAGACTGAAGCTCTACGAAGGAGGAGACATTCCAGCATACTACTCAAGCCACACCCTGATTGATCCACCGATTCCTACTACTACAGGTGTATAAATTCTAATCGTCAAGCTAATGTCGTTAAACAAGCGCTGCGTGGGAGGCAACCCATGGTTTTTATTTCATTTTACTTTTTCTCATTTATTTAATTTTATTTTTCTTTTATTTTATTTTATCATATTTTGCATTGAGACTAAGATTTGAATGGTTTGTATTTTTAGGATCACTTTCTTAACTTTTACAGGATGCAGGATTTCGATGACATGCACGTGGCCTATAGAGATAATGCTCAGAGGGAGCGCTACATCGCTCTGTATCAGCGCTTTATGGCACCCACACGTTATCCTGACCAGCACTATATGGAGGCACTGGGTATCGAGCCGAGTATCCGATTCCTTAGCCACCAGCTTCATTGGGACGAGTTTGTTGATGACTTGAGTAACACCTACAGGAACCTGACTTTGGAGTTCCTGAGTTCATTCGACTATGACCCATACTCTGGACCAGATGGGTATGCTGCTTTCAGGTTTTTTGGAGTTGAGTACTCCTTCAGCCAGAAAGAGTTCGACGACCTTTTGGGTTTCCAGACCACTCCTGATGCTCTCCCGGAGACACCTATGGGATATTTCCTGGGTAAGGAGGTTGAGAAGTTTTGGAGTGATATATCAGGTGGCGGAAGCCAAGATCCATCTACGCAACTATCTCATATCATACATAACCCCGCCTTTAGATACTTTCAGATGATATTAGCACATTCCTTCCAGGGAAGACCGGATGCAGAGACACTACTGAGTGAAGAGGAGATCTTCCTATTATTTTGTGCATCCTAGTCTCGCCCAGTAGCATGTGGGAACTTCTTATTATATAGTCTCAGCGGTATCTCCAGATCCACCGAAGGAGTCATCCATGTTGGCGGAATCATCACACAGATTGTTGTCGCTTTAGGTCTGTCTCGCAAGCTGTTACATCTTCGGACCTACTGTGGATACACTACCATGGACATCGACTTCTGTTTGACCAGATGGCTGATGAGGAGAGCCTCTTTCCAACCATGTCAGTTCCAACTGCTAGTCGACAGCGAGGCTATCCATTATTTCACACTGCCAGACCCCATGATGACCTGTGTGCATGATCCAGCGAATTGGAGTTATGCTCTAGAGGGTCAGGGAGAGACCGTCGAGGAACCACGATCACCACCCATTGCTGAATACACGCCTACACCACCATCTCCCAGAATCATTGTTTTCTCTAATAATCTTTCATTGCAGACACCCGACATCCGCACCCAGATTGCTGAGTGTCGTAGAGAGATCGCAACACTTAGACAGGAGGTGGCTGACCTCACTTTACAGATGGGAGTGTCCGATCTCACCCATGATACTGAAGCCGACTGTCTATATTAGGAGATCGCGGAGCTCAAGCAAGAAGTGGCCATGCTCTGTGGTTCCTCTCAGGAAGATGACATCCCCACTATATGATCTCACCATTTCATCTTATTTTATCTCTTTTTTATATTTCTCGTATTTACATAACTCATCTTATATTATTGCATTTGGAATATTATATAAACTACATCTATACATTGATATTTTTATTTTTATCTATATTTATGTCTTATGTTTGTTTTATTTGCATTTTTTATTTTTTAGCTATTTATTTATTTATTAGTCTAATACTTGATTTTTTGTTTTTATTTTTATTTTTATCTTTTATTTTTACTTTTACAAAAATTATGCAAGCCAATGATGCTAGGAAAATCACAAACCAAATGCTATCCGGACCCCTCAAAGCCAAAAGACAAGAGAAGCCCAAGCCAAAGGACCAAAATCTGGCCCAGCCAGATTTTGCCTTGTGGCGCCCGCCATAGACACTGTGGCGCCCGCCACAGCGTCTGTAAAAGGTCGGGGCAGAACCCCTTTCTTCACCATTTTTGCAACTTACAACCTTCCAAACCCATTTTTTCACCTTGGAAAAACATCCTTGAACCCACAAAAAGCTCATACTTTTCTAACCACCACACCGTACAAATCATTTTTCCGATTTCCATTTTCATTTTCATCCGTCGGATTTCGTCAAAATCTAACCTTTTCACAAACCACTTCATCTTCTTCATCTCTTTTCAAGAGCTTTCAAATGGAGTTTAACGGATTCATTCTTCGAGGAGGGAAACCGGGGGATAGACAAAGAAAAATTATTGAACGGTTGCAAAATCGGGAAATTCTCCCGACAAGGTATGTTGACGAAAACTGTCTCTACACTTTAGGTATCTATCATAACATATTTCATTTATTAGATAATTTAGATTTGCATAATTTCTTTTCCAATAAAGAACCTACCTATGAGCGGTTGACAATTGAATTTTTGAGTTCCTTAATTTATATTGTCAACCCTAACACTGCTAGCACAGTTGGTACTGTCAAATTTAGAATGTTTGCTGTTGAATACCAATTCAGTACCGACGAACTAGCCAGCTTGTTAGGAATCCCTCATGGGGACGGTGCTATTTGTGAGGCCCCTTTGGATTCCGAATGGTCTGTTGAGGTATTTTCCTTCTGGGAGCGTCTATCAAACACTTCCATAAACTCTTTTGAAGGAGTTCTTGCCTCAACTATCCATAACCCGGCCATCAAAGTTTTTCGATATCTGTTGGCATGCACTATTTTTGGCCGGGAGAATCCAAATAAGGTTAATGCTAGAGAGCTTCTATTTTTACAAGGAAGCCTCACAAATGGACGTATAAATTCGGTCCCGTTCATGCTTGCTCATATGACTTTAACTTTGAATAAAGCGGGACCGATTTCTTTTGGTGGATTGATTACATCTATTGCTCGGGCGCTTAACCTGAACGATGAGATGGCTACCCTAGACCCCTTACCTCCTCGCACAATTAACTTAAAATTTTTGAGAGACATGAAACTGTGTCGTTCAAGGAGAGAAGGAGGCTATATGCTTATGGTTCATGGTGTAGCCATCCCATCTGTTATTTTACCGTGCACTAGACGTACAGATGTACGAGATGAAAGGAATTGGACCTACGCTTTAGATGCCCCAGCTGTTTTGGGTCCTCTTCCTCCTAACATGCCTGATGAGGCGGGACATGACACTGATGATGAATATGATCAGAGAAAGAGATCTCCCGTACCCCATGTGTCCCCCATCATCCTTCACCACCACACACCGCACCATCTTCTTCTTCTGCAGGTACCACTCCTGGCTTCTATATTACAGAGGAGATGTGGCGTGACCACATGGCTAGAGAGCAAAGGCGAGATGACCTACTCTCTACCATCCAGCAACAAATGGCGGATAACATGAGCTTCATGCAAGAATCGCAGCGGAGGACAGACATGTCCTATGACACTGTTCTACAGTCCCTGTAAACGATCACAGATACACAAGCCCGTCAGCAACACTATCACCAGAGACACATGGCACTCATTGAAGCCACTCAAGGTTCCATTATAGGTAACCTTCGAGAGGTGAGGACTGCTCAGAATTCCCTGCAGGCGAGGATGGATCAAAGAGATCGTCGTCGTTCCCGATCCCGTCGTCCACCTCAGGATGGCGAGGGCACTAGTGGTCAGCAATAGGTTGTCAGGTAACTCTTCCCTTATCTTATTTCGAAACATTGGGGACAGTGTTCGATTTAAGTGTGGGAGGAGACTCTATCGTCTTTTCTTTCTTTTCTTTATTACCTTTCTCGTTTTTTCCTTTATCGCTTTTTCTTTGCTGTTTTTAGATTGTTTATTTATTGTTATTTCCTTCTAGTTATTTATTTTGCTTTTTAGTATAATGCATGAGTTTGACGAGTCACCAAATATAGTAGATCTTTAGTACAATCCTACCTCCCCATACCTTTAGCTCCACCAAATTTTTTTTTGCAAAAGAAAATAGTGTTATTCCGAAATTTTCCAGGTTTTAAAGACATGTTTTGAGTAAGGATGCGGTGACTTGGGAGAACTTTGCGAAACATCAGTATTATTTTAGCACCATAGACTTCGTAAATATATGAACCACTCCCGAAACCCCATATACCATGGCCTTAATCATCATTTCCGTATAAGTCCTCAATAGTTTATCTCAGCAGTCAGCTCCGGCCTACGCATCCTCTACGTAGGGGACCGATGCAAATAAGTGAATGATCCAGAAAAACAAAAAAAATAAAAGAAAGCAAAAAGGCAACTCTGGTATAGGTGACCCTCACAAAGTCATTTAAACCAAAGAATTGTAAAAAAATTGCTACAAAAAGAAAAATAAAAAGAAAAACTTACCCACTGTTGGTTGGTTCAGAGGTATCTGGCACTGAACTCGGTAGGGCGGATTATGATCCGATCCCCCACAACTACAGTTGGGTCCAATAAAAGGGTTTACACATATTTATGTGCCAGAAACCCCATGCTCAGATCATAATCACTAACAAGCCACTCTACTACGAAGCATGTACGGATAACGGGCTTAATGTGATTGCGCCTGAATGAAAAGGACACAAAAAGAGATGAAGAGCCAGGCCTAGGTATTGTGGGATAATATGGGTTGGTTAATATAGGAATGAAGTTTATGTCCGTATTTGCGGATTAGTGTCATCATGATACCCTTAGCTCACTCAGTTAGTACCTATCACTGCATCCCGACTTGAACTTAGAATTTTTACCTGAAGCACTCGTTTACACAAATTTTCTTTTATGAGCTTTCTAATGTTTTGCTTGAGGACAAGCAAAGGTTTAAGTGTGGGAGAGTTTGATAATACTGAAATTTACCGTATTTTCGACTCCGATTTCACATGCACTCTAGTTGTTTTATTATCATTTTGTTGTGTTATTGCTATGTTTTCCTTTGTTTTCAGGTTTTTACTTTAATCGGAGCCCCGATCGAGAAAAGGAGTGAAAAAGAGCTAAAAAACCTAAAATTCAGCATTTTGTACTTGTGGCCTACCCCATGGCTGGCGCCATAGACCCTGCCATGACGTGTCCAAGCTCAACTTCCCTCAAATTCCACTAAGGCGCCTCATTTTGTGCTTGTGGCGGGCGCCATGGCCTTGTGGCGGGCGCCACAAGAGGAAAGCTTTTCCCTCCCATTTTCAAGTTGAAGGGCATCCAAGTCATTTCCCTCTTTTTACTTGCTTATAAATAGAAACTCGAAATCACTTTTACAATCATCCAAACTTAGAGCAGAGGCAAACTCAGAGCAACTTTGTTTCACTTAGGCATATATTCAATATTATAAAGTGGTAATCCCTCCGCATTGGAGTGTTACCACAATTGTGTAATCGAGTCTGTGATAGAGTCTGTAATCGAGTTCGGAGCACTTTGGAAGGAAGTTAATCCTGCCGCCATTTTCATTTCTGCTTTGCAATTTACTCAACCCTCCGATTGGAGAAGGTTTTTATTACTTGTCTTTATCTTATTTATTTTCCTGCACTCACTTTAAATTGATTTATTTTCCCGCACTCGCTTAAAACTTATTTATTTCCCCGCACTCGCTTTACTTTATTTATTTCTCGCATTCGCTTTACTTTGTTTATTTCCCGCACTCGCTTTACTTTATTTATTTCCCGCACTCGCTTTACTTCATTTATTTCTCGCACTCGCTTTAAATTATTTATTTCCTCGCACTCGCTTTAAATTATTTACTTTCCGCACTCGCACTACTTTTATTTACTTTAATGCACTTTTACTTTACCATGTTTAACTAAATCTATAAGGTTAGAATGTAACGATCGTAATTGAACCGATAATCCGTACAATTGTTCGTAGAAGCACTTAAGGGCTATTTTAACTTTCAACTTAAGTTTTCCCGCACTTCAATTCCGTTGGGTAAGATCGAAAGCCATCCAACGTCTTTTTAAACTTAATTGTTTTTAACTATTTCAAAAACAGCGAAAGCGCTTTGTTTAGTTCATTAGGAGATTTTAACATTAAGAAGAAAAGAGATTTTAAAACTATTTTCGGACGCGTTTATAAGTTTAGAGTCTGGTTCGTAAGAACCTCTTTTGGTTAAGAAATCCAGGTTATAATACTTTTCAACTTAGTCAAGATACTATATTTCTTAAAAATAGGTTTACTACTGTAACGCAATGCGCGTCTTTTTATAAGTGACAATAAGAGGGTTTGATTAGGGAGTACAACTCGATTCTGAATACACGAAAGCGACAGTTCCTGTTAAATTAGTTCTTTTCAAAGTAGAAAACATTGCCCATAAGTAACTCTATTAGCAAGTACTTGGATTATCAATTGATTATGTGAATTACATTCGACCCTGTCTTTATTAATTAATCTCTATTCAACACTTTACTTTTCATTGCACACCCCAAAAAAACACTTATTTTGATTGCCTTTGATAAACACCATAACAATAGATAACGATAGATTGATACTTGGACTCTGTGGATTCGACAATCTTTTATATTACTCTGACGCGTTCGTATACTTGCGAAACACCGCATCAAAGAGATCGAAGTCTATGTCAATGACATGATTGCTAAATCTATTGATGAAGAGGAACATGTTAAGCATTTGTTGAAGCTATTCCAGCGTTTGAGGAAGTATAAACTCCACTTGAATCCCAATAAGTGTACATTTGGTGTTCGTTCTAGTAAGTTGTTAGGCTTTATTGTCAGCGAGAAGGGTATTGAAGTTGATCCTGCCAAGGTCAAAGCAATATAAGAGATGCATGTGCCCAAAACTGAGAAGCAAGTCCGAGGTTTTCTCGGCCGCTTGAATTATATCTCAAGATTCATTTCACACATGACCGCTGTCGCAACGCGAAAAACAACCGGCGAAAAAAAAACAGTTTACAGAGCCGCCACCGACGCTATTCATCCTATGACGGAAAGGAAGCGCAGGACTAACCTAAGAAAGGGAAAGAAATGGTCTTACGACCAGAGATTGCAAGGTACGGGAGTCGGTTACGCAAGGGGAAGGTATTAGCACCCCTCACGTCCGCCGTACTCGACGGGATCCACGCTCAAAAGATAGCTCAAAGAATAGGATAAGGTTGCTAATAAACACTGCTCAAAGAAATCTGCACAAACTGGAATAATAAAACAGGTGGAAGAAGATGGAGGAAGTGGACTCGACAGGATGTCGCATCCTGGGCCTACGTAGCTTGTCAGAAACAAACATCAGAGTCAACGTAGTTTGGGGAAATAGGGAACATGCTCGCTAGGATATCGCACCCTATGCCTACATATCTTCTCTATCCAGAGAAGAATCAGAGCACTCGTAGCTCGGCTAACGCACGCCGAAACAAAACACCGAAAAGAGACGCTGAGACGTCAAAAGAAACACTCAACAGGAAACAGACTGCCAATACATGGACTTACGCCCGACTCCTGACAACAAAAAGGAAACAGAATGCCAATATATGGACTTATATCCGACTCCAAACGAATACAAATCAAGGAAACAGAATGCCAATACATGGACTTATATCCGACTCCAAACAATAACAAATGCTAACCAACAAACACCAAAGATGAACCCCAAGTGAGTAATCACCACAAACGTCACAAATGAACCCCAAGTGATACATGGTAAACCCCCAAATGTGAACTCCAAACCAATATAGGTGAACCCCAATCTGAACCCCCAATGATAACAGAAGAAATCCTCAAGGTATAAACATACCACACACGCACACGCTGAACAAACAAGTACTCACACCAAAGAAAACAAACAAAGGGTGAACACACACAAAACAACAAAAGAAAAAAGAAAAGGTTGAACCAACACAGACTCAAAAAAGAAAAGGGTGCCCAAAGAGATTGCTTACAACCTTCTGCCTAGGTATCTCATCTGGTATGAGAATCAGGGCGACGTAGTTCCCCTTAACAGGGGTAAAACTCTCTCCTAACCAGAGACCAGGGAAACAACAAACTAAAAGGGAGACTGACTCGAGCCTAAAAGTTATCATGCAATCCATAATCCCTAAGTTGAGGTCTCTAATCAGAACCCAACTCACACAGGAAGCAAGTCAGTTCAGAGGAAAGCAAATAAACACATCAACACAAGTGAATAAGCATCACACACTATATACATACAAGAGGCCCAAACAATGGGTAGGCTTTAGTCAAGAGGGGCATATCAACCTCGACAAACAAGCCAATCTGTAAGGGTAATTAACTAGGGCTCTTAACCACTAACATTGAACGTTAGGGTGAGCAGATCAAAATGGTAATGAGGATGAGACCTCATAGCTCTTAACCCTGGACAGGGTGAGCTCAATGACAATGAAAGCGTGGGGATCCAGAAAGAGGGACCCTATTCCACTTGACAGACTCTATACAAAGATCTTGGGTACATGTTCTAGAGCATCAGCACGTAGTGCGAGCATAAAGAATGACTCACTGAATAACAGGGGACTGGCTACTAGTCCCTTCTATCTGTCAATTGCCTCTACTTATAGGTCTTATCAAGTAACATGCCTCATCATGGAGGTCTTTGGCACAATCTGTAAACAACCACAAATAGAGCCTCTTAAGGAGGACTTCGGCCAAATGCCTGCCAAAAAGGTGACATGACTTTCAGACTACATGGAGTAAGAGGCTAACTACCTAAGTGGTGTATCAACCATACTCCAAAGCTTAAGCAAAAGCTAGCAAGCAACTAATGTACCTGTACAAAAGCCAACCAGTTAGTATCTCAGACAGAAAACCACCAGACAAACAGCGGAACTTTCCAATATTTACAACTCAATGAACAATTCTCAAGCACTCAAGTGAACTCATGAGCATCAATTAGAACCTACAAAACAACAAGAGTTAGTACTCAAAGTCATTTGTATCTCACAAAGTGAGAACAAATCAACCATCAATGCTAAATGTCCAAACCTGAAACACAAAGCACAATTAGCTTATGTACAAAACACTAGTACAAAGACTAGGTTCAAAACCAAATCAAATGATCAAAACAGAAGTCAATCTTTTGCACAAAGCAAGTTCAAACATGTCATAAGATGTCCTCAAAAGGACCAGCATCAATTCACAAGGCAAATGCATCAAATGATCAATGTAAAGCAAAGGCAAGCAAGTGTACACAAAATGGACAATCAAATTAGAAAATCCAAATCAAAACAGAAATGCATCCAATGGCTATGAAATTTTTTATGCAAGCTACTCATGTTATGAACAAGCAATGTGAAAAATATCAAATCCAGAAGAGCTCAAATGATAGGTGAACAAAAATGCACAAATTGAATACCAAAAATGTGACACAAATTGTCACACTACATCTTCATGTGTCCAAAACAGTGGTATCATATGATAAAAATTCCAATCCATTTCTCAAAAATCATATCACATATGAAGATCAAGCATGCAAAAAATCAGGTCAATTGGATCATAACATGTCAAATTAACACAATGTTCAATCAAAAATTCCAAAATCAAAATGCAGAAACAAACAAATCTTGAAATTAATACTAAAAAATACTAGACATTAAAACAAACACATGAAAAAAAATTGGAATCAAATTGAAGCATTTTACTATTTTTAATGCATTTTACAAAACAACTAAAATAATTGGATAAACAAATAAAATGGAGGGAAATTCAAATAATTTGAATTAAATCTGAAAAAGCCACAGCCATATGATCTTGGAGCGCGCCTAATCTAATGGTCCAGGTTCAAAATTATGAAACGTGGCGTTTCATTTATGAGTCATCATCCCAGTCACATGTTCAATGCTAGTGTGGCTATGGTCAACACAATTAGATCCAATCAACTGGACACGCAGGCGCTTGCATGGCACACACGCTGGACAAACCCTAGCAGAACCAGACGGCGGCGCCGGTCATCTTCTCCGGCCATGCAGGCGGCGGCGCCGCCGTGCAAAAGTGCAGAAATGAATAAAACCTATACCAATCGAAAGATCTTGCCAAGCACATTCCAAATATCATACTAGTTTCATCTAATTCATCATGAATTCTCTGGATCGAGCACAAACATATTCATGAGCAAAACTTTAATTCATCACCACATGCTCATTTCTCATCCATTTTTAAATCTAAACCTATCAGCATGCTCTACTGTAAGAGATCTACACAATGATAACAAGAAATCAGCAAAAGGAGAGGATCAATTTTTCATCACCTGGAAATGCAAGTTGTTGTACACGCGTGATCAAGCTCTCCAAAGTTCCAGATCTGCTCCTCTATGCTTCTGTTGAAGTTTTGTGCAAGAAGAATCCACTGAAACCACTCGAATCTAGCTTAATTTCAAAAATCCATTTCCATGAAAGTGTTCTTGAACAACATGATTTCAGGCTCAATTATCCAATCTAGATGATGATTCTTGCTCAGTGAATGATAATGAACAAGATTATGCAAGGATTTTGATGACTTGTGTGAAGAAAATTGAAAATCGAAGTGAGAGAATTTTTGGAGGGAAATGGAAAATTCTAGATCTCAAATTCTGTTATGAGCAAAATCAGTTAGGGTTTGGCTTATATATGGTGTGTTAATGACACTGAAATCTCAATTAGGCAATGGTTAAACAAGATTAGTGAAATATGGAGTGAAATGCAAAAAATGCAAAATGTGATATCATGGTCATGCAACACGTGAACAGTACCCATGCAAGCTTCATCTTCACTTAAAACCAACCAATAAACATAATGGAATTGGTATTTGGCTTGCATGATCATCCAAATTTGAATTATCAAAATTCCCTCCAAAACGCACATGTATGAACAAGTGATCATATGAGCTTCTTCCATGCATGGCAAATGTTGATTTGGAATCTCTTGGTCATGACAAGCATTTTGCAAAAAGAATGGACCAATTTGGAGTTTTGAATCAAAAGTTATGCCATCTTGAAATTCAATGTATACTTTGTGATCATTTGGCCATAACTTCTCAACCAATCATTAGATGATCATGAAATAGGACTTTTTGGAAAGGGGAGAGAAGGATCTTCAACCTTCATGTTCACCAGAAATCCATTTTAAACTTCTTTGATGTTGATGATTCAAGTTGAATGTGGACCAGAAACTTGCCATTTTTGGAAATTTGAAATTACAGGTCACTTTCCATTTTTGGAAACTTTTGCCATGACTTCAAAATCTTCAAGATAAATGTTTAGAATGACAAATAGACCTCTTTTGAACATGACTGAGGGGTCTCAACTCATTTCCCCACCTCATAGCCCTCAGTTGACTGCACAATTGACTTTTTGGTCCACAAATGACCTTGAATTGTCTTGATCAGTTTGAGCCTCTACCACTTGGGGAAATTGCTCAAAAATGAAACCCTAGCTCATGTAAGCTCCTTATGATAATCATGTGATTCTTCATCCCAAGAAAATACCTCATCTCCTTGAGAAACCCTAGCTGGAAGAAAGGCATTGATTAGGGTTGACCAGAGGTCAGAACCCTAATCCAAAGGAACTTGAGGATAAGCTCTGCAACTCTTGATGATGATAGAACCATGATGATGGTAATATATTCTTGCAAATAAGATGATGCTCAAGACCTTTGAGGGATCAGGAAACCCTAATTGAAAAGCAAACCCTCAGATGGTTGATCATCAATTCATAGTAACACTCAGGCTTGAATCATGTAATTTCTCCATCTTCTGAAAAGACTTTGGAGGATGACTTTCTTATTTTCATATGAGATGCAAAATGCAATGTCTAATGCTCTAAAAATGAAATTCAATGTATCAAACTAGTCTCCAGAGAGGAGGGCAAATTTTGAGGTGTTACAGCTGCCCCTATTCAATCCACTGTGATCCTGTCGATATGAACAGCCCCGACTTTCAGATGATCAGGGTGAAGAGTGGTTGGATACAAAGAACAAACGAACAATTTGCGCTCCGCTGGGAATTAAGTAACAATGCCTGTCAGAATCGGCAAAGAGGTGATCCTGAAAGAAGAATCTGTCTGGTACGGAGAGAGTCGGTCCGAACACCGAAAAGAATGTTAACCTGGATACCAAAATAAATGGTAACACAGAAATAACCATGGCCTGAATGCCGCTCATCAGTCTGAATACTGGGAATGACTTCGATCTGAGCATCGGAAGATATGAGTTTTTTAACATCGGTCTGAACACCGAGAGACCGGCCTGAATGCCATTGCGGTCTGGATACCGGAAAAACTCGCCTGAATGCCACTTCGGTCTGAATACCGAAAAACTGGCCTGAATGCCACAAGTTGCATCGACCTGAATGTCGGAAACTTCTTCGATCTGAACATCAGGAAAATTGGCCTGAATGCCACAAGTGCTTCGACCTGAACGTCGGAAACTTCTTCGATCTGAACATCGGGAAAATTGGCCTGAATGCCACAAGTGCTTCGACCTGAACGTCGGAAACTTCTTCGATCTGAACATCGGAAAAATTGGCCTAAATGCCACATCCGCTGGGGATTTTCTCCTTGTCATTATTGCTATTTTTATTTTTGCCTTTCTTGAACCCGCAAAAACTTCTCTTGATTTTACTGCCAAGCAATGAACCCCGTTCTCCATTTGAACCTCGTTCTCCAGAAGACACTCTGCATCTCCTTTTCTCCTAATGGACCCCAATCTTCGCGCTGATCGCGTAACGTTCTTCAATCTTTATTTCCATCTCCGCACGACGGAAATCTTCCTCCAATATCGCACTACTGGGGAATACCGTGGATTCAAAATCACGATGCCAAACTCCTCGTAGTAACATCTTCACCAACCAGCGAAACCAATTCTCAAACGGTAACCACGACTCGAGACTAGTTTATGCTCGCAATGCTGATGCATGAGTTTTTACAACGTAATGCTCCATAACCATGGAATTGCTACGCAATGAGTTATGCAATATGCTATGCTTTTCTAAATGATGAATGTATAAAAAGCATCCCCCTCAGGGGACGACACGAGCAACTCTGCTGAGGAACCCGATATCTCTCCAATCTCCAACCCTGCTGGGGATAACACCGCTGCTGGGGAAAGCAACCCTTACCAAGGATGACCTCCGCTGAACCCGATCCGCTTGGGGACTTCGCTGGGGAAACAGCTACCAACGCACACCTCCGTTGGGGAAACAGCAACCTTCAGACCTGCTGGGGAAATAACAATCTCACCCTACTAGGGGAAATAACAAACTTCATACTTGCCTGCCGAGGAAACACCGACCTCGAACCCGCTGGGGAGGTACATAATATTTGACATGGAACACCTATCGACTCGTCAAACACGGGTATTCACCATCTAACCATAATGTCAACTTTCCACCTCTTCCGACTTTGAAGAGTCTTCTTAATTAACCCTCTAGGATCGTCGCAAATATTTCGCCGTATCTACACGATTCTTCAATTTATCGTCCTTGATTGGACCTCAAAGGAATCTTTTGTCAAAAAGAAACGCTTCGCACCACCACCTGCAAGTGAGTGAAAATAACCAACAGCACCTGCAAAAGAGATCGTTAGATAAAAACGGGCCCCAGGCGTGCCAAAATTTCAACACCTAGGTCACTCAACCTTCTGAATAAGATTTCAAGTTTTCAATCTTATAAACATGCATTGGAAGGGACCCCTATGTCTTAAAATGCAAAGATTCTTTATCAAAATAAACAGATGTTTTTGCAATCAAAGTGGCAATTAAAAAAACAAAATTATTTGACTGAATATGCATTTTATTGATTGAAAAAGGTGGCTCGTATTTGAGCAATACACAGGAAGCAATCCCTGAAAAGAGGTGATCGCGCACAAAAGGAAAATCTATCCTAATGGCAATGTGAACCCGTGATGTCATCGAGTTCCAACCCGGTTACAACCCATATGGCCTCAAGACTCTCCGCGCTTTCTGCCTTCTGAATAAGACGCTTCTGACCGATCTCTACCGGGGATTACCCATGTGTCATATCCACAGTACAAACGGTCATGCTAGACGCAGTTGCTCGTTTCATTCCCTCTTTTTCCTGGACCGCCCTTTCGGGTTTTCAGTCCACCGGGATACCCTTTTTTGCCCAAGCCGCCCTTGTGGGGTTTTCGACTTACCGGGTGTACAATTTTTCCTTTTTATCCCTAATTTTTTCCCGAACCTTTTTCATTTTTTTGGTTCGCCGGGATGCCCATTTTTGCCTGGACTATTTTATTCTTTTCCTCCAGCGGGTCTCTTATACGAAGTATTTTTTAACTGTGTCCGCATTCACAGGGGATGGAAAATCCTCGCCATCCATGGTCGTCAACAACAAGGCTCCGCCAGAGAAAACCTTCTTGACCACGAATGAACCCTCATAATTAGGTGTCCACTTGCCTCGATGATCGTTCTGAGGAGGAAGGATCCTTTTCAACACCATATCTTCTACATGGTATACACGAGGTCGCACCTTCTGGTCAAAAGCACGCTTCATCCGCTGCTGGTACAAGTGCCCATGACAAATGGCCGCCAACCTCTTTTCCTCAATCAGGCTCAACTCTTCATACCGAGTCCTTACCCATTCAGCTTCTTCCAATTTCACGTCCATCAGGACTCTCAATGATGGAATCTGGACCTCAATTGGTAGCACGACTTCCATCCCATACACAAGCGAGAAAGGCGTTGCCCCAGTAGACGTACGCACCGAGGTTCGATACCCATGCAATGCAAACGACAACATCTCATGCCAATCCTTATAGTTCACGACCATCTTCTGCACAATCTTCTTAATATTCTTATTAGCCGCCTCGACCGCCCCATTCATCTTCGGACGATAAGGAGAAGAATTGTGATGCTCGATTTTGAACTCCCGGCACAGTTCTGCCATCATCTTGTTGTTGAGATTAGAACCATTATCAGTAATGATTCTCTCAGGAACCCCATATCTGCAAATGATGTCTCTTTTCAAGAACCTGGCAACAACCTGTTTCGTCACATTTGCATAAGACGCCGCTTCCACCCACTTGGTGAAGTAATCAATAGCCACTAATATGAACTGGTGCCCATTCGAAGCCGTAGGCTCGATCTTTCCGATCATATCAATGCCCCACATAGCAAACGGCCATGGGGACGACATCAAACTCAACGGGTTTGGAGGCACGTGCACCTTATCAGCATAAATCTGGCATTTACGACATCTCCGCACGAAACTGAAACCCTGGGCCTCCATTGTCATCCAATAATATCCGGCCCTTAACAACTTTTTCACCATCGCATTCCCACTAACATGGGTACCAAACGACCCCTCGTGCACCTCTTTCATCAATTGGCTCGCTTCTTTGTCATCGACGCATCTGAGCAAAACCCAATCGAAATTCCTCTTGTACAAAACCCCATCTTTGTTCAGATAGAACACCATGGCCAACCTCCTCAGAGTCTTTCGGTCCTTCTTAGATGTTCCCTCGGGATACTCCTGGGTCTCCAAATATCGTTTGATGTCACAATACCACGGTTTTTCATCATCAGGCGTTGTGTCGACAACAAACACATAAGCTGGTCTATCCAATCGTCCCACCTCAACACTAGGGAATTGATTCCACCACTGCACTTTAATCAAAGCGGCCAGAGTGGCCAAAGCATCCGCCAGAGGATTTTCTTCTCTCGGAACATGGTGTAATTCCACCTTGGTGAAGAACGTCAACAATCTCCTCGTATAATCCCGGTACGGAATTAAGTGAGATTGATGCGTATACCACTTCCCGTTAACCTGGTTTACAACCAAAGCTGAATCTCCATAAATGACAAGGTTCTTGATCCGCAAATCAATCGCCTCTTCGATACCCAAGATACAAGCTTCGTATTCAGCCACATTGTTGGTGCATTCAAACGTTAGCCGGCGGCAAAAGGAATATGTGATCCCTTCGGTGTAACCAAAACAACACCAACTCCACTACCATTCACGTTAACGGACCCATCAAACATCAAAATCCATTCGGACTCAGGGTCAGGCCCCTCCTCCGGGATCGGTTCCTCACAATCTTTCGATTTGAGAAACATGATGTCCTCATTAGGGAACTCAAACTTCATCGGTTGATAATCCTCAATAGGTTGTTGGGTGAGGTAATCAGACAATACACTCCCCTTTATTGCTTTCTAAGAAGTGTATTGGATATCATATTCAGTCAAAATCATTTGCCATCTCGCAACCCATCCGGTCAATGCTGGCTTCTCAAATATATACTTGATCGGATCCATCTTGGAAATCAACAAAGTGGTATGAACCAGCATATACTGTCTTAGTCGGCGAGCAGCCCATGCCAAAGCACAACAAGTTTTCTCGAGCAGTGAATATCTTGTTTCACAGTCGGTAAACTTTTTGCTAAGGTAGTAAATTGCATGCTCTTTTTGACCAGACTCGTCATGCTGCCCCTGTACACACCCCATAGACCCCTCGAGGACTGTCAAGTACAGGATTAACGGTCGTCCCTCCACAGGAGGCATCAGAATCGGAGGCTCCTGCAAATATTATTTTATCTTTTCAAATGCCGCTTGGCAATCATCATTCCACCTGACCGTTTGATCTTTTCTCAACAACTTAAATATGGGTTCACACGTGGCTGTTAGATGAGATATGAACCGTGAAATGTAGTTCAATCTACCTAAGAAACCACGAACCTCCTTCTCTGTTTTCGGTTCAGGCATTTCTTGTATTGCTTTTACTTTAGCAGGGTCAACCTAGATTCCTCTTTCACTCACAATAAACCCCAGCAACTTACCGGACCGCACTCCGAAAATGCACTTATTCAGATTCAACCTCAGTTTGAATTGTCTCAACCGGTCAAACAGCTTGGCCAAGTCTACCAAATGCCCCTCTTCTGTTTGGGACTTTGTTATCATGTCATCAACATAGCATTCGATTTCATGATGAATCATATCATGAAACAAAGTCACCATAGCTCTTTGATATGTGGCACCAGCGTTCTTGAGACCGAATGGCATCACCTTATAACAAAAAGTGCCCCATGGTGTGATGAACGTTGTTTTCTCCATATCCTCTGGCGCCATTTTAATTTGATTATAGCCAGAAAAGCCATCCATGAAGGAAAACACCGAGAATTGAGCTATATTATCTACCAACACATCGATGTGAGGTAATGGGAAATCATCTTTCGGGCTAGCTCTGTTCAGATCCCGGTAGTCCACACACATCCTCACCTTCCCATCCTTCTTCGGCACCGACACAATATTCGCGACCCAAGGCGGATAATTAGTGACAGCTAGGAAACCAGCATCCAACTGCTTTTGTACTTCCTCTTTGATTTTCATGGCCATCTCGGGTCGAGTTCTACGCAACTTCTGCTTTACTGGAGGACAATCTGCTCTCAATGGCAACTTGTGCACAACGATATCGGTATCCAGCCCTGTCATATCTTGATACGACCACGCGAAGATATCAACATACTCTTTCAACAGTGCTACCATTCTGCGCTTGACATTCACCTCCAAAGCGGCCCCAACCTTTACTTCCTTTCTGACCTCCTCGGTACCCAGATTAACAATCTCAACTTGCTCCTCGTGCGGTTGAATCACCTTCTCCTCTTGCTTCAATAACCTGGCTAATTCTTCTGGCAGTTCACAATCCTCTTCGCCTTCTTCTTCGGCATGATAGATCGGATTGTCGAAGTCATATGAGGGTGTAACAGGATTGTTATCAATGAGATCCGGAGAATGATCACATCTGCATGAATGTTGATTCATGCATTGCTTTAGAGTCGGGACGCGACAAATAAAGAAGGAAAATGAAAACAAACATTGCCATTTTTATTTATTTTTATTAAACTGCAAAAATAAATGAAAAACAGGGAACACCGCTTTTAATGTGAAAAACATCCTTTTATTAATGATGCAAATATTGCAAAATGAAACACATGAGGTGGCCCTTACAATGAACCATTACGTTTCGGGCAAAACGTATGGTTTTCATGCAAACAGAATTGAAAAACAGAAATATTACTCTTCACGCATAGTGACAGTGATGATCTTTTCGGCCTTCCAGTTCTGGATCTCCATCCCTGGTACGCACAGTTTTATCCACGAGTCGAGCTCGCAGTCACTGTCAATCTCTTTACCCACCGCACAGACGTGATCTGGATCTAGCATTCCAGCACTGGTGAACGTGAACGGCTGACGACGTCCTTTGCTCTGTCCAGACGAGCCTTGGCCCGACTGATAACCAATTCCGAACCTGTCCTCTTTCGCCGCAATGTCTATCATTCTTACCCAACCTAGGGCCTCTCCATTTTTCACCACTTCCGCGGCCTGTTTGTAAGAAGAAATGGACGGTTTTTTCTCTTCCTTAGCAAAAATGGCATTCTCCACCTTAACGGTTTCAAACGCCTGACAAGGTGTTTCAAATATTTCACCGTCCATTTCCACATATTTGAACGTCCTACCCGTCCCAGATATACTTTAACTTCTGGTGCAAAGTCGAAGTAACTGCCCCAGCAGCGTGTATCCATGGTCGACCCAACAAGCAACTGTATGCTGGCTGAATGTCCATGACATAGAACACAGACTTGAACACCTCAGGCCCAATCTTCACAGGGAGTTCAACTTCCCCAAACACAGCCCTCTTAGAGCCATCAAAAGCTCTAACCACCAGATCAGTCGGCCTCAAAACCACTCCTTCACAATCCAACTTTGCCAGGGCCTTCTTAGGCAACACATTGAGTGACGAGCCGGTATCAACCAGAACGTGCGAAAGCACTGCTCCTTTACACTCCACCGAAATGTGTAATGCCTTATTATGATTATGCCCATCCACAGTAAGATCGAGATCAGTGAAACCTAACCCATGGCTGGCATTAACATTTGACACCACTGTCTCCAGCTGATTTACCGTAATCTCTTGCGGGACATAGGCCCTCTTCAAGATTTTCAACAGAGCATCTCTATGCCCTTCTGAGCTCAACAGCAAAGATAAGATTGAAATCTTGGACGGAGTCTGCTGCAAGTGGTCCACAAGTTTGTACTCAGACTTCTTGATGATCCTTAAAAACTCCTCGGCTTCAGCATCAAGCTCTTTTTCTGACCCAACAGGCGCCGATGCCGCTTTAGGAGTACCCTCATTCACCACCTGTTTACCTTTTGCCCTGGCTAAAGCCTCGGCCTTATCTCTCTTTTCTTTTTCTGCCTCCCCACTCCTTAATGTGTCAGGTGCAAATAACCTCCCGCTGCGAGTGAAACCACTAGGTCCGACATCATCCACCTTTGACACGGTGGTATCACCTGCAACCTGATCTTCTACCTTTTCCCCATTACAAAACACCTCCCCACCATAGTCCCACGGCACAGCATCATCATTTTCATATGGGATGGGCCCCGACACCGTGATGGTAACCGGAGCCGCATCTGCCTGTGCTAACAAGTAGACAGGGTCAAAGTAAATGGTTATTGTGGAAACATCCTCCCTCTCCAAACCAACTTTATCGAACCTGAGACTTCCCTCATCCATCATCTTCTGAACCGTCTCCCTCAACACTACACATCAATTTGGAGCAACGGTGCAAGCAGCACAACAATTATCACAACCCGGAAAAACTCCATTCTTCAACAACTGTCTCTTGACCTCAGCCAATGGAGTTCTTAACTGATCCACGTTCATCAGCCCAATTTTCCTCTTATCCTCCGAAATTGCATTCACCCCTATCTGACCATGCGTCGGCATGGGATTAGCGTTAACGTTCGGCGATGGTGTAAAATTGATGGCTTTAGAATCCACCAAATCCTGAACAACATGTTTAAAGGCCTTGGAACCCTCAATGTTATGCCCGGGAGCACCCGAATGGAATTCACACTTGGCATTCTCATCATAGTTAGCAGGCCTCTGATCTGGTCTCAACGGAGCCAATGTTCTCAGCTGAACCAACCACAGATCTTTCAACTTTTTTAACAGAAATGAATACGTCACGGGTGGCCTATCAAACTGACGATCAGTCATCCTCCCTCTCACTTGATACCCGGCCCGTTGTGTTCTCTGCTGAAATGGCTGTCGTTGTTGTTGCTGTTGCTGTTGTGCGGGTTGATTATCAGCAGGAATTGTTACAGCAGCAGTATGCTGGTAGTAACAATCCCTACCATGTCTTCTTTGGGCATACACAACACTCGTGTCACCCTCCTTCTTACGCTGACCATTACCAAAGGGCTTCTTCGATCCAGACGACGAAGCACTTCCCTGTATCTTTCCCATCTTCAGCCAACTTTCAATTCTTTCACCAGCCACTACGATGTCTGCAAAACCAATGACGGGACAACCCACCATCCTTTCAGCAAAAGTCCCCTGCAGGGTACCCATGAACAGATCAGACATCTCTCGATCTACCAACGGAGGTTGAACTCTGGCAGCCAACTCTCTCCACCTCTGTGCATACTCTTTAAACCCCTCATTTGGCTTCTGAAACATACCCTGCAACTGGGTACGGCTAAGTGCCATGTCAGCATTGAATTGGTACTGTTTAAAGAAAGCATCTCCCAAATCCTGTCAGCTCTTGATATCTGATGATCTCAACTTGGTATACCACTCAAAAGACCCACCAGATAAGCTATCCTGGAAGAAGTACATCCAGAGCTTCTAATCCATGGTGTAGGCAGATATCTTCCGGACAAAGGCCTGAAGATGAGTTTCCGGGCAAGAACTCCCATTATACTTATCAAACGTGGGTACTTTAAACTTCTGTGGGATCACAATCCCCTCAACTAGCCCCATGTTTGTCATATTGATAGCCCTAGGAGAGGTATGGCTTTCCAGAGCCCTGATCTTCTCTGCCAGTACCTGAATTTCTTTGTTTGGTGGTTGAACACCATATTGACCAAACTGCTCATTCAGCACAGAGAACTAATCTTCTTCTTTATCCTCCATGGCCCCAAAGAAAGGAGGCAACTGATTATCCTTCAGATTGTTGCCTACAGGACCTAGCTCTCCGCCTGTAGCGAAACCAAAACCACCACCATTGTTGATCACTACACCAGATGTAGTTGCCTTCCTTCTGGGATCTCCACCATCCCTAGAACCACCAAGACCATTGTTGGAAACACCCTCTTGATTATTGCCACTATTGGCAGCCGAAGCCCGCTTAAGCTTCTCCACCTTCTCAACAAGTGCCTTCTGCCCCAAGGCGAACCCTTGCATGACATTGATCAGCTCACTCATCTTCTCTTTCAGCTCGAGAATGTCAGTGTTGGGTGGATCCATCAGTTTGGATTTGTTGCGCCTGGTAGGGTATCTGTGCGGACGAGCTACGTGCAAAGGAATGATTCTACGTGCGCGAGCAATGATTCCTGTAACAATCAAACACATTAGAAACCGACACCTGCAAAATAGAAGACAAGTTATTATGATTCATGCATGAATGCAATGTCTATCCATATGAGGAACACTCTGTCTTCCGATCCTGGTTTCATCGAGACAGATAATAATCCGACAGCAACAGTTTGACATCAATCATCTGGTTTTGCCATACAAAACAGAGAATTATGATTTAGCAAAGATATCACCCGACCATGTGCGTGTTATGTGAGTGTACACAAAAAAGCAAATAAAGCTTGAAGATCAACCACTGAACTGATAATAACCATGGTATATCAAAAGTGCGCCACACGTGCGACAGTCGTACATCATGTCTGATACAAATCAAATTTACAATTCTCCAGAATCATAAAGAAATACAAGCAAGTGAATTCTGTCAACATGCCTGACGGTAATCCAACACATGATAATACTACAATAAAAGCTAATCTGAAGAAGGTCTCACAGAAGGCTCTGCATCATCAACCATCTTGGTAAACTTCACGACGAACCTGAGCTTAGTGTTCTCCAGCCGAACTCTTCCCACCTCTTTCTGATGAATCTTCATCTGTCGGAAATAATGGTCCCTCTCAGCATGATAATGATCTCTCTCGGCCATAATCTTCGCGTTCTCTTCTTCCTTAACTTTCAGCTTTGCTTCCTAGTCTGCGGTAAGGACTTTGGCTCTAGCTTCTCTCTGAGCCTTCACAAGGACTTGTCTCTTCTTTTCATCTTCAATGACTTTCAAAGCTCTAGCCAACTTCTCCTTGGTGCGGTCGTGCTCCTTCGTGGATGACTCTAAAGCTTGGTTGATATTATAGTAATAGGCGGTGTCTATCTCAAAGCGCTTCACCTCCAGAGCATGTCTCTTAGCCTGGTCTTCTGCTTTCCCCTTGACTTCCTGATTAGCCATTTGAATTCTAGCAACACTCATTTCCAACTCAGTCTTCTCTGCTTGCAGTTGATCTCTTGCCCTCCTCATCTCGAGTAACTCTTCCATACTGACAACAGAACGTGGCTCCTCAATCACCGGATACCAAAGATCACCCACAGGAAATGGTAGATGCGTGAGCTCAACCCTCTTTTTGAGCCAATCATCAAACGGAGGAAAAGACCTATTATTAGGTCTAACAAAAGGAACCTTGCCCTTCCTCTGAATGTGGCGCCATGCTCCAGACACTTGCCTTAACAATGCCTGATTATCCTCAACCGGGAAGTAGAAAGACTCCTGAATCTCACACTCGAGGGGAGGAACCTCCATAGCAAACCCCATTTGTCTCTTAAGAAGCGTCGGGTTATAATTAATACAACCTTGAACTCCTATAAGAGGCACATTGGGAAAACTCCCGCAACTGCAAATGAAATCTCGTCCAACCACACCATTGTGAGTCCAAGCTATGTCCTTGGCTCACAAACCCATTAACTTGGTTGCCCAATTAAACGTATGGTCAATAAAGATAAAGACACCCTTGGGCGGAAAATATCCCATGAACCATTTGCATAACAGTTGAGCACAACATCTAACCAATTCCCCATGCCGCTTCTCGTTCCGATCATGGACCGAATAATAGACATCCCCAACCAAGGTAGGGATAGGATTCCTCTGAGCAAACACCCGGATGGCATTAATGTCTACAAAGTTCTTCTGATTAGGGAACAAGATGATTCCATAAATGCTTACAGCAAGTAAAGCACAAACAGCCTTCCAATTACCCAAAACAACATGCTCCTTGGCTTTAGCCTTCAAGAAACTCAGATGAAAACCGGGCCACTTCCCTTTCTCCTTCAAACCTTCCTTAATCACTTCGGGGCTCAAATAAAGAGCACGAGAGATCTCACCAACATCAGGTTCTTCCTTAGTGACAAAGAAAGGAATCTGGTTTCTGACCTGAATACCCAGGATACCGGCATAGTCCTCCATCAAAGGTCCCAACAAGTAATCCGGGAAGACAAAGCATCTCAAACCAGGATCATAAAACTGGAGAAAAGTATGGATGGCGCTCCTATCCCCATCTGTAAGCCTGAAAACCATCTTCAAAATACCACCATAAGCCTCACGGAACATCCCCACATGGTCAGGCGTAATCAATGCTATCATATCTTTCAGCACACCAATCTTTGGATCAAAGAAACTATAGACAACATTATCTTTTAGGCCGGCCCTCATGCTTGGAACAAGGATGTCTCTCAACCAGGATCTCAATCAAGAATGTCTCCTACATATGGATAAACATGAGTTAGATGCGGATAAATGCAAAATGGGAATGATGCAAATGCATGAATACAATGCATAGTGCCATCCTCCAAGTCATCTGAACATCAACTGTACTGGATTCCGGTCTCTGAACTGATCACAACTATCTGAGGGACTTAGTAACCATAAATCCAACTCGGGGTTCCGAAATAAACGGAACGGAGGATACATCACCATCATCTCTGGAAAACCACTGATCGGATAACAACAAGATCCTCTGAACGAGTACCCTCAAATTCAACCCGGGGAATCCGAAATAAATGGAACCCGCTGATAAATACCACAGACAGAACTCCCACGTGTCGGGAATAAATATCCATAATCCAACTGAACCAAAGTCACCAACATAATCTGTATCTGTAGGAATCAAACCCTCCCCTCACAGGTGAATTCTAATAAGGTCATCTTAAGGCGGATAATGATCTCGACAATCGGACAAGATACTCAACGGGTTTGCCCTTTCGGGTGTGCCGTTACAGCTCTCATAAGATCATCTAAACCAAAGATCCAGGAAAAAACGGTCACCGAAGTCAACAACTCAAAAGAGGTAACCCCAACCATAGTGGATACTCCACAAGGAAGGGCTTTCTCAGAAGAACCTCGTCCGACTGTGGTATGTCACGTCGCAACAACATGTTGATCCAGCATGTGAGGAGACGTGAGACCACGCTAATCCTAGGTGTATACTCATGCCTGGGTTTTAGCCCCACTCAGAACACCCACCCCAAATCAAAGGAACCAAACATGTCCAGAATCCAGCACAATGATAATATGATGCATGCAAACATATATGCAAATATATACAATCACATTATAATAATCATAAATGCAATAAATAAGCAGTAAAAGCAACCCAAACTACCCTAACAACTACGCTAAAGAGCGCTAGGATTGACTCGCTTAGGGAAAACGGACCAGCAAGAGGTCAACTTCAGTCCCCAGCAGAGTCGCCAGCTATCGCAACGCGAAAAACAACCGGCGAAAAAAAAACAGTTTACAGAGCTGCCACCGACGCTATTCATCCTATGACGGAAAGGAAGCGCAAGACTAACCTAAGAAAGGGAAAGGAATGGTCTTATGACCAGAGATTGCAAGGTACCGGAGTCGGTTACGCAAGGGGAAGGTATTAGCACCCCTCACGTCCTCCGTACTCGACGGGATCCACGCTCAAAAGATAGCTCAAAGAATAGGATAAGGTTGCTAATAAAAACTGCTCAAAGAAATCTGCACAAACTGGAATAATAAAACAGGTGGAAGAAGATGGAGGAAGTGGACTCGGCAGGATGTCGCATCCTGGGCCTACGTAGCTTTTCAGAAACAAACATCAGAGCCAACGTAGTTCGGGGAAATATGGAACATGCTCGCTAGGATATCGCACCCTATGCCTACGTATCTTCTCTATCCAGAGAAGAATCAGAGCACTCGTATCTCGGCTAACGCACGCCGAAACAAAACACTGAAAATAGACGCTGAGACGTCAAAAGAAACACTCAACAGGAAACAGACTGCCAATACATGGACTTACGCCCGACTCCTGACAACAAAAAGGAAACAGAATGCCAATACATGGACTTATATCCGACTCCAAACGAATACAAAACAAGGAAACAGAATGCCAATACATGGACTTATATCCGACTCCAAACAATAACAAATGCTAACCAGCAAACACCAAAGATGAACCCCAAAGATGAACCCCAAGTGAGTAATCACCACAAACGTCACAAATGAACCCCAAGTGATACATGGTAAACCCCCAAATGTGAACTCCAAACCAATATAGGTGAACCCCAATCTGAACCCCCAATGATAACAGAAGAAATCCTCAAGGTATAAACATACCACACACGCACACGCTGAACAAACAAGTACTCACACCAAAGAAAACAAACAAAGGGTGAACACACACAAAATAACAAAAGAAAAAAGAAAAGGTTGAACCAACACAGACTCAAAAAAGAAAAGGGTACCTAGAGAGATTGCTTACAACCTCCTGCCTACGTATCTCATCTGGTATGAGAATCAGGGCGACGTAGTTCCCCTTAACAGGGGTAAATCTCTCTCCTAACCAGAGACCAGGGAAACAACAAACTAAAAGGGAGACTGACTCGAGCCTAAAAGTTGTCATGCAATCCATAATCCCTAAGTTGAGGTCTCTAATCAGAACCTAACTCACACAGGAAGCAAGTCAGTTCAGAGGAAAGCAAATAAACACATCAACATAAGTGAACAAGCATCACACACTATATACATACAAGAGGCCCAAACAATGGGTAGGCTTTAGTCAAGAGGGGTCATATCAACCTCGACAAACAAGCCAATCTGTAAGGGTAATTAACTGGGGCTCTTAACAACTAACTTTGAACGTTAGGGTGAGCAAATCAAAATGGTAATGAGGATGAGACCTCATATCTCTTAACCCTGGCCAGGGTGAGCTCAATGACAATGAAAGCGTGGGGATCCAGAAAGAGGGACCCTATTCCACTTGACAGACTCTATACAAAGATCTTGGGTACATGTTCTGGAGCATCAACACGTAGTACGAGCATAAAGAATGACTCACTGAATAACAGGGGACTGGTTACAAGTCCCTTCTATCTGTCAATTGCCTCTACTTAGAGGTCTTATCAAGTAACATGCCTTATCATGGAGGTTTTTGGCACAATCTGTAAACAACCACAAACAGAGCCTCTTAAGGAGGACTTCAGAAATGCTTGCCAAAAAGGTGACAGGACTTCCAGACTACATGGAGTAAGAGGCTAACTACCTAAGTGGTGTATCAACCACACTCCAAAGCTTAAGCAAAAGCTAGCAAGCAACTAATGTACCTGTACAAAAGCCAACCAGTTAGTATCTCAGACAGAAAACCACCAGACAAACAGCGGAACTTTCCAATATTTACAACTCAATGAACAATGCTCAAGCACTCAAGTGAACTCATGAGCATCAATTAGAACCTACAAAACAACAAGAGTTAGTACTCAAAGGCATTTGTATCTCACAAAGTGAGAACAAATCAACCATCAATGCTAAATGTCCAAACCTGAAACACAAAGCACAATTAGCTTATGTACAAAACACTAGTACAAAGACTAGGTTCAAAACCAAATCAAATGATCAAAACAGAAGTCAATCTTTTGCACAAAGCAAGTTCAAACATGTCATAAGATGTCCTCAAAAGGACCAGCATCAATTCACAAGGAAAATGCATCAAATGATCAATGTAAAGAAAAGGCAAGCAAGTGTACACAAAATGGACAATCAAATTAGAAAATCCAAATCAAAACAGAAATGCATCCAATGGCTATGAAATTTTTTATGCAAGCTACTCATGTTATGAACAAGCAATGTGCCAAATATCAAATCCAGAAGAGCTCAAATGATAGGTGAACAAAAATGCACAAATTGAATACCAAAAATGTGACAAAAATTGTCACACTACATCTTCATGTGTCCAAAACAGTGGTATCATATGATAAAAATTCCAAACCAATTCTCAAAAATCATATCATATGTGAGTATCAAGCATGCAAAAAATCAGGTCAATTGGATCAACATATAGCATTTCACAAAGCATTGATCATAACATGTCAAATTAACACAATGTTCAATCAAAAATTCCAAAATAAAAATCCAGAAACAAACAAATCTTGAAATTAATACTAAAAAATACTAGACATTAAAACAAACACATGAAAAAAAATTGGAATCAAATTGAAGCATTTTACTATTTTTAATGCATTTTACAAAACAACTAAAATAATTGGATAAATAAATAAAATGGAGGGAAATTCAAATAATTTGAATTAAATCTGAAAAAGCCACAACCATATGATCTTGGAGCGCGCCTAATCTAATGGTCCAGGTTCAAAATCATGAAACGCGGCGTTTCATTTATGAGTCATCAGCCTAGTCACATGTTCAATGCTAGCGTGGCTATGGTCAACACAATTAGATCCAATCAACTGGACACGCAGGCGCTTGCATGGCACACACGTTGGACAAACCCTAGCAGAACCAGACGGCGGCGGCGGTCATCTTCTCCGGCCATGCAGGCGGCGGCGCCGCCGTGCAAAAGTACAGAAATGAATAAAACCTATACCAATCGAAAGATCTTGCCAAGCACATTCCAAATATCATACTAGTTTCATCTAATTCATCATGAATTCTCTGGATCGAGCACAAACATATTCATGAGCAAAACTTTAATTCATCACCACATGCTCATTTCTCATCCATTTTTAAATCTAAACCTATCAGCATGCTCTACTACAAGAGATCTACACAATGATAACAAGAAATCAGCAAATGGAGAGGATCAATTTTTCATCACCTGGAAATGCAAGTTGTTGTACACACGTGATCAAGCTCTCCAAAGTTCCAGATATGCTCCTCTATGCTTCTGTTGAAGTTTTGTGCAAGAAGAATCCACTAAAACCACTCGAATCTAGCTTAATTTCAAAAATCCATTTCCATGAAAGTGTTCTTGAACAACACGATTTCAGACTCAATTATCCAATCCAGATGATGATTCTTGCTCAATGAATGATAATGAACAAGATTATGCAAGGATTTTGATGACTTGTGTGAAGAAAATTGAAAATCGAAGTGAGAGAATTCTTGGAGGGAAATGGCAAATTCTAGATCTCAAATTCTGTTATGAGCAAAATCAGTTAGGGTTTGGCTTATATATGGTGTGTTAATGACACTGAAATCTCAATTAGGAAATGGTTAAACAAGATTAGTGAAATATGGAGTGAAATGCAAAAAATGCAAAATGTGATATCATGGCCATGCAACATGTGAACAGTACCCATGCAAGCTTCATGTTCACTTAAAACCAACCAATAAACATAATGGAATTGGTATTTGGCTTGCATGATCATCCAAATTTGAATTATCAAAATTCCCTCCAAAATGCACATGTATGAACAAGTGATCATATGAGCTTCTTCCATGCATGGCAAATGTTGATTTGGAATCTCTTGGTCATGACAAGCATTTTGCAAAACGAATGGACCAATTTGGAGTTTTGAATCAAAAGTTATGCCATCTTGAAATTCCATGTATACTTTGTGATCATTTGGCCATAACTTCTCAACCAATCATCAGATGATCATGAAATAGGACTTTTTAGAAAGGGGAGAGAAGGATATTCAACTTTCATTTTCACCAAAAATCCATTTTAAACTTCTTTGATGTTGATAATTCAAGTTGAATATGGACCAGAAACTTGCCATTTTTGGAAATTTGAAATTACAGGTCACTTTCCATTTTTGGAAAATTTTGCCATGACTTCAAAATCTTCAAGAGAAATGTTTAGAATGACAAATAGACCTCTTTTGAACATGACTGAGAGGTCTCAACTCATTTCCCCACCTCATAGCCCTCAGTTGACTGCACAATTGACTTTTTGGTCCACAGATGACCTTGAACTGTCTTGATCAGTTTGAGCCTCTACCACTTGGGGAAATTGCTCAAAAATGAAACCCTAGCTCATGTAAGCTCCTTATGATAATCATGTGATTCTTCATCCCAAGAAAATACCTCATCTCCTTGAGAAACCCTAGCTGGAAGAAAGGCATTGATTAGGGTTGACCACAGGTCAGAACCCTAATCCAAAGGAACTTGAGGATAAGTTCTGCAACTCTTGATGATGATAGAACCATGATGATGGTAATATATTCTTGCAAATAAGATGATAGTAACCCTAATTGAAAAGCAAACCCTCAGATGGTTGATCATCAATTCATAGTAACCCTCAGGCTTGAATCATGTAATTTCTCCATCTTCTGAAAAGACTTTGGAGGAGGACTTTCTTATTTTCATATGAGATGCAAAATGCAATGTCTAATGCTCTAAAAATGAAATGCAATGTATCAAACTAGTCTCCAGAGAGGAGGGCAAATTTTGAGGTGTTACAACCGCCACGTGTACGCCTATATTCAAGCTTCTTCGAAAAGATAAATCTATTGATTGGACCTAAGATTGCCAAAAAGCTTTTGACAGTATCAAGGAATATCTACTTGAGCCTCCGATTTTGTCTCCGCCTGTTGAAGGAAGATCATTGATCATGTATTTGACTGTGCTTGAAGAGAGTATGGGTTGTGTTCTTGGTTAGCAAGACGAAACTGTAAAGAAAGAGTATGTTATTTACTACCTCAGTAAGAAGTTCACCGATTGTAAGACTCAGTATTCTATGCTTGAGAAGACTTGTTGCGCATTGGCTTGTGATGCTAAGCGTCTGCGTCAATACATGTTGAATCATACCACTTGGTTGATATCCAAAATGGATCCAATCAAGTACATTTTTAAGAAACCTGCTTTAACTGGGAGGATTATTGTAGCGGTAAATTCATGACCATAAAGTTATGGATAAGATAGACGTCAATAAAAGTAGAGTCACCACCGCGCTTTTATTGTTTCCAAGGGAAAAGGGAAAAGTACGAACAAAATCCAAAAAGATAAGAATTTTCAAATCAAAACTAATAAAATGCCAGAGATTATTGGTAAGAGGGTTGGTTACACAGAGGGAAGGTGTTAGCACCCAAAGTGTCCTAGGTACTCCTAGGGAGCCCTTTCTTGTGTGCATATGTGTTTTTGTACAAAATGATGTTTGCAATAAATAGAGTGGAAGGATGAGAAAAGAATTCATTAATTATATTTTTGTGTTTGACAAGACCTTCAGACTTATGCCTATGTACCAACATAAAATGAGGGATCAAAACCTCGTAGTTTGTGGTATCAATTTCAAAATGAGTGATTTGCTTTTAACAAAATTTAAGTTTGAAAGAGACACAAAAGGCCTAAAAAGGTTTGGATGAGTTTTAGTTCTTTTTGTCTTTTGAAAATTTTAAGTCAAGTATAGTTAAGTTCATTTACAAGTTTATTTAAGAAAAGAAATTTGAAAATGCAATGGCATAAAACCAAAGTTTCTAATTTGCAATATGGTCTAAGTTTAGAAAACAAGCACAATCAAAGAAGGTTTTATAAAGGGGAAGAGATTTTGAAATTAAAGAAGTGAGGAAGAGATGAAGAGACTAATCCTAAGCATAAATTTAAAAGTTGAGAGTTGAAAATATCTGACCAATGAGCTGCAATCCAATAGACAAGAATGTCATATAGAAACCCAAATTTCCCTTGGACTTTAGAGTCAAGCAACAATCAATATACAAATAACAAGTTGAAGAGAAAGGCATCAAATAAAGATAGCCGCATCCAAGCTTAGCAACTCCATGATTCTCTTTAAAATTTCCCATGTATCAGGTGACTTCAAAGATGGAATTAGTTGCAGGTTCAAAATAACAGCTTCATAATGATCATGTTGTAGATGAACTCAAATGGATCTTCAATTTTGTATCAGATGAAAGTTCACTTTACAAGCATTTGGTTTCATGAAAGTTGGCATTGGCCAAGTCCTTTGCATAGGGAATATTGCCTAAATTCTAAGTCCAATAGTCTCAGATCAAACCAACAGTCCACACAAAATGTTTTTTTAGAGTTTTTGTTCTTATTATGTACATTAAGGCCAAAAGACCATACAAACACACAAATATATACAAACACAATATATCACAAAATATGGTCCAAGTGGACAAAGGGAGAATGACATTAAAGTAAACAACTTGAACGATATGAATAATGGCAAATGGATAAAGCTTAAAATTAAAGTGCATAAAAGTAAATGGCTTGAAATTAAAACTTAGTTGTTAGTTGATTAGAAGTTAGTATTATTTTTGCTTTTGTTTTGTTTAAGTCATTCTTTGGAGAATACTCAACCCACTTATCACAAGCATGGGTCCTTGAACCAAGACATCTTCCAAAGGAAGGAAAAAATGCCAAGTTCCCACACTATACCATGAAAGAGGGGAGACTTACAATCTCACTAACTAGAATGCTATGCCTTTTTGTGTCACAAATTTAGCACTATGTTAAGCAATCGTTATTGGACTTATGTAGAAGTCACAACGAATTGAGGTCGGGCAATAGAATTTTGGTGTTAATGTATGTTAGAGACATAGTATAATGGACTATGTTCATGAAACATACCACACACAAAAAGAATATGCAAAATGGGGGACCTAATCTCATCCATACTTATGTTAATTTTGCAATCAACTAGCCTTAGGATATAGAGACATCATAGGTCCATGATATGGATAAATAAAGAAGGGGAATGAGATGAAGAGGGAGGGGGAATGGATTCAACACAAATTGGTCAAAGGAGGACTTTTACCAAATTAATATCATTCATTCATTTTGGGAGATGGAATGTACATTCCATCAATCTCCTAAATCCAATGATCTTAACCTAGCAAAGTCAAATCAACCTTGACCAAGGCCCAACAACACTAGTCAAATTTACAAAATCAATTAAAATGGCTATACACAATTAATTTGACATTTAAACAATTAAAAATAATAAAAATATGCATTAAATTAAATTATGGTTAGTCAAATTCCTAAAACCTCATCAAAACACCAAAGAAATAGCCATGGGATTTATCATAGGTCAAACAAGGTCAAAGGACCTTGGAGAATTTTTTTCATAAATTTTGGAAACTTAAAAGCATTTTTAAATAATTAAAAATATTCACAAAATCAATTAAATCATGAAAAATATTAATAATGATCCAAAAAATAATTTTAATTCAAAAAATGAAAGAGGATTTCATTTAATTTATTTTGGTGAAACTCTCATATTTTTTGGATTAATATTAAATTTAATATGAATTAATGAAAATGAAACAAATAAAATGAAAATCAATTACTCTGAAAAAACGTGGTCCACTTGATCTCCCTCATTAATTGAGGTGACATATCAAGTGGATGAAAACCCGCGTTCCATCGTGCACTCGAGTTAGCGCGCCACACAATTGGTAATCAAAAGGAACGCTCATGATTAAAACAAATTGAACTGATCATGTGGTTCTGGACCACGCCATCTCATTGCCAGAGCAAAGCGCCGGTCGTCTTCTCAGGCGACCTTGACCGGACTGGTCCACTCATCACCATCATAAAAATGAAAAAGAAGGACATGATTTTATAGTAAAAATGGCACTGATCACGAATCTGACCTCAATTCGTCCTAACTCCAAGTATATTGAGAGATACATGAAGTTGAAATGTAAGGTACATGAACTGAGTTGCTTCGATTTGGCCTCAAAGCAACTCAATCTTCTTTCCTACATTGGCAGGACTTTAGACAACCAAAGATCCAAGAGAATTGATGAGAATTGAGAGAGAATCGAAGAAAAGAAAAAATATGGAAAATACCTTCAATACTGTGTAGAACTTGATCTTTCTTGCTTCAATTCTTGTTTGATCTTGCTCAGGAAGCTTGCAGAAGTGGCTTAGGATTGAAACAAAGCTTTGGATCCTGGAGTTTTTAAATCTCCAAAAAGTGAGATTCAAACTCAATTTTCAAAGGAAAATTCTCAGGTGTTCCTTTCAAATGTGAGGGTTTCAAGTGTGGGAGGCAAAGCTGACGCACAAGGGTTCTCATTTCTGATGCCATGGGCTCTTATTTATAGCAAATTCAAGTGTTATTTGCACCTTCCAAAATGTTTCCAAATTTGGCAATTAAGTGTTGCATGCTTGTATGAGCGTGTACAGGCCCATGAAGCTACTCAATTAAGTCCACAACTACATGTAATTGAGTCCGAAAGTGAATTGGAATGCAAGGCAAAAGTGTGTAGTTGTTTAAAGTTTGATCCTTGCCAAATGATGCATCCATGTTTGGACCATGCGCAGACCATTCAAACTTTGTCCAAAATGGATGAAATTGGACTCTTTGGAATGGTTAGATCAAGAGGAACAAATCTTATGTTAAAAACGTTTCCATTTGAAGCTTTTATCATGATTAATTTTGAGGTGTAAGTTTGGAAATTTCAATATGTCAATTTTTTTTCTAAGTGTCAAGCCATATGTTCAATTATTCCACCTTGGCTAACTTTTTATGTGAGCTTCAAATGAGAATCATGTCTTCATCAAAGTTGTATATCTTTCCAAAAGCTTCAAAATGGTCACAAATTTGACCTCATTTGGATTTGGTATGAATGAGTTATGAATTATTGAATTGAGGAAAATCACTTGTTCAATGGTATTTGTCCAAAATGACCTATAATGTATCCTCATATCACATGCTCATAAAACTTTAATTATCTCTTCCTCCAAACATTAAAGTTGAAGTAGATACCTTTAAACTTGATTGTGCAACTTATAAATCTTTCATCTCATAAAAAATGATCAACTTATAGCCTTGGGAAGTTGACTTTGAAATTAGGGTTTAGACAAAATGACCTATAATCTTTCAACATGAAAAATGACTTTCCAAGCAAAACTAGCTCTAGACCTAAACATGAAAGTTGTTTGGAATGCAATTTAGAGTAATGTTGCTCTTGGAATCATTTTCATATGATGAAAATTGTAGGAGATAGGGTCTAGGGGACCCCAATTTTGATTAGATGAATTCCTCTGGTCAACCACCATTAATCAACTTGCAAACTTGCAATTCTCTTGACTTTTTGGACTCATGGGAGATCATATATGCATAAGATGATGAAAAATTTGATGTGTCCCTTGGAATATTTGATCCATTGGTGAAGAAGCTTTGTGAAGAAGTTACACAAGATACCCAGATGAACTAGGGTTTCCAAGGCAAACAAATTCCAAACTCTTGAAGAATTCTTGATCAAAATAACATGTAGAGATCATGGGGACTCATATATGATGCCTATAGCCTTTTTGGATCATTTCTTGGTTGAACTCATAGCAAAGAGGGTCTTAAACCCTAGACATAAACTTGATAGATCAAAGGTGATCAAGTGCCCTACCTACAAAAGAGTTAGACAAATGCAAAGACATATTTTTGGTTTTTTGGTTAATAAAGATGATAAAATACAAAGTATGATACAATCACATAGTACTTGGTGATCTCTTCCAATACAAACCTAATGAATGAGGGGGGAAGGAGGATGCCAAGGTATGATCCCAATGCTAATGCATATGATGAGATAACATGAGGGATCTTGGGGTCAAAATTGGGATCTTACAGTTGCCCCTATATAAGGACATTCTAACTGAGGAGGTGAAGGTTACAATATTCATATCGACTCAGTAGAATGAGCTTAAATGTCAACATATAGAAACAAATTTTGGTCCCTGAGATACCTCATGATACATATGCTATGAATGTTAAAATAGATCTCTGTGGGGAAATGTTTGAAGGAGAATGGCGATAAAAAATGCAACAGAATTTAAAATTTTCTCCTTTAGTGATCCTTATGAATGGGCATGGTCAGTGATAAAATCGTTACCTCTTGTGGCGATTGAAACCTTTGATGCAGATCTACGGAGCGATCACGAAAGTTGAAGGATGACAACGCCTCAACTCAGTCTACACGAACGAATTCCTTCAATCTCAGTGCTAGCTGCTACAAATGAAGGCTTTGAATGAGAGAGAGAGAAACGAAATTGAAACTACTCAATTTCTTTTGCACAAGGGTTCTATTTATAGAACCACTTGTGTGGGCTGCAAGCTAAAAAGCCCACTTAAGTGTATGTGGCCCATATCTTATAATATGCCAAAATCACTTAAGCGCGTGGTACCTTACCATATTTCGTATTATACTTAAGTACATCGTACCTTACGATGTTCTACAATTCACTTAAGTTCACCGTACCTTATAGTGTTCCTTAGTTACTCTATCTCTCATCAATCCGTCCTTTTGTGTGTGACCCTATAGTTTTTCGCGGCATTGGCAATTATATTAAATCACGCATTTAACATAATAAACAGTAAGCGGAATCTAGCAACACATCACTGCTACCCAAGACACGAAAATGTCATGTGATCTGACAAATCCTTCTATGATAGTACTTATGTGTATAATTACCCTTTTACCCTTATGTCTATATTGAACACAAGGCGTAGACCGTGTCATCCTTGTCCAGTTTAATATTGGGCCCATAGACATTTATCCTGTTACGCAAGATGCACAAATTCCATCTAGGTCACTCATGTCCCTTGGCATGCTTCGTGGAGTACCCATCAATTGTCTTTATGGTCATCCAGTTACGGACAACGTTTGATCAGTAACAAGGCACTCGACTCTACATCTAGGGTCCATAGTGGTTTCAGGTCGAAGGGCGGTATACACCATTATCACCATGAGAATAACTTATGACACTTTGCATAACATTCTATATAGTATTCTCATAGCGGGTCAATCCAGTATAAATATTACTCTTAATATTCATACCTATGTTTAAGACTTAATAACTCCTTATCCATGATCCATGAGATGTGATCATCAGTCTATATACATAATAGATCTAGTATGGCCATCATACTTCTGCTGCGCAAGAGGCTTTGTCAGTGGGTCAACAATATTGTCAAGTGTAGGTACTCTGCATATTTTCACATCTCCTTTATCTATTATCTCTCTAATAAGGTGATAACGCCTAAGTATGTGTTTGGATCGTTGGTGAGGTCTAGGCTCCTTAGCTTGTGCGATAGCATCATTGTTATCACAATAGAGACCAATGGGATCCACAATGCTAGGAACTATGCCAAGTTCACTAATGAACTTTTTGATCCAAACAACTTCCTTTGCTGCACTTGAGGCAGCAATATACTCGGCCTCGGTTGTAGAATCAACAACTGTATCTTGCTTTGAACTTTTCCAGCTCACAGAGCTACCGTTTAAGCAAAACACATAACCAGATTGCGATCTAAAGTCACCCTTATCTGTCTGGAAGCTAGCATCGGTGTATCCAATTACAGTCAGCTCTTCCTGACCTCCATATATCAAGAATGAGTCCTCAATCCTTCTCAAATACTTAAGGATATTCTTGACAGCTACCCAATGAGCATCACCAGGATCAGATTGGTACCTACTCGTTGCACTTAAACCATACGAGACATCTGGTCGAGTACATAACATGGCATACATGATAGATCCTATTGCAGATGCATATGGAATCTTATTCATGTGATCCCTTTCTTCCTTAGTTGAAGGGGATTGTGTTTTTATATAGACACAAGCCATGTTGCATAGGTATGAATCCTTTCTTGGAATCATGCATATTAAAGCGTCTCAGCACTTTGTCTATGTACCTACTCTGACTTAGGCCAAGCAGTTTTTGTGATCTATCTCTATAGATTCTGATTCCTAATATATAGGCTGCTTCACCTAAGTCCTTCATAGAAAAGCATTTCCCCAACCAAGACTTTACTTGTTGTAGGGTAGGGGCATCGTTTCCAATGAGTAATATGTCATCTACATATAATACCAGGAAAACGATCATGCTCCCACTAACCTTCTTGTAGACACAAGGCTCATCTTTGTTCTTGATGAATCCATATTGTTTTACTGTTTCATCAAAAAGAAGATTCCAGCTTCTGGAAGCTTTCTTCAATCCATAGATTGATCTTTGTAACTTACATATCTTTAGGGCTTCTTCAGGTATGTCAAATCCTCTAGGTTGTGTCATGTACACATCCTTAAGAAGATTCCCATTAAAGAAAGCAGTTTTGACATCCATCTGCCATATTTCATAATCATGATATGCAGTGATAGCAAGTAAAATCCGAACAGACTTAAGCATTGCAACTGGTGAAAAGGTTTCATCATAGTTAACCCCATGAATTTGTTTATATCCTTTTGCAACCAGTCTTGCCTTATGGGTATGTACCTTACCATCCATGTCAGTCTTCTTTTTGAAGACCCACTTGCATCCTATAGGGTTAACTCCTACAGGAGGCTCTACCAAGGTCCAAACCTGGTTTGTGTACATGGAATCCATTTCAGATTTCATGGCTTCTAGCCACTTCTCAGACTCGGGACCAGTTATGGCCTCTTGGTAGGTCACAGGCTCATCCTGATCCATGAGTAATACATCACCTTGATCAGTTATGAGATATCCATACCTCTCAGGTAGGTGACGTGTCCTGCTTGACCTACGCTGGTCTTGTTCTACTTGAGCAGGTTGCTCTTCCATAACTACTTGTGTTTCCTGCTCTAATTCCTCCATAGGTGTATCAATGCTTTGTGATTCTTGAATTTCTTCAAGCTCTACTCTCTTCCCACTAATTCCTTTGGAAATAAAATCCTTTTCTAGGAAAACTCCAGTTCGAGCGACAAACACTTTGCCCTTAGAAGGATTGTAGAAGTAATACCCTCTTGTTTCTTTAGGATACCCCACAAATAAGCATTTGTCAGATTTGGGCTCAAGCTTAGTTGAAATTTGTCGTTTCACATAAACTTCACAACCCCAAATCTTCATGTAAGACATATATGGTTTCTTACCACTCCATGTCTCATATGGTGTCTTCTCGACCTTTTTGGATGGAACATGGTTAAGTGTGTAAGCTGCTGTCAGTAGTGCATGTCCCCAAAAGGAGTTTGGAAGATCGGCGTGACTCTTCATGGATCAGACCATGTCTATCAGGGTTCGATTTCTTGTCTCAGATACACCATTCCATTGGGGTCTTCTAGGAGGAGTAAGTTGTGATAGGATCCCACACTCTTTCAGATGGTCATCAAACTCTAGGCTTAAATACTCACCACCTCGATCTGATTGAAGAGTTTTAACATTCTTACCTAGTTGGTTTTGTACTTCATTCTTGAATTCCTTGAACTTTTCAAAGGACTCTGATTTGTGTTTCATTAAATACACATAACCATATCTACTGAAATCATCAGTAAATGTGACGAAGTACTGAAAAACTCCTTTGGCTGGTATGTTTAGTGTTCCACATACATCAGTATGTATGAGGGCCAAAAGATAATTAGCTCTTTCACCTTTTCCTGTGAATGGAGACTTTGTCATCTTTACAATTAAACAAGATCTATATGTCTCATATGATTCATAATCAAAAGAGTCCAAGAGTCCATCCTTATGGAGTTTGGAAATGCGTTTCTCATTTATGTGGCCTAATCGACAATACCAAAGGTAAGTTGGATTTAACTCGTTAGGTTTCATTCTTTTAGTATTAATGTTATAAATAGGCATTTCAAGATCAAGGACATATAGTCCATTGTTCATTTGTGCAGTAGCATAGAATATATCATTCAAATAAATTGAGCAACAATTGTTCTTTATTATAAATGAAAAACCAAACTTGTCCAAACAAGAAACGGAAATAATATTCCTGCTAATTACAGGTACACAATAACAGTTCTCTAACTGAATTATTAAACCACTAGGTAAAGTCAATACATAAGTTCCTACGGCTAAAGCAGCAACCTTTGCTCCATTGCCAACTCGTAGGTCAACTTCACCTTTTGCCAAATCTCTACTCCCTTTTAGCCCCTTACACTTGTACAAATGTGAGAACCGCATCCAATATCTAATACCCATGATTCAGAAGTAGATAAATTAATTTCAATAAAAAAATACCTGAAGTTGAAGTCTCTACTCCATTCTTCATATCTTCCAGGTACTTTGGGCAGTTTCTCTTCCAGTGTCCGGTCTTACCGCAATGGAAGCACGTCCCTGCCTTTGCTATGCCTCCACTAGGCTTCAAAGCAGCAATAATGGGTCTGGGTTTGGAAACTTCCTTTCCTTTCCCTTTATCACCCTGCTTGGTGGGTCTTTTGTTCTGTCTCTTTCCATTTCCGATCATCAGAATGGACTTCCCTTTTGACTTCAGATTCTGCTAAGCAGTTGTTAACATGGCTAGCAGTTCAGGAAGAGATTTGTCCATATCATTCATATTGAAATTTAGGACAAATTGACTGAATCTAACTGGCAACGATTGCAAGATCAAATCAGTCGCAAGTTCCTTTCCGAGGGGAAAACCCAACCTTTCAAGGTTTTCCACATACCCAATCATCTTGAGCACATGGGGACCTACAGGGGTTCCCTCAGCTAACTTGCCTTGAAAAAGGGCTTTTGAAACTTCAAACCTTTCATGCCTTACTTGCTCTTGACAGAGCATCTTCAGGTGTTCAATCATATCGAACAGTGCCATGTTCTCATGTTGCTTTTGCAACTCTGAGTTCATGGTAGCTAGCATGAGACAAGCAGTTTCATTGGCATCATCGACATGCTTCTTATAAGCATCTCTTTCTGCCTTAGGTGCAGAACTAGGAGGTTCCTCTTCAGGAACAGGTTTCTCCAAGACATACAACTTTCTGTCATGTTTGAGGATAATCCTCAGATTTCGGTGCCAATCTAGAAAATTTGTCCCAAACAATTTTTCCTTGTCAAGGATTGATCGCAAAATGTTGTTAGAGGTGTTTGTTGTCCTGGTAATCTACATGAAATTAATGAAAATATAAGTATCAATAACATATTTAATTAGGCCTTTAATTAAATATGCTCCCACTATTTTACTCAAAACAAATGACCCTCACCATTTGATTCGGAAAATCCCGTTGGAAGATTTTCTATTGGGTCGAGATCCACATTTCACTTTGTTTTAAGTCTGCGTAGGCGAATTACACAAAACTAGGTTATTTAGGTAGGAACTCCTTCCAATTGTATCTAATACAACTCTCGAATATTTTAGTTGGGTGAATAACTCCTTATTCCAATCCATCACATGGATCATTTCCAACTCTTGCTTCTAAACATATATAATCTTATTATAATTTGTTTAGTTAAGTTTGACCCATTGTTTTGGCAATTGGATATTACAATTATCTCATCGCACCTTACTAATATAGAACATGTACCTCGCGTAGGCGAAACCTACATTATCCGATACTAGTCTTGATGAGTGCTAAAACTTGAAAAGCATAAACTTAATATTTAATTTGAGGGAATTTGCAACTATTCTGATCTCACCGGCTTATTTATCATATAAATCGTCTCTCACATGCATCGACATACATTCACATGCATCAACATACATAATGAAACAGTTATGGCCCCTAGCGCAATTGTTCTCCCAAGCCAATGAGAGAGCCTAAGCTAACCTAATAACGATCTAAGCTTCTCCAAGCAAGATCTTCAAGGTTGTCCTCCTTTGGTATTGAACTCTTCTCTTTCTTCATAACATTACATTACATAAAAGAAACTCGTTTTACATACGAGGGAGTGAGATGAGAAAAGAAGTTACATTAAGAGAAAAAAAGAGGCACGACACGCAGGTCGTATTTTAAAATCCCAAAATAGAATAAAGGAAAACTAAGGCCATAACCGATCACAAGACAATAATAATAAACACATTATTATTATTAATTTTAATTCTTTTAATTAATTAAAACCAAATTAAATTTCGGTGACCGATCATACTAGGCAGAGTTAGCCGGGGTCCGCTGTCCGGTCATAAAACAGAAAAACAGAGAATACATACTCTGTGAATGTGACGACCGTCACAAAGCATGCTACGACCGTCATGTCCAGGTTGTTACGACCGTCACAGGCCCATGACGAACGTCACACGGCCAAAATCAGCGCTTTGAACCAGTCAACAGACATGATCCAATAAGCCCTCAATTCACAACCCTTTGACAGCACAACCCTTGTGCAGTCACTAACCCTAATGCACTAATTTCAGACCGTCAAACACGCCTCGATTGTTGATTCAGTATGATTGATCAACAGGTCATTGCTTCACCATACTAATGTCGGATTCCAAGCAAACGACCATTGATCGCTCAAAGGAAAACAACCATTAAGTGTTTGAATGAATGAAACAGAAACAATATATCATATACACCGTGTTTTGCATTAGGATTACTTATATCATATATACCGTGTTTTGCATTAGGATTACTTATATCATATATAACTTGATTGATCTCAATTGTGTAACCTATGGACGATCGATGTATCGCTGCTTCACCATACTAATGTCGGTTCCGAAGCATAGTCAACATCAATCATCCAAATCGTACACACATGATGCCAAATTTTAATTACTCGTTTATTCTTTGATTCATTCTGTCTTTTAATCATACTTATATAGAAAATAAATAGCTATCAGATGCATGGTTTCGTAAGTGGCTCTGATACCACTGAAGGAGAATAGCGATCCAAAACGCAGCGGAATTTAAAATTTTCTCCTTTAGTGATCCTTACGAATGGGCATGATCAGTGATAGAATCGTTACCTCTTGTGACGATTGAAACCTGTGATGCAGATCTACGGAGCGATCACGAACGTTGAACGATGACAACACCTCTACTCAGTCCACACGAACGGATTCCTTCAATCTCAGTGCTAGCTGCTACGAATGAAGGCTTTGAGTGAGAGAGAGAGAGAGAGAGAAAGAAATTACAACTACTCAATTGTTTTTGCACAAGGGTTCTATTTATAGAACCACTTGTATGGGCTGCAAGCTAAAAAGCCCACTTAAGTGTATGTGGCCCCATATCTTATAATATGCGAAAATCACTTTAGCGCATGGTACCTTACCATATTTCGTATTCTACTTAAGTACATCGTACCTTACGATGTTCTACAATTAACTTTAGTGCACCGTACCTTACGGTGTTCCTTAGTTACTCTATCTCTCATCAATCCGTCCTTTTGTGTGTGACCCTGTAGGTTTTCGCGGCATTGGCAATTATATTAAATCACACATTTAACATAATAAATAGTGAGCGGTATCTAGTAACACATCACTACTACCCAAGACACAAAAATGTCATGTGATCTGACAAATCCTTTTGTGATAATACTTATGTGTATAATTATCCTTTTGCCCCTATATCTATATTGAACACAAGGCATAGACCGTGTCATCCTTGTCCAGTTCAATATTGGGCCCATAAACATTTATCCTGTTACGCAGGATGGGAAAATTCCATCTAGGTCACTCATGTCCCTTAGCATGCTTCGTGAAGTACCCATCTGTAAGACCCCAATTTTGGCCCTAAGATCCCTCATGGCCCATATCATATCATATCATATCATGGCCTCAAGGATCATTGCATACCCTAGCTGCCCTATTAGTGGGTGAGATACCTTGTGAGTGTGGTTCTTGATCACCAAGCATGTATTGCATTCGTATATCATTGCTTTTCATATGTTTACTAACCAAATGTACAAAAATATTGTCATCTAACCTTGTTGCTTGCAGATGAAGCAATCATCAGTCAATCAGTCAGATCAGGCTTTGAGCAATAAATGGTGGCCATTCTTGAAGAATTTGGACACCATGATCTTTCATAAAGAGTTCATATAACTTGTGGTATCATTTGGAATCAAGATCTCAATTGAAAGAGGCTTGGAATTCATCAGAACTTGGCCCAATCAACCAAAAGTCAACAAAAGTCAACTGTGGTCAACTGTGCATTTAATCAGGGATTGGAAGGTGTGAGATGGTTAGAAAGACCTCATTCATGTCCATACAAGTCTCATTTGGCATTTCAAAGATCAAGGTTGAAGGATTTGAAGTCAGACAAAAAGTTTCCCAAAGTGGAAATGACCTGTAATTCTCACCTGCCCAAAATGGAAAGTTTTCCCCTCAAGATTTACTTCATGATACAAGCTTCAAATCAAAATTTGTCCAACATGAAAGTTGAAGATCTTGTTCTCACCATTCCAAAAAGTCCAAGAACTTGAAAATCCCATGTGTGGTTGTCAAGATATGATCCAGTGAATTTCAAAAATGACCCGTAATCAGGAGGGCATAACTTCCACATGGATTGTCCAAATTGCAAGTTCTTTATATGCACAAACTCCATTTGACATGTACTTTCATGGTGCATAATTGGATTTCTTTAAAATTGCTCAATGCAAAAGCTCATTTTAGAAGTGAACTAATTAAAAGGGAGGGGCAAAATGGTCCAAAATGCAAAGTATGAAGAATTTGGACATGAGACTAATTCTATCAGCTTCCAAATAAGATTTGTGATGTGTTCAAAAGGAAAAATTACTGCTGCAATGCTTCTAGCCATTCAAGGGCAAAAAGGCCAAATTCACACATAAGCTTCATTTGCTAATCACTTATTTTTTGCTAATCTTAATTATGAGTGGGATTAAGCAACCATATATAAGTCTAATTATAACTGTTTTCTGAGAGACTAATCACAATTCACAACTCCAAAAGAAAAAACTCTCAAATTCTCTCATTTTTTCCCAATTTTCCACCAAGAACTTTTGCATTAATTCACCAATTTTCACTGATCTTTGTGCTAGCTCTTTGCAGATTCATCATTGGTACATGGTTTAGGATTTATGTTTGCAGGAATCGATTGGAAAATCAAGCAAAAATCGCAGCTGTTGCAAAGTGTTCTTCCATGGCAGTTAGCAAAATCTCTCGATTCGAGCGTGCTTGAGCTGGATTCTCTTCGTCTTGCACCTTCCACAACGATCCTTTGCATCTGTTTCTGCCATTCAAGCCTCAATACACGCGGAATCCATTGCTGCACTCCAAGAAAGGTTGGAATCGAATCTCGTAATTGCCTCAATTATGTTAGGGATTTGGTAGAGTAATCGTTGTAGAGTAGTCTGAAATTTGTGGATTGTAATTTCGTTGTAAATTGATTGAGTTATCGTCGATTGAAATTTGTATGCGTTATCTTCTTTCGCTCGATTCGCTTTATATGTGAGGTTCTGGACGATTTCACTAGGATATTCGAGTTCTACTCGATTAAATCTTTCCAACGGTATGCGTTTCGTCGATTTCCATGGAGATTCGATCTTGCTGGGATTTCCAGCCAAGAACATGGAAGAACTTGATGAAGTTCTTGAAGATTTTCTGCAGAACGCGTTTTGATCCTGAACGCATGGCTTCTATTCAAATTTCGTGTTTCCCTCTACACTCCAGCGAATCAAATAGCGCCACGTCATTTAATTACACGGTCGCGTTTTGGCCCTGGCTCACTTAATTACCGTTTTGCCATTTCGTCCACAATTAATTAATTAAATCTATATTAATCCTAAATAATTATTTCAATGATTCAAGAAACTTCAAAAAATCATAGAATATTCAGTTTTAATCCAATTAATTTGAGACTTTTTTTGATAATCTCCATTTTTAATCTATTATTTTTTAGACATAGAAATTAAAATTGTGCTCGGTAAAAATTTTAATTGGCATAGGGATGTTCATCATGTGTGTTATTTTGATGTGTTTTGCCATTTTGATAATAAAATAACCATGCTAGCTCCAAATGAATTGAAATTTTAGAGGGTGATTCTTGATACACTTCTGGAGATTTTGACATATGATTTGTAATTTTTGGACCTCTGATTTGCTAGATGTGATTAATTCTTTTTGAGTGTGACAATATGTGTCACACTTTGATCTGTTGAGTTCACCAATTATTTTTCCATGCTTCCCTTTGGCCTATGGCCTTGATTTTTTGCATGAGATACCTTTGACATGTTAACTTTCAACATGAATTTTTGTGGATTTTAATAATCCATTTTCTAATCGATTAGGATTTTTGTCTACTGCTTAGCATTTTTAGGGCTTTGCTTGTGTAACATTTTTTCCTATGTTGCCAAATCCTCATCCCTAACCCTATGAATGTGAAATTTGGTGGAGTAGTTCCTGACATGTATAGCTTTTATTTGGCTTTGGTCCTACTCATTTCCCATTTAATATCACTGTTTACCATTTGATTGAAGTTGGTGCACATTTGTTGGCTTGATTTGGTTGTGTTTTTGCATGCCTTGACATGTTGAATTAATTCCCATAGCTCCACTAGTCCAAATGGCATAAAAATTGACATGTAGCTTGTTGAATGTCCTCTGTTTAGGATATAATTTTTGTGGAATTTTCTATGCTGTTTTGATATTTTTTGTGATGTAATCATTCTGGTTGTTCATATGTGACTCAACATTGCTTACTTAGCCTTAATTTGTGCATAAAATGAAATTAGTGCATAGTGTGGATATGAGACCAATTGGGATCTCTTCTTATTGGAATCATCTTGACTTTGATTATGTTTTACTTGCTGTTTTAAGATTTTTCCCTCCTTTGGACCCTAGGCTTGTCCTAGTGGTCTTGTTACTTATGTTTGAGCTTGACTTTGACTTTTCAGGTTAAAAAGCTAATGCCTTAAGGAGGTTGATTCATAATTGAGTTGTTTACGTTGACCATTGTGAACTAATTTGTTTGTGTTGTAGGGCTTGGTTCACTTGATCTTTGTGCTATGCACATGTTGCACATTATTGTTTGATTGTACGTTGGTTGATTCTTATTGTTGTTGTTTTGTTTATGTTGGGATGCTGATCATTTTTGACTGATTCCAGGTACCCTTAGTTGCTCAGTTCTCTTAAGAACTTGCATTGCTTTGCTTATAAGCAATTGGCATTGAGGTATAGAACCTTCTTCTTCATGTAGTCTGGAGACCCGGCCTATTATTTGGCCGGGCAAACTGTCTGAAGTCCTCCTTAAGAGGCAATGCTTGTGTGTGTTTATGTTTGTCCCAAGCAGGAAAAGTCCTCATTTGAGGCAATTGGTGGGTATAAGAGATATGTAGCCTATCTCCCACTATTCTGTGAGTCTTCTCCTTGCTCCCATTACATGGTTGTAGCATTGAGATCCAAACCCAAGATCTATCGAGTCTAATTGGGGAAAGAGTTCCATCTTTCTGAACTCCCCCACATTCTTATATTTACATGCTCTCTCGGACCTGAGATAGAAGCAATGAGGCACACCCCTCATATCCTTTCATCTGCTTCACCTTAGCCCCTCAATGGCAAGGTTAAGAGCGACGCTTACCTCTTACAGTGGACTTTCATAGTCAAACCCTTTTGCTTGAGCCTCATTGAATGGTTATAGCGTGTGCTACTTGAATTTATGTGATTGATTACTTGATTCATTTATACATGATTACTTGATTTGCCATTGTGCATTTACTATCATTGATTGCCGTTGTGCATTTATCATCTTTGTTTGCCATTAGTGCATGATCATTTCTTTTGTCCTTGTGACATTGATGTTTTCCCATTGAGGACAATTGTAAGTCCATATTGATTGGCTTTTGTTCCTATGACATGGAAGAGATAGAGTGTAAGACCTCATTGGTCACTCATATCTTCTTTGCTCTTTGTTTGAGCATTGTTGTTGTATGTGAGGATTCATTGTAAGTCCCTGTGATGTGGCATTTGTATTCCTAGGATCATACTGTGGAGGTTAACATAAGTCCAGATAGATTGGCAGTTGACTTCCCTGTTTTGTTGTTTTTGTTTTATTTTGATGGAGATTAGTGTAAGACCATAGAGTGGCTTCTGATATCCTTACTTGTTTTAGGAGACAGGTATAAGACCATTGAGTGGCATCCAGTATCCGCTTTTATTTACTTTCATCTGTTACCATGTTCATATTATTGCTCATTTGTAGCCTATTCCTAAGGACCCACTTGAATCATCTTCTATATGATTTCAAGAGGTGGACCCTTCTAAGAAGTTTTACATTCCACCATTATCCATTCATCCCATTGTGTCCTACCTTTTCACACATACTTTTAAAAACTTGAAATAAGTGTTGTGCAAACATTCCCACCTTCTTTCCAAATTAGAAACTTGGACCTTAAGTCCATGATTTTTCAAATTCCATTTTGTAAATACTTCTTTGAATTGACTTTAATCATACTTTGACCTTTTTGTGAATAATCCAAATAACTTCACCCATTCAAATGATTTTGTGGCTGTGTCCATGTTTGTTAAGTTTTCATACATTAGCTATAGGTTTGATTTACCCTAGTTGGTTGATATTAATCTCACCTATTTGTCCTTAGTTGATTGAATTGTAAGTCTTCCTTGCTTATTATAGGGTTAACCCCTCTCTAGCAAGTTGAAGCTTTTCTCACATGGTGGACTTGTTGTTTCTTAAGGTTGAGTTTTCTCCCGTGGGTAACGTAAGACCTTTGAGCTTGTGTTTTAAAATTGAATCCACTAATTTTTGGAAATCTTTTAGCCGAACTACGGCGTTTTGATCCTTACCTTTGATGGAAGGTACGTAGGCAACGGGTTCATCCGTTCAAACACAAAAATAATTAATTTGTACATTCTTTCCTCATCATTCCAATCATGTTTGCACAATACTTATGTCATGACAAATAATAATTTTTCAAACAACAAAGTGTGAAAAGGGCTCCCTAGGAGTACCTAGGACGCATTGGGTGCCTAACACCTTCCCATTGCGTAATTTACCCCTTACCCCGATCTCTGATCTTTTTATTAGTTTTCTACGAGTAAAACTTCTTAGGCTTTTGTTCGCTTTTTAGCCAGTCCTTAGGATAAATAAAAGTGCGGTGGCGACTCTATGTTTATTGTATACTTTGCTTATGATTTAACCAATAGATCATATAGCGACGAATACACCGCTACAGAAAAGTGGCGACTCTGCTGGGGAACATAATTCCTTGGTGGTATTGCCTACTTTTCATCATTGTTGTGTGATATATTATTATTTGTTATTTGACATATTTTTGTACAATTTGGGATAACTGTATTGATTGTAACGTTTGAATTGCTTGATATACAAATGCTGTTTGCTTTGGTGATCTCTGTGAGATGAGTTCTATACCCGAACTCGAGTGCACTCTAGGATAGGAGAATGGCGTAGTCTTGTTGACTGGTGTGGAGTATTCCTTAGCCAGTTGACTTGCGAGTCCATTCACTTGGTGGAGGTCATGTTGGATTGATAATGTCACACAAGTTATTTGTGGTTAGGCATTATTCGTTCAATCATGTGCCTTAGAAGCCAAGGACCTTAGTTTACCAAACCCATCTTGGCCTATTTTTAGGACGTAGTGCGGAGGTCGTTCAGATGTAAGATCTGATGCGATTGTTACGCGATACTACACTCATAAGAGTCTCTCTTGAGAATATTTTTGGAATACGAGTATTCGTTCCTCCGATAATATTCGAAAGATGGAACGATGATTATGGGAACCTCTGGTAGAACATGTCTGGCAGGTTTAAACCCTAGTACACTCCCTTTGGGTGGTTCTTAACCGAGACTCCATGCTCGTGACTCTCAGCAAACCCGTGATTCGTGGTTGAGTCGTTCAAACATCGTTAATATCAATGGATCCCGGATCAGGTGTAAAACCTAAAATCCACCAAAGCGGCTGGTTGATATTAAGGATGATTGAGCCGGTTCATGTACCGTTAATATCAATGGAACTTGGGTGTCGATAAGGTGAAAACCTAAATCCACCAAAATGGATGATTGATATTAGGGATACGTTGAGCTTTCCCATGACCTTTGTTTGGTGTGCTTTGCTTGATCCTTGAGTGTGATTGTTGCATTCATACATTCATGCATTCATCTACATCTCATGTCAAAAAAAAAGAGAGAAAATTTTCAAGGAACTTAAAAGGGTTTATTTGCAAAATTTTCAGACATGGAAAGACCAAAGAGGCATACGAAGAAGTACAGTTTCCGACAGCCTGATGTAAAGGAGTTAAGGAATCTGACATCTTATGTATTAGATCCCTTGGGTTTCAAGGCTCGATATGGGAAGCTTCTACCTCTGCTGACTACTCAAGTTGATGAGGGATTGATGAGCACTCTCGCTCAATTCTATGATCCACTCTATCATTGCTTCTTATTTCCGGACTTCCAGCTGTTGCCTACTTTGGAAGAGTACTCTCACATTATTGGGATTCCTATTCTGGATCAGGTGCCGTTCAGTGGCCTAGAGAGTATTCCATCTGCCCGTGAGATTGCTAGTCTATTGCACATAGATGAAGACCTGATTAGAGCTAATCTGATTACCAAAGGTGGAATTCAGGGTTTTTCTTCCGAGTTCCTTGTCGCTCAAGCTACCTTTTATGGAGAAGCCAGGAGTGAGGATGCCTTTGAGGCTTTGTTTGTATTACTCATCTATGGGTTGGTTCTATTTCCCAACTTTGACAAGTTTGTGGACATGAATGCTATTAGGATCTTCTCGGTTCTTAATCCTGTTCCGACTTTGTTGGGTGATGCATATGTCTCTCTACACCTAAGGAATATGAAGGGTGGTGGAGTTATCGTCTGTTGTCTGCCTTTGCTGTACAAGTGGTTTATTTCGCACTTGCCGCAGACACTTGCTTTTAAGGAGAACAAGAGTTGTCTACGGTGGTCTCAGAGGCTCATGTCTCTCACTAATGACGATATCTCTTGGTATGATCGCGTGTATGATACTGTGCAGATCATTGATTCCTGTGGTGAATTCCCGAATGTGCCTCTTCTTGGTACATGTGGTGGGATCAGCTACAATCCTATACTTGCACGTCGTCAGCTTGGGTTCCCCCTAAAGGATAAACCTCGTAACATTCTGTTAGAAGGTGTGTTCTTTCAGGAGGGTAAAGATCCCCAAGGCTTGAAAGCCAGATTCGTCTGCGCTTGGCGCAGTATCCACAAGAAGAGTAGGAATGAATTGGGTCCAAAGAATTGCATTGCTGTGGAACCATACACTTCTTGGGTCAGACAGAGAGCTGCCACTTACTTGATGCCATACGACCATCCGAAGCCTACACCGTTGGATGTGGCTGGGCCTTCAACCCTCCCTACCCAACGTGTAGAGGAGTTGAGAGAAGAAGACCTTTCACGTGCTTGGATCCGTGAAAGAGAGGAATTGTTGCAACAGATTAAGGAGAAGGATGCTCTGATAGAGTTTCTTGAGCATCAGGTGATCGATGACCCGAACGACACCTGGACTTCTTTGCTTCCTCAGTCTTCCAGGTTTTGGAAGAGGAAATATGATCAGCTTGCTAAGGCAAAGGCAGATATGGAAGCTGCTTATGAGAGAGAGATCAAGAAGCTGTGCACCTCTCGTCTTCCAGCATCCAGAGCTCCTAGGGATCCATAGGATGTTGTTTTCCTTTTCTCCTTGTAATTGAATCAAACTGATGTACTTCTTTGTCTCGAATATATTGAATGAGATATTTTCCATGTGAAATATAAAATGCTTTTAATGCTCAAAATATTGCAAATAATGCCCTAAGGGTTCCTTGAAAATAAAACAAAAGCATCTGCACAAGCATGTCATGCATCATGTTGCATAAGCAGGTACCTTGTTTCTGGCCTCCCTGTCCTAACTCTGTGTTCTTCATTTATTTTGAAGACAAGCTGACTCACCGGTATTACACCCGAGCCAATTCTGCAAGAGTAATGGATCAGCTAGAACAAGAGAACCGTGAACTGAGGGATGAAGTCGCCAGACTTGGCGCTCTGATGGAGCAACTTCTTGCCGCTCAGAATCAACCTGCTCAACCGCCTGCAACTCCCCAAAGGACTGTAATCTCTGAAGTGGCCGTTCCGACTGTGCCTGCTGTCAACGCTCCTTATATGCCCAATGCCATGCCAGCCGGGTACCCGTGGGGTATGCCTCCAGGTTTCATGCCTGACATCCCTGCTCCTACCTTCGTTCATATGCCGGCATCTAGCCCGGTCATTACTGCTGCTCCTCCTTGTCGCATCACGCGAAAAACCGACGGGAAAACAAGAACAACAGAGCCGCCACCGTGCGTTATTTATCCCAAAAGAGGGAAAGGAAACGCTCAGAGTAAACCTGGAAAGAACATGGTCTCGCGACCAAAGAGAATGGGTTCGGGAGTCGGTTATGCGAAGGGAAGGTATTAGCACCCCTACGCATCCGTCGTACTCGACGGGATCCACGCACAATAGGAAGGAAAATGGTTGCTAAAACACTGCTCAAACTCACACACACTGGCTGAAAGAGACACAAGAAAACAAACTGAAACTGACTCGGCAGGATATCGTATCCTGGGCCTACTTAGTCTATCAGGCATAGACATCAGAGTCGAAGTAGTTCGGACTGGGGAAACAACACATGCTCGCTAGGATATCGCATCCTATGCATACGTATCTTCTCGGACGAGAGAAGAATCAGAGCATTCGTAGCTCGGCTGACACGCACACAAACAAACACAGGCAAAGGCAAACATGGAGCCTGAATGCCAATCACTGGACTTACATCAGCATCCGAACCAGAACACACACAAGAAGGCAAACATGGAGCCTAAATGCCAATCACTGGACTTACATCAGCATCCGAACCGAAACACACACAAACACTGGAACCCGAATGCCACTCGATGGACTTACATCAGCTTCCAAGCACACAACAACATAACAAGTTAATAGGGAGTCGGGGACTCGAGCCTATAACTGTCAAGCACACACTCAAACAAACAGACAACAAATTGCTAAGGAGTCAGGCACTCGAGCCTAGCAACTGTCAAACAACACACAAAAAGAAAAAAGGCGCCCGGAGAGATCAGCTCAATCTCCTGCCTACATACTTCATCTGGTATGAAGATCAGGGCGATGTAGTTCCCCTACAGAGGGATAAAGGACTAGCCTAACCAGATAACAGAGGGAGACATAACACTAGGGAGACTACGACTCGAGCCTAGATGTTATCATGCAAATCATCCCTAAGTTAAGGCTTCTAGCTAACTGGCACAGGGAGCCAGACTATCCTAATCATGACTTGCACAGGAAGCAAGCCACACACACACTTAACTTGCACAAGAAGCAAGCCAAGCAAAACCTAACTTGCACAGGAAGCAAGTCTAAACTAACCCTAACTTGCACAGGAAGCAAGTCAAACAAACACACAAGCACAGATAGCACACACTATACACAAGCAAGTGGCTCAAACAAGGGTTAGGTTTTAGTCGAGGGGTCATATCAACCTCAACAAGCAAACCTCTGGAACGGGGTAAATGTGCTCTTAACCTTACCATTGAGGGGCTAAGGTGAAGCAGATGAAAGGTGAGTGAAGATAAGACTTCACAGCTCTTATCCCTGGCCTGGGAGAGCTTAAGACAAGAATGTGTGGGTTCAGAAAGTGGGAACCCTTCTACACATTTGATACTGACTCAACTGTGCAATTGCACAAGATCTTGGGTGTTTATCTGTAATGCATCAACACAGTGGTGTGAGCAAAGCAGATGACACACTGAATAGCAGGGGATAGATTGCATATCCCTTGGGTTCTGCCAATTGCCTCTTCACTTAGGAGGTCTTTGACTCTATGCAAGGACAAAAGTAAACAGTCACAAACATTGCCTCTTAAGGAGGACTTCAGACAGTTGCCTGGCCAAGTAACAGACCAGGTCTTCCAGACTACATGAAGATTAGAAGCATACCTCAATGCAAATTTCTTATACAAGCAAAGCAAAGCAAAAGTTCACAAGGAACTGAGCAACTAAAGTACCTGAAACAGTCAAGCACAGTTAGTATACAAGCCAAAGTTAAATCAGAAGGAAACAAAGGTTAACAGTCAGCACAAGCAGATAAATGTGCAAGGCACAAGGTTCAGGGCATGTGAGCCAAGCCACCTACAAAACAAAGAGGTTAGCTCATGATAATCAAATGAACTCAATCAAATTGTAGTGATCTCTTTGAAGCATTTGTAGCTTAACCTGAAAACATGAACTCAAACATAAGTCACAGGACCACTAGGACAAGCCTAGGGTCAAAAATGAATGAGAAAGTCAAAACAGCAAAGGGCAAGCATCCAAAATCATGTTCAAACAATTAAGAAACACAACCAATTGGGTTCACATTCATATCAATCATCATCATCATTTCATGAGCAAATTAGGTCAAGGCATAGCAAACAGAAGCTCATAGAAGTCAACAGCAAGACTTAACTCAAAAGCAATCTTAAACATTTCCAAAAATCACCAAGTAAATCATGGTCAATCACAATCCATAGCATGGTATGCATGTCAAATTTCATCTCATTTGGACAAGTGGAAGGAAGTCAATGAATATCAGAAAGTCAAAGCAATTTTGAACATGCTCAAAGAAGTCAACCAAACATGCATCAACTTAGAAAAATCATAAATCAGAGATGGTGTATGATAAATGAATGGGACTAAAACCATGGCAAATATGAGGATGTCTAGTTATCTCATGTAAAATTTCATGTCCATCTAATAAAGTATGAGAATTTCAAAAATGAAATGGGAACATGTGTCACAAAAAGTCAACATTTGACTATGCAGGGGAGAAAATCTCAAACAATTAGGAAATGCCTCAAATAATTCCAGGAAAATTCACATGTAAACTAGACATACAAGAGTAGGTTCATGCAAGAAATCAATCCATTGGAGGTCAAGAAGCATGGTATCAAAAATCATGAAGTTGGACATCAAAGGTGTGACACAAATTGTCACACCCTACTTCAAAAATTCATAACTCTCAAACCACATAAGATAAATTCACAAACTCTACACCAAAATCACCATGAATGTGTCTAGTTTAAGCACAAAAAATTTGGGTGCCATTGGGTAAAGCATCATCATTTCACAAATGTTTTGGCAAAGTGTACAAAATATGCATACATGTCACAAACCCTCATACAAATTAAAATCCATTGATCACAAAATTCTGGAAAAATTATGATAAAAAAGTAGAGATCATGATGAAGATGATGCAAAAAATCCCATTAAATTTGGATTAAAATTGGAGATGTTATGATTTTTGTAAGTTGGTGATCAAAAATGGAATAAAATGAAAAACAACATGAGTTTAATAGGTCATGTGCCACGACCGGTGGCATTTTTGTAATTCCTTGGACTTTTTAATGAAACGTGGCGTTGCGTTTACAGGCGTGGCGAGATGCTAGTGGTCCATGCTAATCCAACAGAACAAAAACCATGCAGTAACGTACAAACAAAATCTGGAAAAATGGTTTTTTAGGGTTTCCAATGAACAGTAAACTCCATCTTCCTCCTTCAATCGTGATTTTTCAAAATGCCCAGAAATCTCAATTGAACACACACAAATGATCATCAAGCAACACACATCAACATTCCAAACTCCATTTTCATTAAATCAAGTTAAACAAAAAGAAATAAGCAAAAACAAGTTTGAATCATCCACATTCATTTCAACATAACTCAACCATTACTCAACCATTTTTCATGATGTAAAGCTTATTGGAATCAGCACATCAAGACCTACACTAAGCACGTCATAGTTTTAAAAAAGGTTGAGGTCGAAAACTCACCTAAGTTGAAGAACAGTCGTGGTACAGTGGTTTTTTGATGTTGTTGATTCGAAACAGATGAAGCAAGGCCCTCCAAATGATGATTGGTGAAGAAAGCTTGGTTCAAAACAACTTGCAATGGCTTAAAACAAACTCTGCCATGGATGATGTCTCTTTAAAATAGCAGTGGAAAAGGAGCTTCCAGTTGGAAAAATATAGTTGCAACAGGTCCACAATGTTGCTTGGATGTTGTTTTAGGCAAGGCAAGGCTTAGTCTCTTGGAAGTTTTTGACAGACTTTGAGAAATGCACAAAAAATGAGTTTTTAGAATGAGTGAGGTTCTGTTGGTTTGTGGCTGCTAGTTGGGCTCTCATTTGACAGAAAATGATGTTAATTTCTGCTGTTTTGTGGTTGCTTGTGGAGTGCTCAACATGGTTCATGAAAATGTGGAGTAAAGTTGTTGAAAGTTGTACTTTTCTTCCAATTTTCAAGCAAGTTAGCATGGGCTATGTGTACTGCACGAATTTGACTTTGTAACATGACCAAAACCACATTTCTGAACTATTTCAATTGGCCAAATGGTTAAAAGATGATTATTTTGAAAAGTCAAAATTCAACTCACTTGAAATTAATTAAGGCAAGTTCAAAAATGCCATTTTGCATGGTGAAGTTTTGGTGAATGAAAGTTACATTTTTGGAAAGAGGGGATCAAATGTGACTTGTAGGAAAAAACCCCACCCAAATTGGCCAAATGGTTTGAGAGATATGGCCTTTTGAAGTTCAAGAATTTTTGAAAACGATTCGATCATAACTTGCCAACCATACATGGGAATTGAGTGTTCTTGGACTTTTTGGAAATGGGAGAACAAGATCTTCAACTTTCATGTTGGGCAAAAATTCATTTGAATCTTGTATCATGATGTAAGTTTGAGGATCAAGACTTTCCATTTTTGGTAAGTTTCAGTTACAGGTCCAGTTTCCATTTTTGGAAATTTCTGATCTGGCTTCAAATTCTTCCATGATGGTGTTTGCCATGATATATGAGGACTATATGGACATGAATGAGACCTCTCAAACCAATTTCCATCATCAAATCACTGATTAAATGGACAGTTGACCAACAGTTGACTTTTAGGGTTTCTGACTGATTGTGCATTGACTGATGACTTCTGAACATCCAATCCTTGACCTAAACTTTTCAAATGGACCCCCAAGTTATGTGAACATGTTGGACCAACCCTAGGGCCTTGGCTCAATGGAATTTGTACTTGCTTGCTTGACTGACTGATCTCCTGACCAGTTTGACCTAATTTCTTGATTGGCTTGCACTTGAGGCAAATGGGACAATGCAATGCTATGCAGTGGACCATGATATGCTATGACCTAATATGAAAATGTATGTATAACGATAGGTGCAAATTTGAGGTGCTACAGCTGCCCCTATTCAATCAGCTGGGAACCCGAACGGATGATAGCGACGGCTGTCAGACTTTCAGGGTAAACAGGGATTGAATACCAAGAACCGTAGAAATTTGCACTCTGCCGGATATGATACAAGAAGAACCACGTCATTTACCGATGACGCCTGCCATTGACAACTTCAGAAAAGCGAAACCATTTACCGATGGTTAGAAACTGGTAACTTGATATTTACCGATATCAACTTCAGCAAGACCATTTACCGATGGCTGTTGGGAAACAAATCTGATGTAAAAGGAGGCAAAACCATTTACCGATGGCGGCTTCAAAGAAACTTGACATTTACCGATATCAACTCCAACTTGACCATTTACCGATGGCTACTGCAACTGGGGATCCGATATTTACCGATATCGAAGCATACGGGGCCATTTACCGATGGCGTCTCCACTTGAGGAGGAACAAAATCTTTGTGGTGTAATCAGACAAGACGTTTACTGACGACTTCTGGGGATCTTGATTTTATCAACAAGGAAACAAAGCATGACCAGACATTTACCGATGACTGGGATGAGACTCGACGTTTACCGACATCGAAAGATGATGTTTACCGACATCAAAACAAACGACCAGACATTTACCGATGACCGGGGAACACCTTACTAAGGAAAAAACGAAAATTTGCAACTGGAAACCAGATAGGACATTTACCGATGACTCTACTGGGGATTTCTAGCTGGGGATTATCAGACATTTACCGACGACTGCAGAAAAGACTCGATGTTTACCGACATCGAAAGATGATGTTTACCGACATCAAAAATGAAATGACCAGACATTTACTGATGACTGGGGAGAAAACCCGATGTTTACAGACACCGAAACAATGGTGTTTACCGACACCAACAATAATGATGACCAGACATTTACTGATGACTGGGGAGAAAACCCGATGTTTACAGACACCAAAATAATGATGACCAGACATTTACTGATGACTGGGGAGAAAACCCGATGTTTACAGACACCGAAACAATGGTGTTTACAGACACCACCAATGATGACCAGACATTTACTGATGACTGGAGAGAAAACCCGATGTTTACAGACACCGAAACAATGGTGTTTACCGACACCAAACAAAGAAACACACGCGGGTGCTAGCATGACACCTACCGGTATCTTAGATATGTCAAGGCAAGGTTGACCACTTGCTGGGGATCTCACTGGGGAGAAACAAACTTTCTGTCACCAACGGGTGAAGTAATAAACTTCTGTGGGGATATCAACCCTGAATGCTATTAAGAGCAACTGTAGCAGACTTGCTGTGCTGATGTTGAATGAAATGATCCGCCTCTGCCGGGGATACGGTCTGATTGGGTTAACACATGAATGCATATGTTTGAATTTTTCTATGGCGTAATGCTCCATATTGAATGGGAATGCTACGCAGTTTGAGGATGCAATGATCACTAAAATGCAAAAATGCAAAAATGATGAAGAACTCCGGCTGGGGAGCCAAAACTGATCGGGTACTCTGACTCTGTGGGGAGACTCCTCTTGGGGAAATACCCTGCGGGGAACTCTGCTTGGGGAATGGTAAACTCCGCTGGGGATATCCTTCAGTCCACAGATAGGATAAATGTTGGAGATAAATTTCAATGAGACGGCCTCACTCGGGGAGGAAATCGGCAAATACAGGCCTGCTGGGGATGGGCAATCCTATAGATCTGTTGGGGAATAGAAGGCACTATCCACAGACGTCTCCGCAGGGGAACATAGCTCTGATAGCTTCCAAACTTGCTTGGGGGAAAATATCTGCTGAGAAAACGTCCTCACAGATGCCAACCTGAAAAACAACAAAATGCCCCCAGGGGATACATGGACAAGATACGCTCAAGTGTCCTCAACATTCAAAATGATTTTCAAATGTTTTGTCATCCTGCAAGCCATTGTTTAGCCTTCATGTTCTTATATGCAATGCTTATCAAAAATTCGGACGTTTTTGCAAACAAAACAGTAAAAACAAAAACAAAAGAGCTATTTATCTGAATAACGACTTTTATTGATTGAAAATGTGCCTGAAGAGGCAAATACACTGGGAAGCAATTCCTAGAAAGAGGTAATTGCGCATAAAAGGAAAAATCTATCCTAATGGCAACGTGAACACGGCATCCACTATTTCCCAATTCTGTTATAACTCACATATCATCAGTTTTCCTCCCAACTCCTTGCTTTCTGAGAAGAATGACTGGACGGATCACATCTTTCGAGATGGCAGACGACAAAGCTCGATGAAGTACAGACAACTCAGACTGTAGTCTTCGCTTTAATCCCTCTTTTGGCTGGATCGCCCTTTCGGGTTTTCAATCTACCGGGATGCCCATTTTTGCCTAAGTCGCCCTTGCGGGTTTTCGACTTACCGGGTGTACAAATTCTTTTCATTTTATCCCTAATTTTTGCCCGAACCTTTTCTTTCTGTTTTTTAGTTCGCCGGGATGCCCTTTTTTTGCCTGGACTCTTTTTTCTTTTTGTCCAGCGGGTCAATTTATGCGAAGTATTTTTTGACTACATCTGAGTTGACAGGAGACGGAAAATCTTCACCATCCATAGTTGTAAGCATCAAGGCTCCACCGGAGAATACCTTCTTCACAACATATGGACCTTCATAATTAGGGGTCCACTTGCCCCTGTTATCTGCACCGGGAGGGAGGATCCTCTTCAAAACTAGATCACCGATCTGATAGCTTCGAGGACGCACTTTCTGATCAAAGGCTCGCTTCATCCTTCGCTGATACAACTGTCCATGACATACAGCTGCTAGCCGTCTTTCTTCGATAAGGCTCAACTCGTTAAACCTTGTTCGAATCCACTCGGCTTCGTCCAGCTTGACATCCAATAAAACTCTCAGAGAAGGAATCTCCACTTCAACAGGTAGGACAGCTTCCATACCATACACAAGGGAATAAGGGGTTGCCCCGGTCGACGTACGTACTGAGGTACGGTACCCATGCAAAGCGAAAGGCAGCATCTCATGCCAATCCTTGTACGTAACGACCATCTTCTGCACAATCTTCTTGATATTCTTGTTTGCCGCTTCTACAGCACCATTCATCTTTGGTCTGTAAGGAGAAGAATTGTGATGTTCAATCTTGAAATCTTTACAAAGCTCTTTCATCATTTTGTTGTTGAGATTTGAGCCATTGTCAGTGATGATTCTCTCAGGAACTCCATAACGACATATGATTTCTTTCTTGATGAACCGGGTAACCACTTGTTTGGTAACGTTAGCATAGGAAGCTGCTTCCACCCATTTGGTGAAATAGTCAATCGCTACCAAAATGAAGCGATGTCCATTCGAAGCAGTGGGCTCAATCTTCCCAATCATATCAATGCCCCACATGGCAAACGGCCAAGGCGAATTCATGACATTCAGAGGGCTTGGTGGTACATGCACCTTATCGGCATAGATTTGACACTTATGGCACTTCCGAGCATACTTGAAACAATCGGATTCCATAGTCATCCAGTAATAACCCGCTCTCAACAATTTCTTAGCCATTGCATGTCCGCCGGCATGAGTACCGAAGGAACCTTCATGAACTTCCTGCATTAACATGTCTGCCTCGGGTCTGTCCACGCATCTGAGCAAGACCATGTCAAAGTTTCTCTTATACAGCACATCATCCTGATTCAAATAGAAGCTTCCAGCTAGCCTTCTCAGGGTTTTCTTGTCATTCTTCGACGCACCTTCAGGATACTCCTGAGTCTTGAGGAAGTTCTTGATGTCATAATACCACGGCTTCTCATCACCCACAACAGACTCGGCTGCAAACACATACGCAGGCCTCTCGAGTCGATTCACCGCAACATGTGGCACATGATTCCACCAATGAACTTTGATCATAGATGACAAGGTCGCCAAAGCATCGGCCATCTGATTCTCATCCCGGGGGACATGATACAACTTCACCTTCTTGAAGAACGTCAGTATTCTTCTGGTGTAATCTCTATACGGAATCAAATGCGGCTGATTCGTATTCCAATCTCCATTGACTTGATTGATCACTAGAGCGGAATCTCCATAAATGTCAAGCGTTTTGATCCTCAGATCAATGGCTTCTTCTATCCCCATGATACAAGCCTCATACTCAGCCTCATTGTTGGTGACGTCAAACGTCAATCTGGCAGAAAAAGGTATATGAGCACCTTTAGGATTGATCAAAACTGCCCCAACACCGTTACCATTCATATTCACAGCCCCATCAAACATCAGTGTCCATTTGTCATCCGGATCCGGTCCTTCCTCGACAAGAGGCTCTTCACAATCTTTCATTTTAAGATACATGATGTCTTCATCAGGGAATTCAAACATCATAGGCTGATAATCTTCAATCGGTTGCTCGGCGAGGTAGTCTGACAGAATACTACCTTTGATGGCCTTTTGTGACGTGTACTGAATATCATATTCTGTTAAGATCATCTGCCAACGGGCAACACGTCCGGTGAGAGCTGGTTTCTCAAAGATGTACTTCACTGGATCCATCTTAGAAATCAATAAGGTAGTATGGTTCAACATATACTGCCTCAGTCGGCGAGCAGCCCAGGCCAAAGCACAGCAAGTTTTCTCGAGCAGTGAATATCTTGTTTCACAGTCGGTAAACTTTTTGCTAAGGTAGTATATGGCATGCTCTTTTCGACCAGACTCGTCATGCTGTCCCAATACACACCCCATCGAGTTCTCAGTCACTGACAGGTACATTATCAGAGGTCTCCCTGGAACTGGAGGTATAAGGATTGGAGGTTTCTGTAAATACTCTTTAATCTTGTCAAAAGCCTTCTGACAATCATCATTCCACTTGATCGCCTGATTTTTTCTGAGCAGTTTGAAAATTGGTTCGCACGTGGCTGTTAGATGAGATATGAACCTTGCAATGTAGTTCAACCTCCCTAAAAACCCACGGACTTGTTTCTCCGTTTTCGGTTCAGGCATCTCTTGGATAGCTTTGACTTTCGCTGGATCAACCTCAATCCCTTTCTCACTGACAATGAAGCCTAAAAGCTTCCCTGATCTCACCCCAAACGTACACTTGTTCGGATTCAACCTCAGCTTGAACTTTCTCAACCGATCAAACAGCTTCTGCAAATTAACCAAGTGCTCCTCTTCTGTCTGCGACTTCGCAATCATATCATCTACGTACACTTCAATTTCTTTGTGCATCATGTCATGAAAAAGAGTCGTCATTGCCCTCTGATAGGTAGCACCAGCATTCTTTAGCCCAAATGGCATCACCTTATAGCAGAACGTGCCCCAAGGTGTAATGAATGTCGTCTTTTCCATGTCTTCTGGCGCCATCTTGATCTGGTTATATCCGGAGAAACCATCCATGAAATAGAATACCGAGGATTGAGCCGTATTATCAACCAATACATCAATGTGAGGTAATGGGAAATCATCTTTCGGACTCGCTCTATTCAAATCCCGGTAATCGACACACATTCTGACTTTACCATCCTTCTTCGGCACAGGAACGATGTTGGCCACCCATGGGGGATAACTTGTAACAGCCAAAAAACCCGCATCCCATTGCTTCTGAACCTCTTCCTTGATCTTAGTTGCCATGTCAGGACTCGTTCTACGAAGCTTCTGCTTGACCGAAGGACATCCTTCTCTGAGAGGTAATCGATGCACCACAATATCTGTATCTAACCCAGGCATATCTTGATATGACCAGGCGAATATCTCCACATATTCTCTCAGCATCTCAGTCAGCCTCCTCTTGACAGAGTCCTCTAAAGCAACCCCAATCTTGATTTCTCTTTTGGCGTCCTCAGTACCCAAATTAACAACCTCCAACTCCTCCTGATGAGGTTGGATGACCCTTTCCTCCTGCTTCAGCAATCTGACCAATTCTGCAGGGAGTTCACAGTCTTCCTCACTCTCCTCTTCAGCTTGGTAGATGGGATTGTCGAAATCATACTGAGCCATAACAGAACTGTTCATAGTGAATGCCATAAGATCGCTTCTGCATGTTTAATGCTTTGTTTTAGAAAAAGAGTTCAATAAAGTCACAAAAAACAAAAACATTGCCATTTTTATTGTTTTGAAAAAAGATGAAAACAAAAAATAGAAAGACAGGGATCACAAAGTTTGATTTCAAAAAATGTCCTTCATTAATGATAATCATTAAAACATGATGAGGCCCTACAATGAATCACTACGCCTTGGGCAGATCGTAGGATTTTCATGCAAAATGACAAAACAAAAGAAAATTACTCTGTCAGAAGAGTAACTTGAACCACTTCTTCAGCCGTCCAGTTGTTGATAGACCCCCCTGGTGCACACGGGCGAACCCAGTTGTCCAGATCACAATCACTGTCACAGTCTTCACTACCGGTTGCAGAGACGTCGCCATGATTCATCAGCCCAGCGCTGGTAAAGGTACTCGGACCCGCTTGACCATTCTGCTCTACTTGGAGAGGCTCATAACCAACGCCAAATTTGTCTTCTTTAACTGGCAAGTCCACCATCTTGCCCCAGCCTTCAGCTTTGCCAGAATCAACAACCTCCTTAGCCTGCTTGTAAGAAGTAATTGAAGCACCTGGCTTCCTCTGCTCAGCGTACGCCACTTTCTCAAGAGCCATAGTCTCAAACGCCTGGCATAAGGTTTCGTGGATCTCGCCATCCACCTCAACATATTTGAACGAGGATAGGTGACTCACCAGAATCTCTTCTTCACCGCACACAGTCACAATCTGACCGTTCCAGACATACTTGAGCTTTTGATGGAGAGTCGACGAGACTGCCCCTGCTGCATGAATCCATGGACGCCCCAATAAACAACTATAGGCGGGCTGGATGTCCATAACATAGAAGATGACATCGAATACCTCAGGACCTATCTTCACAGGCAAGGTAACTTCCCCACACACAGAACGTTTGGATCCGTCGAAAGCACGAACGATCAGGTCACTGGGAGTAAGCACAAACCCTTCCACATCAATCTTCTTCAGAATCTGCTTAGGCAGCACATTCAGCGACGACCCGGTGTCTACCAATACGTGAGACAACACTGCCCCCTTGCACTTCATGGTGATGTGCAAGGCTTTGTTATGGTTCCGCCCTTCAGGCGGTAAGTCCAGGTTGGTGAATCCTACACCATGCCTGGTGCTCACATTGGCCATCACACCCTCCAGTTGATTGACAGAAATCTCCTGAGGCACGTAATCCAGATTCAACATCTTCAGCAAAGCATTACGGTGTGCCTCAGAGCACAACAACAGTGAAAGTATAGAAATCTTGGACGGAGTTTGGTTCAACTGATCTACAATCTTGTAGTCACTCTTCTTGATTATCTTCATAAACTCCTCCACGTCCTTCTCAAATGACCCCTCGGGCGCTTCCTTCTGGACAGGTTCTTCCTCAACCACAGCTTGCTTACCCTTTGCTTTGGCGAGAGCCTCAGCATTATTGTCCCTCAAAGGTTGCGGTGCGAACAGACGACCGCTTCTGGTAAAACCTCCTGGACCTCCTACATTATCCACAACCGGACCAACAGTTGCAGGAACTCTATTCGGTAAACCAATTGTCACTGGAGTTTGATTCACTGGTCTCGTCTGACTTTCAGCCCTTCTGTAACTGCGGTGAGCATTATCATACTTCCACGGCACGGCTCTACTATTCTCAACAGCCCTTCTTCCAGATGCGGCGATAGTAGTTGGAGCACTGATGGTTACAGGCACGGAAATGGTAACTGGGGTACCATTCGTTGCAGGTGCACTAACGACCCTTTGTCCACGTTCTTCAGACGGTTTAAAGTAAATGGTGATAGTTGACACTGTCCCACGATCTTTTACGGCCCTACTGAATTGCAAACAACCCTCATCCATCATACCCTGGATACCGGCCCTTAACTGGTCGCAACCATTCTCAGATTCTGCACAGCCCAAACAATCCTCATCACAGCCCGAGTAGACACCCCCATTCAGCAGACGGCCCTTCACAACTAGCAGAGAAGTCTGAACATCATCAACATTAACAACCAGATCTTCAGCTTCTTTCCCCTCAATATTGTTCACTCTATGCCCACCATGCTGAGGCATAGGGTTGTTTACGACGTTAGGCACTGGAGCGAAGTTGATCGCCTTGGCATCGATCAAATCTTGGACCTTGTGCTGGAGAGCCCGACACTTCTCAGTATGATGCCCTGGTGCCCCAGAGTGAAAGTCACAACGGACGTTGGCATCGTACCCAGGAGGTAATACTGTAGGCGGAGCCATTGTACGCAACTCAACCATCCCCAACCTGAGTAGTTCGGGCAGCAGTTCGGCGTACGACATGGGTAGCGAATCAAAACGTCGATCAGGCATCCTTTGTCTGGGCTGATACGGACGTTGCTGTTGTTGTTGTTGTTGTTGTTGCGGTTGTTGAACTCTTTGTTGTTGTTGTTGACGAGGTTGAGGTGCCGGAATGGTTACTGCAGCAGCTTGACGGTATTCAATTCTGTTCTGATCTCTGCGGTGTTGAACAGCATTAGTTTCACCCTCTCTTCGACGAGGTGCCCCAGCAAACGGCTTCTTAGAAGAAGAGGAACCAGCATCTTGGATCTTCCCAGTTTTAATCAAGCTCTCAGTCCTCTCTCCACAAATGACAACATCAGAAAAACTACCGAATGGGCAGCTCCCCATCCGGTCCATAAATACACCTTGAAGAGTACCGATAAACATATCTGTCAACTCCCTCTCCAGCATAGGGGGTTGAACTCTAGCAGCCAATTCACGCCACCTCTGGGCGTACTCCTTGAAGCTTTCGTTGGATTTCTGACACAGGCTCTGCAGCTGAGTCCGGCTCGGTGCCATGTCCATGTTGTGTTTGTATTGCCTCAAAAAGGCCTCACCCAGATCCCTCCAACAGCGGATAGAATCTCTCTTTAATTCCATGTACCAGTCCAAAGAAGCCCCAGATAGACTATCTTGGAAAAAATACATCCACATCTTTTCATCATCGGTATACGCAGAGATTTTTCGATAATAAGCCTGCACATGGGTGCGAGGGCAAGAAGTACCGTTGTATTTATCGAAGGACGGTGCTTTGAACTTGTAAGGGATTCTCAAACCTTCCACCAACCCCATATTGGTAACATCAAAACCGAGAGAATTCTGACATTCCATAGCTCTAATTTTCTCAGCAAGGGCATCAACTTTACGATCCCTCTCATTAACCCTTCCCAGAACGTCTTCGTCTTCACTGAGCAGAGAAAACATATCCTCTTATCTGTCAACAATCGGAGCAGGATTATGGGCCGGGGCACGGACTGCTCTGGCATTAGCGGCATCTGGAACAATAGGTTGACCGTTGATTCGAATACCCCCCAACTCATCACCTACAGCATAGTTGTTGATGGGTACAGCAGCAGCAACATTATTATCATTGACTGGGCCTCCCTCTGGCGGAGCATGGTTGACCGGTGGAATTGCAGCCTCTTGTCTCTGAACCATGGCTCGAAGCTCTTCTTGACCTTGTGCAACCCCTTGCATCATATTCATAAACTGGGCCATGTTAGCCTTCATCTCAGCCAACTCCGCTTGAACTTGATCCATACCTCTCTATTGATTCAGTCTGGTTGAGTAGCGGTGCGGACGTTGATCAGCTATCCTGCCTGAACAGGAACCAAGAGTGAGAAGTCACGACCAAGAACACCTGTTATGCAAAATGATATGAGTATGGTGCTAATGATGCGTATGATGCGCATGATATGTTCATTCCTCAGGCATTCAAAGAGCCTGAGTCACCCTCAAAAGATGGCAACCTGCAGCAAGAACAACGTCGAAGCACAGAAACAACATACACAAGAGTGATGAGTACAAGGTGAAACCAACAACCTCATCTAAATGAGTAACAGGATCATACAACAAAGTCGACAAAGAAAATCCAAACAATCGGAGTACAACAACGAATCCCATCCAACAAGCCTGGAGGTGATTCTCAACATACATATCAAAGATACAAGCTAAGACAAACGGCCTCCCGGAATGAGAGTCTTCAAGTACTGACACTGGTCTATCAACAGGTCACATTCTGAACATTCTGGCAAAAGAGTGATCTTCTCCTTCAGTTGTCGTCTAAGCTCTACCACTTCTCCTCCAAGGTGGTTCTCTGATGCCTGTCTCAAGTCTACTTCCTTCTTCAACTGGACGTCTTTATCTCTGAGCTGCTTCTCCAAGTCTCCGATCTTCTTCTGATAGCTGGCCTCAGCTCTCTGCAGCCTCAAGCACTCCCGGTGTTCTGCATCTAACATGCTCTCCACCTCCTCGTAGGATCTCTTCTTGCTTCTTAGTCTGCTAGCATCTTCTTCTCGCACTCCTCTGAGTAGATGAGCCAAGTTCAAACTATCAGCTTTGGCTTTGTACAACTCCATCTGGGTATCTTGCTCCTTCTCTCTCAAACGACGATTCTCCATCAAGGCTTGCTTGTAGTGCTCCGCAGGCACACTCTCTGCAAGGATCAAAGGTGGTTGCTCCTGCAACGGCTCCATCCTGTCGTAGGGTAACAACAAAGTTTCTACTCTCTCCTTGACCCAATCAGTGTAATCAGGCATAGCAACGGCAAACTTCTTCCCTAAGACAGATCCATCCTTCACACCAATAGACTTCCAAGCTCTCCCTATCTGCTCCAATCTAGCCGGGTCACTCTGCTTCTCAAAATACACACTTTCAGCTACCTCAGCCTCAAGTGGTCTTCCCTTCATCACAAACCCCAACTGGCGAAGAGAAAGAACCGGGTTGTAATTGATGCAACCCCTAGTCCCTACGAGTGGCACATTACGGAATCCTCCACAGCTCATAATGACGTTACGCACATCCATCCGGTAAGATTGCCACCTGATATCATAGGAAGTAAGAGACATAACCCTCTGAGTCCACTTATGCGTGCTCTGAGCATCCACAAAAGGTCCACTGACTGGCAGGAGAGACAAGAACCATCTGAGCAAAAGCGGGAGACAACACCTGATAGCCCCACCCTTACCATGCCTACTGTGAATAGCATAGTAAGTGTCAGCTAATAGAGTAGGAACTGGATTTCCTCCAATGAAAATACTGACTGCAGCATAGTCAACAAAATTGGGCATACTCGGAAACAGGACGATCCCATAGATCATGACGGCCAACTGAGCATGAAAGGCTTCCCAACTTCCCTTCTCTGCTTCTTCTCTAGCTACCCTCAACAGAAACTTCAAAGGCAATCCTACAACATCCCCACTGGACTTCCAACTATCACTGACTTCCTTGATACCCAAATGGAGAGCTCTGGCAACAACTCTGAAATCAACCTCCTTGGGCACATCCAAGAAAGGAACCTGATACCGGACCGGGACACTCAGCAGAATGGAGTACTCCTCAAGAGTAGGCGCCAACTGATAATCTTGAAAGGTGAAACAATGAAGCTCTGGGTCGTAGAACTGTAGAAGAGTCTGCAACGGCACCGGATCGACTACCATCTTCAACAGTGTCAGAACACCTCCATACTGGTCAACAAACCCCTTCTGGTTACCACTGGTCATAAGGTTGCTCAACTCAATCAGAGACGTCAAAGGTTCACGGTGAAAGCTGTAGGAACAAGTCTTCCGCTTCAACTCTGGGACTGTTGCCATCTCTATCAGTGAACAAGCTCTGGAATGTACCTGAGAAATGATATGCATGCAGGGATTAGTTTTTTTTGTTTTCTTTTTCCCCTTTTCTCTTTTTTTTGTATCTTTTTTATTGCGTTTCTTTTGAAAAATAAATATGCTATGATGCAAATGATGCAGACACGACTGGTTGGCTGTGTCCCTCGGAACACAGGATCAAAGCTTCGGCTTGAACTCGGAACCACAAATTCATCTGAAACCCAAAGTCATCTGAGACCCCAAAATTCTGAACCAATAGTCACCAACAGGATCACAAGTCACCAACAAGTCACCAACAAGTCACCAACTGTACCTGTAATAATGGTCATTCCCTCCCCACTCACGGGTGTCATCTAGGCCAGGGTAAGGTCGAGAGAAACGCAGCATAAATAACCTTTCGCAGAATATCATCATATACACACCCGAAGTATGTAACGATAACATCCCACCAGGGTCTGAACTGCTCGTGATATCAATGTTCCGCTAAGTGGCGCAATACCACCCGCTTCACATGAATCACTCTATTCCTAAGTATCCTAGATTTCACTCATGGCCTGGGTATTGGGCCTTTTACCTCATGTAACTCCCACCCCTCAGAGAGAAACAGACAACCAGCCAGATGAATAATGAATGTGAATGAATGCAAACATAAGTGCAAACATAAACGCAAACAATAAATGCACATATATACAAATGAATGCAATAAATAACAGCACAAAGCAACCAAAGCCCTAACCTAGAGAGCGCTAGGAGAGACTCGCTTAGGGAAGATGGACCAGCATAGGTCAACTTCTCTATTCCCCAGCAGAGTCGCCAGCTGTCGCATCACGCGAAAAACCGGCGGGAAAACAAGAACAACAGAGCCGCCACCGTGCGTTATTTATCCCAAAAGAGGGAAAGGAAACGCTCAGAGTAAACCTGGAAAGAACATGGTCTCGCGACCAAAGAGAATGGGTTCCGGAGTCGGTTATGCGAAGGGAAGGTATTAGCACCCCTACGCATCCGTCGTACTCGACGGGATCCACGCACAATAGGAAGGAAAATGGTTGCTAAAACACTGCTCAAACTCACACACACTGGCTGAAAGAGACACAAGAAAACAAACTGAAACTGACTCGGCAGGATATCGTATCCTGGGCCTACTTAGTCTATCAGGCATAGACATCAGAGTCGAAGTAGTTCGGACTGGGGAAACAACACATGCTCGCTAGGATATCGCATCCTATGCATACGTATCTTCTCGGACGAGAGAAGAATCAGAGCATTCGTAGCTCGGCTGACACGCACACAAACAAACACAGGCAAAGGCAAACATGGAGCCTGAATGCCAATCACTGGACTTACATCAGCATCCGAACCAGAACACACACAAGAAGGCAAACATGGAGCCTAAATGCCAATCACTGGACTTACATCAGCATCCGAACCGAAACACACACAAACACTGGAACCCGAATGCCACTCGATGGACTTACATCAGCTTCCAAGCACACAACAACATAACAAGTTAATAGGGAGTCGGGGACTCGAGCCTATAACTGTCAAGCACACACTCAAACAAACAGACAACAAATTGCTAAGGAGTCAGGCACTCGAGCCTAGCAACTGTCAAACAACACACAAAAAGAAAAAAAGGCGCCCGGAGAGATCAGCTCAATCTCCTGCCTACATACTTCATTTGGTATGAAGATCAGGGCGATGTAGTTCCCCTACAGAGGGATAAAGGACTAGCCTAACCAGATAACAGAGGGAGACATAACACTAGGGAGACTACGACTCGAGCCTAGATGTTATCATGCAAATCATCCCTAAGTTAAGGCTTCTAGCTAACTGGCACAGGGAGCCAGACTATCCTAATCATGACTTGCACAGAAAGCAAGCCACACACACACTTAACTTGCACAGGAAGCAAGCCAAGCAAAACCTAACTTGCACAGGAAGCAAGTCTAAACTAACCCTAACTTGCACAGGAAGCAAGTCAAACAAACACACAAGCACAGATAGCACACACTATACACAAGCAAGTGGCTCAAACAAGGGTTAGGTTTTAGTCGAGGGGTCATATCAACCTCAACAAACAAACCTCTGGAACGGGGTAAATGTGCTCTTAACCTTACCATTGAGGGGCTAAGGTGAAGCAGATGAAAGGTGAGTGAAGATAAGACTTCACAGCTCTTATCCCTGGCCTGGGAGAGCTTAAGACAAGAATGTGTGGGTTCAGAAAGTGGGAACCCTTCTACACATTTGATACTGACTCAACTGTGCAATTGCACAAGATCTTGGGTGTTTATCTGTAATGCATCAACACAGTGGTGTGAGCAAAGCCAGATGACACACTGAATAGCAGGGGATAGATTGCATATCCCTTGGGTTCTGCCAATTGCCTCTTCACTTAGGAGGTCTTTGACTCTATGCAAGGACAAAAGTAAACAGTCACAAACATTGCCTCTTAAGGAGGACTTCAGACAGTTGCCTGGCCAAGTAACAGACCAGGTCTTCCAGACTACATGAAGATTAGAAGCATACCTCAATGCAAATTGCTTATACAAGCAAAGCAAAGCAAAAGTTCACAAGGAACTGAGCAACTAAAGTACCTGAAACAGTCAAGCACAGTTAGTATACAAGCCAAAGTTAAATCAGAAGGAAACAAAGGTTAACAGTCAGCACAAGCAGATAAATGTGCAAGGCACAAGGTTCAGGGCATGTGAGCCAAGCCACCTACAAAACAAAGAGGTTAGCTCATGATAATCAAATGAACTCAATCAAATTGTAGTGATCTCTTTGAAGCATTTGTAGCTTAACCTGAAAACATGAACTCAAACATAAGTCACAGGACTACTAGGACAAGCCTAGGGTCAAAAATGAATGAGAAAGTCAAAACAGCAAAGGGCAAGCATCCAAAATCATGTTCAAACAATTAAGAAACACAACCAATTGGGTTCACATTCATATCAATCATCATCATCATTTCATGAGCAAATTAGGTCAAGGCATAGCAAACAGAAGCTCATAGAAGTCAACAGCAAGACTTAACTCAAAAGCAATCTTAAACATTTCCAAAAATCACCAAGTAAATCATGGTCAATCATAATCCATATCATGGTATGCATGTCAAATTTCATCTCATTTGGACAAGTGGAAGGCAGTCAATGAATATCAGAAAGTCAAAGCAATTTTGAACATGCTCAAAGAAGTCAACCAAACATGCATCAACTTAGAAAAATCATAAATCAGAGATGGTGTATGATAAATGAATGGGACTAAAACCATGGCAAAGATGAGGATGTCTAGTTATCTCATGTAAAATTTCATGTCCATCTAATAAAGTATGAGAATTTCACAAATGAAATGGGAACATGTGTCACAAAAAGTCAACATTTGACTAAGCAGGGGAGAAAATCTCAAACAATTAGGAAATGCCTCAAATAATTCCAGGAAAATTCACATGTAAACTAGACATACAAGAGTAGGTTCATGCAAGAAATCAATCCATTGGAGGTCAAGAAGCATGGTATCAAAAATCATGAAGTTGGACATCAAAGGTGTGACACAAATTGTCACACCCTACTTCAAAAATTCATAACTCTCAAACCACATAAGATAAATTCACAAACTCTACACCAAAATCACCATGAATGTGTCTAGTTTAAGCACAAAAAATTTGGGTGCCATTGGGTAAAGCATCATCATTTCACAAATGTTTTGGCAAAGTGTACAAAATATGCATACATGTCACAAACCCTCATACAAATTAAAATCCATTGATCACAAAATTCTGGAAAAATTATGATAAAAAAGTAGAGATCATGATGAAGATGATGCAAAAAATCCCATTAAATTTGGATTAAAATTGGAGATGTTATGATTTTTGTAAGTTGGTGATCAAAAATGGAATAAAATGAAAAACAACATGAGTTTAATAGGTCATGTGCCACGACCGGTGGCATTTTTGTAATTCCTTGGACTTTTTAATGAAACGCGGCGTTGCGTTTACAGGCGTGGCGAGATGCTAGTGGTCCATGCTAATCCAACAGAACAAAAACCATGCAGTAACGTACAAACAAAATCTGGAAAAATGGTTTTTTAGGGTTTCCAATGAACAGTAAACTCCATCTTCCTCCTTCAATCGTGATTTTTCAAAATGCCCAGAAATCTCAATTGAACACACACAAATGATCATCAAGCAACACACATCAACATTCCAAACTCCATTTTCATTAAATCAAGTTAAACAAAAAGAAATAAGCAAAAACAAGTTTGAATCATCCACATTCATTTCAACATAACTCAACCATTACTCAACCATTTTTCATGATGTAAAGCTTATTGGAATCAGCACATCAAGACCTACACTAAGCACGTCATAGTTTTAAAAAAGGTTGAGGTCGAAAACTCACCTAAGTTGAAGAACAGTCGTGGTACAGTGGTTTTTTGATGTTGTTGATTCGAAACAGATGAAGCAAGGCCCTCCAAATGATGATTGGTGAAGAAAGCTTGGTTCAAAACAACTTGCAATGGCTTAAAACAAACTTTGCCATGGATGATGTCTCTTTAAAACAGCAGTGGAAAAGGAGCTTCCAGTTGGAAAAATATAGTTGCAACAGGTCCACAATGTTGCTTGGATGTTGTTTTAGGCAAGGCAAGGCTTAGTCTCTTGGAAGTTTTTGACAGACTTTGAGAAATGCACAAAAAATGAGTTTTTAGAATGAGTGAGGTTCTGTTGGTTTGTGGCTGCTAGTTGGGCTCTCATTTGACAGAAAATGATGTTAATTTCTGCTGTTTTGTGGTTGCTTATGGAGTGCTCAACATGGTTCATGAAAATGTGGAGTAAAGTTGTTGAAAGTTGTACTTTTCTTCCAATTTTCAAGCAAGTTAGCATGGGCTATGTGTACTGCACGAATTTGACTTTGTAACATGACCAAAACCACATTTCTGAACTATTTCAATTGGCCAAATGGTTAAAAGATGATTATTTTGAAAAGTCAAAATTCAACTCACTTGAAATTAATTAAGGCAAGTTCAAAAATGCCATTTTGCATGGTGAAGTTTTGGTGAATGAAAGTTACATTTTTGGAAAGAGGGGATCAAATGTGACTTGTAGGAAAAAACCCCACCCAAATTGGCCAAATGGTTTGAGAGATATGGCCTTTTGAAGTTCAAGAATTTTTGAAAACGATTCGATCATAACTTGCCAACCATACATGGGAATTGAGTGTTCTTGGACTTTTTGGAAATGGGAGAACAAGATCTTCAACTTTCATGTTGGGCAAAAATTCATTTGAAGCTTGTATCATGATGTAAGTTTGAGGATCAAGACTTTCCATTTTTGGTAAGTTTCAGTTACAGGTCCAGTTTCCATTTTTGGAAATTTCTGATCTGGCTTCAAATTCTTCCATGATGGTGTTTGCCATGATATATGAGGACTATATGGACATGAATGAGACCTCTCAAACCAATTTCCATCATCAAATCACTGATTAAATGGACAGTTGACCAACAGTTGACTTTTAGGGTTTCTGACTGATTGTGCATTGACTGATGACTTCTGAACATCCAATCCTTGACCTAAACTTTTCAAATGGACCCCCAAGTCATGTGAACATGTTGGACCAACCCTAGGGCCTTGGCTCAATGGAATTTGTACTTGCTTGCTTGACTGACTGATCTCCTGACCAGTTTGACCTAATTTCTTGATTGGCTTGCACTTGAGGCAAATGGGACAATGCAATGCTATGCAGTGGACCATGATATGCTATGACCTAATATGAAAATGTATGTATAACGATAGGTGCAAATTTGAGGTGCTACACTCCTGTAGTGCATACCTTGCCAAGGGCAGATGAAACCATATATCATTCCGAGCCATCTGAGGGCCCGGACGTTAATGAAAAAATGGATGCTATGAATGACCAATTCCTTGAGCTGAGGAAGGAATTGAAGACCCTCAGAGGTAAGGACCTATTCGGCAAGTCTGCTGCCGAGCTCTGCCTGGTTCCTGGAGTCAAAATACCCATCAAATTCAAAGTTCCTGACTTTGAGAAATATAAGGGGAACACCTCTCCGCTTGCACACCTGGTTATGTACGCCAGGAAGATGTCCACTCAGACTGACAACGATCAACTCTTGATCCACTACTTCCAGGACAGGTTGTCTGGTGCTGCGCTTCGTTGGTACATGAGTCTGGACAGTGCCAACATCAGATCATTCAACGACCTTGGCGAGGCTTTCGTCAAGCAGTACAAATATAACGTCGATATGGCGCCTGACAGAGATCAACTCAGGTCTATGTCGCAAAAGGATAAGGAGACTTTTAAAGAGTACGCCCAGAGGTGGCGAGAGCTTGCAGCGCAGATCACTCCACCGCTCGAGGAGAAAGAAATGACTAAGATTTTTCTGAAAACTCTTAGCTCATTTTATTATGAGCGAATGGTGGCTAGTGCTCCCTCAGACTTCACTGAAATGGTGAATATGGGGATGAGACTTGAAGAGGGTGTCCGTGAAGGACGTTTGGCTAAGGATGAAGGCTCTTCTAGCAAGAAGTATGGCTCTTTTGCTAAGAAGAAGGATGGGGAAGCACATGCTGTGCAGTCCCATAAATCCAGGAAACCTCCCGTTCAGAGGAAACCGACACGCCGTGCAGGTCATCAGCATCAGGTGACCCATATTGCTCCTGTCTTCAAAGAGAGTGCCCAGCAGCAGCAATATCATCCTCAGCAACAGTATCAGCAACCTCAATATCAGCAGCAACACAATCAACAACAACCTTCTCAACAGTATCGTCAACAACTATCTCGCCCACAGCAACAGGCTTACCAGCCTCGGGGTAGCACCAGTAATCAAGCGAACATGAACTACGATAGGAAAAAGATCAGTTTCGATCCAATTCCTATGTTGTATGCAGAGCTGTACCCTTCTCTAATAGAGCGGAACCTGATTACTCCAAGAGATCCTCCGGCTATACCGGTCAACCCTCAGTAGTGGTATAAGCCTGATCTGCATTGTGTCTACCATTCTGGCGCTCCGGGCCATGATATAGAGAACTGTTTTCAGCTAAAGACTAAGGTTCAGGACCTTGTGAGATGTGGTATTCTGAGTTTCGAAGACTCAAGCCCAAACATCACCAAGAACCCATTGCCCGCGCATGGGAAATCTGTCAATATGGTCCAAGGGTGCCCTGGGAAATACAAAGTCAAATATGTGAGTCATATTAGACAATCGTTGGTGGAGCTACATCGCCTGCTGTGTCAATATAGCCACATGGAGCATGACCACGATAAGTGCCGTATCTGCTCAGTTAACCGCTTGGGTTGCAACCAGGTCCGAAGAGAATTGCAAGAGTTATTAGACGAAGGAACCATTGAGATTCTCCAGAATCGCAATGTCGACGAAGATGAACCTGAGGTTAATGTCATATCTCCAGTGTTCAAATTGCCAGAGCCTGTTGTTATTCGCTACGATAGCAGCAAGCCAAAAACTTCTCCCTCCTTGGTGATTAAGCCAGCCGGCCCTGTGCCGTATTCATCCGATAAAGCTGTGCCGTTCAGGTACAACCCGGTTGCCGTGCAAGATGGGGTGGAAGTGCCTTTGCCTTCAACTGCTGTGACCAATATTGCCAATGTAAGCGGCCTGACCCGGAGCGGTCGAGTTTTTTCTGCACCTGCTAAAGCTCCTGTTGCTTCTGAATCTTTTGAGCGTCTAGTTAGGACTGCTGTCAATAGTCAGAATCCGGCACTTGATGTTGCCAGACCCTCCATACAAAAAACTCCTACTTCTTCAGTTGGCCCGAGTGGCATTGTGAACGAAGAATCTGATGAGATGCTGAGGCTCATCAAGAAAAGCGAGTATAATGTTGTAGACCAGCTTCTACACACGCCATCCAAAATCTCCATACTATCCTTGCTGTTGCATTCAGAACCCCATAGGGAGGCTCTGCAGAAAGTCTTGGATCTGGCGTATGTTGATCACGACGTCACTATTGAGCAATTTGACAGTATCGTTGCAAACATCACTGCTTGCAACACTTTGAGTTTCAGTGACGCTGATCTCCCTGAGGAGGGAAGAGACCACAACATGGCTTTAGACATATCTCTGAACTGCAGATCTGATGCTATGTCCAATGTGCTGGTGGACACTGGATCATCTCTTAATGTGTTGCCTAAATCCACACTCTCCAGATTGTCATATCAAGGTCCTCCCATGAGGCAGAGTGGGGTCGTTGTGAAAGCTTTTGATGGGTCGCGCAAGACCGTGATTGGGGAAGTTGATCTCCCTATTAAAATTGGACCAAGTGATTTCCAGGTTACCTTCCAGGTAATGGATATCCACCCATCATATAGTTGTCTCTTAGGCAGACCATGGATTCACGAGGCTGGCGCCGTGACTTCCACCCTACACCAGAAGCTGAAATTTGTTAAAAATAAAAAACTGGTTGTGGTAGGGGGAGAAAAGGCTCTCCTGGTTAGCCACCTGTCTTCTTTCTCATATATCGACGCAGAGGATGAAGTTGGAACGCCGTTCCAAGCTTTGTCTATTGATGAACCGATTGAGAAGAAATCTCCCTCATTCGCTTCCTACCGTGACGCAAAGATGGCCATCGAATGTGGTGCAGTCGCTGGTTTGGGGAAGCTGATTGATCTTGAGGATAACAAATCCCGGGCTGGCATTGGCTACGGTTCTGGGGCATATAATGAGCAAGGTCTGTTCACGAGTGGAGGATTCATCCATGATGATCAGCCTGAAGAGGAAGCTGCTGCTATCATTGAAGAAGATGCAGAGGATATGAACAATTTTGTTATTCCTGGTGGTGTCTGCCACAATTGGGTCGCTGTAGATGTTCCTACAGTCATCCATAGATCAGAGTAAATAATGCTCACTTTGTTTAAAACCCTTCTCCCATGCCAAAAGGAGAAGTGATGACATTGTTTGGCTCATATATACAATGATGTTTTCATTCAATTAATGCATTGTTAAACATTTGTTTTTCCATTTGTTTTCACTTTTTGCTTTTGCATGAAATCAGTGATCACAAAAAACCCATAAAAACAAGAATAAAAGCAACCTTTTCATCTGCATAATGGTTTGCTTGTTTAAATGCTAAAAGTTTTTCATTAACCAAAATCATTATGCAGGTTGATTCTAAAACCCATTGAACATAATGATCCAATGCCATCTCCCAACTTTGAATTCCCTGTATTCGAGGCAGAGGAAGATGATGTTGAAGGAATTCCTGATGAGATTACCCGTCTCCTCGAGCACGAGAAGAAGATCATTCAGCCACACCTGGAAGATTTGGAAACAGTCAACTTGGGGTCTGAGGATTGTGTTCGCATGGTGAAGATTGGGGCACTTCTCGAGGAGTCTGTCAGGAAAGATTTGATCAGCTTGCTACGAGAATATTCAAACGTCTTCGCTTGGTCATATGAAGACATGCCGGGTTTAGATACAGATATTGTGCAACATTTCCTGCCCTTGAAGCCTGAGTGCGTGCCTGTGAAGCAGAAGCTCAGAAGAACTCATCCAGATATGGCAGTGAAGATCAAAGAGGAAGTTCAGAAGCAAATTGATGCGGGGTTTCTGGTGACTTCTACATATCCTCAATGGGTGGCCAATATTGTGCCTGTTCCTAAGAAGGACGAAAAAGTCCGTATGTGCGTTGATTATAGAGATTTGAATAAGGCTAGTCCAAAAGATGATTTTCCTCTACCACACATTGACATGTTGGTAGACAATACAGCTAAATTCAAAGTCTTTTCCTTTATGGACGGATTTTCCGGATATAATCAAATCAAGATGGCACCAGAGGATATGGAGAAGACAACATTCATCACACCTTGGGGAACATTCTGTTATCGAGTGATGCCCTTCGGTTTGAAGAACGCCGGAGCCACGTATCAACGAGCTATGACTACCTTGTTTCATGACATGATGCACAAGGAGATAGAGGTCTATGTTGATGATATGATTGCTAAGTCCCGAACGGAAGTTGAGCATATTGAACATTTGTTGAAGCTTTTTCAGCGTTTGAGGAAGTTTAGACTCCGCCTGAATCCGAACAAATGTACATTTGGAGTCCGTTCCGGAAAGTTATTGGGTTTCATTGTCAGCGAGAAGGGTATTGAAGTTGATCCTGCAAAGGTCAAAGCAATACAAGAGATGCCTGCGCCCAAAACTGAGAAGCAAGTCCGAGGTTTTCTTGGCCGCTTGAACTACATTTCCAGATTTATATCCCACATGACTGCCACATGTGCGCCGATATTCAAGCTCCTCCGGAAAGATCAGTCTCATGATTGGACCGGGGATTGCCAGAAAGCTTTCGACAGTATCAAAGATTATCTGTCTGAACCTCCGATATTGTCTCCGCCTGTAGAAGGAACACCTCTCATTATGTACTTAACAGTTCTTGAAGACTCAATGGGTTGTGTACTCGGTCAACAAGATGAATCAGGGAAGAAGGAATTTGCTATCTACTATCTCAGTAAGAAGTTTACTGATTGCGAGTCTCGGTACTCTATGCTAGAGAAGACGTGCTGTGCTTTGGCTTGGGCTGCTAAGCGTTTACGCCAGTACATGATTAATCATACAACTTGGTTGATATCCAGAATGGATCCAATCAAGTATATTTTCGAGAAGCCTGCTTTAACTGGGAGGATTGCCCGTTGGCAGATGTTGTTGTCTGACTATGATATTGAGTATCGAGCTCAGAAAGCTATCAAAGGTAGTATCTTGGCTGACCATCTAGCGCACCAGCCAATTGAAGATCATCAGTCTGTTTAGTATGACTTCCCTGACGAGGAAATTCTGTATTTGAAGATGAAAGATTGCGATGAGCCTACACTTGATGAAGGTCCAGAACCTGGTTCCAGATGGACGATGGTGTTTGATGGCGCTGTTAATCAATATGGAAATGGAATTGGGGCAGTGATAATCAATCCCCAAGGTTCACATATTCCTTTTACAGCAAGGCTAACTTTCAAATGCACGAATAATATGGCTGAGTACGAAGCCTGCATCATGGGACTTGAAGAATGCATCGACTTGAGAATCAAGCATCTAGATGTATATGGTGATTCGGCCCTAGTTGTCAATCAGATCAAGGGTGAATGGGAGACGAATCAACCAAGTCTCATCCCATACAGAGATTATGCAAGAAGGATTTCAACTTTCTTTACAGAAGTTGAATTTCATCATATTCCTCGAGAGGATAATAGGATGGCAGATGCGCTTGCTACGCTTGCTTCCATGATAGTAGTCAGATGGTGGAATGATGTCCCCAATATCACTGTGATGCGCTTGGATAGACCGGCCCACATATTTGCGATTGAAGAAGTCAATGATGACAAGCCTTGGTATTTTGATATCAAGAATTTCCTCCAGAACCAGGCCTACCCGCCTGGGGCATCTGTGAAAGATAGGAAAACCCTGAGAAGGTTGTCAGGCAGTTTCTACCTCAGTGGTGAAGTGCTGTATAAAAGAAATTTCGATATGGTTTTGCTCAGATGCGTGGATAGACACGAAGCAAACCTATTGATGACTGAGGTCCATGAGGGTTCATTTGGTACTCATTCCAATGGGCATGCCATGGCTAAGAGGATGTTGAGAGCAGGCTACTATTGGCTGACAATGGAGTCTGACTGTTGCAAATATGTGAAGAAATGTCACAAGTGTCAAATTTATACGGATAAGATTCATATTCCTCCGACACTCCTGAATGTGATTTCGTCACCATGGCCTTTCTCTATGTGGGGAATCGACATGATCGGCATGATTGAGCCGAAAGCGTCCAACGGACACCGGTTTATTCTCGTAGCAATTGACTACTTCACCAAATGGGTTGAAGCCGCTTCATATGCGAATGTGACCAGACAGGTGGTTGTGAAGTTCATCAAGAACCAGCTGATTTGCCGTTATGGTGTGCCAGAGAGGATCATTACTGATAATGGATCTAATCTGAATAATAAGATGATGGATGAGTTGTGCGCTGAGTTCAAGATTGCACACCATAATTCCTCTCCCTACAGACCTAAGATGAATGGGGCTGTTGAAGCTGCTAATAAGAATATCAAGAAGATTATCCAGAAGATGATTGTCACGTACAAAGATTGGCATGAGATGCTGCCATTTGCTTTGCATGGATATCGTACGTCTGTACGCACTTCAACAGGGGCAACCCCTTTTTCTCTTGTTTACGGTATGGAAGCTGTTCTCCCAGTAGAGGTGGAGATCCCATCAATGAGAGTCTTGATGGAAGCCAAGTTGACTGATGCTGAATGGGTTCAGAGTCGTTATGACCAACTGAATTTGATTGAAGAGAAGCGACTAACTGCCATGTGTCATGGTCAGTTATATCAGCAGAGAATGAAGAAAGCATTCGATAAGAAGGTCAAGCCTCGTGTGTTCCGAGAAGGTGACCTCGTGCTCAAGAAAGTCTTGTCTTTCGTGCCCGATTCTAGGGGCAAGTGGACTCCAAACTACGAGGGTCCATATGTTGTTAAGAGAGCCTTTTCAGGCGGAGCTTTGATGCTTACAACAATGGATGGGGAGGATTTCACTCGTCCTGTGAATTCAGATGCAGTCAAGAGATACTTTGCCTAAAAAAAAAAGTATATGCAAATGAAAAACAGAATAACTCGCTAAGCTGAAAACCCGAAAGGGCGGCTTAGGCAAAAATGAGCGTCTCGGTGGAAAATCCGCAAGGGTAATCCAGGCAAAAATTAGAGACTTGAAAAAAGGATATGTTTGCATCCCGCTAGATTGAGTACCTCACCCTGGGGCAATCTAGGCAAAAATTAGGGATCAGGCAAGTAACTGCATCCTGACGAGACTTTCTGGTCATCAGTTGTCTGTTCGTCAGAAGATTCTCGATTCGTCGTCAACTGAAGCTTCGAATACATCGAGATTCAAATTGGTAGAGAAAGGATCATTATGTTCAATGTAGCCCTCTTCCAATATATATCACTGATTTCAAATTTGTACAGATCTATGGAGTCTTGCCATTGGCAGGCTACCATTCCATCAAATCAATTTGAGCTTTTTATCCAATTATTTGCACTCTTATTTGTTTCAATTCAACAAATGTTTTGCATGTTTTAATTGATAAAAATATCATTGTTTTAAAAACAAATTTTTTCGAAGATTATTGTTTTAAACAAAGTGAACATTCACAATGATAAAAGGATACTCAAAGAATTTCTCAGTGCTCTCCCAAAGGTGGCATGGTTTCCAACAGGAAAGACATTTGTTCATACTCCTGGTTTGGTTGTATCCTTCTTCTCCAGATTTTGTTGTTGGGGTTGTCCCCAAGCAGAGATTGGTTGTTGGGGTTGTTCCCTAAGCAGAGCTTCTGTGGATTTTGACTCCCCGAAGCAGAAGTGATGTGTTGAAGACTCAGGTATGTTCTCCAGCAGTGGTCTCTCCCCGGTTTGATTGCTCAGTTGTTCAAAATTTGTGGTTAGTGGGTTGGTATCCCCGTATCCCGTATTTCTCCCCAAGTGAGTTGCCAGCATAATCGCAAGTCGAGTTGTTGGTGGGGTTGTTCCCCAAGCAGAGTGTTGTTGAAGATTCAGTGTTCTCCAGCAGTAGTTTTCCCCTAGTATGGATGATTTCCTTGTGGAAGATTCGGCGGTTGATTGGTTTGTCACCTTGGTGCCTCGCCACTTTCTCCAGTGGGTCGCTATCCCCAGACTTTATTTGTCTCCTTGGCACAGTAGAGCTGTTATTGATATCCCCACCGAAGTCGCGAGCAGAGTTGTTGTCACTCTCCCCAGCGCAGTTGCCAGCGGATTTGTCTGTTTTCTCAGCACGGTCGCTTTCCTTTTGGAAGACTCGGTAAGTCAGTGGTTTGATACCCGATACCTTACCTTTTCCCCGGCAAAGTCGTCAGTGGAGTTGTTTACTTTCTCTCTATCAGAATGGTTGTTATTCTCAGCAGAGCAGGATTTATTTTCCTACTCCGTGGTTGATTGGGTTGATATCCCAGTATTTTCATCCATCTTTCTCCAGCATTCGTCTGCAGAGCGGTTGTTGTGGCATTATTGCCTGTTGAACCTCCTTCAATCCCCGGTATGGTCGGTTGATAGCTCCGTCATCCAGAGATTATATTGATTTCCTGATCACTTTTCGATCCTCAGTAGAGCGGATTTTGTTGCAGAATCTGCTGATGTGATCCATCAGATGTGTGTTCGCCCCGAGTAGAGTGGTTTGTTGTAGAATCTACTTATTTGGTGCATTTCCTTCCTCAGTGGGTTGTTCCCCAAGAGAGTAGTTGATGATATCCCCAGTAGAGTTGCTTGTGCAGCCAAACTCTATCCGGGTGACCTTTGCTCCCTCAGTGGGTTGTTCCCCAATGGAGTTATGTTGGATCCGTTTCCATAACAGTTTTTGCTAGGATCCCCTGCAGGACTTTGAGATTTTTCTCTTGTTCCCCGACAGATTTGTCTTGGTGGCTTTTTGCCCGTTGCGACTTTCTGTGCCCTAGTTGGGGCGATCGCTAATCCATTGCTCAGAGATTTGGTATTCTCCAGATATCCCTGATTCTTTTGCTTCTGCTTCCCAGCAGTACCCGCAGATCTTTGCTTTATAGCATATAGATCTCCGGCAGAATTGGCTTTCCAGTTGGTTTTCCCCTGGAAGTGTAATACCGGACGTTTGATTCCTGGACCTGTTGTGTTAGAAATGTCTGTTTTGTCAGCATTCATCAAACATAAATCACGCATATTCATGCATATTCATAAAACATTCAGATATTCATGTTGCATTTTTGCCATATATCCTTTGTTTGTTGTTCCCTGCTATGGTGATATAGATCTCTTTACAGATCCCCCCAAGCAGAGGTCGGGTGTTATAAATCTCTCCATATAGAGTCAGCCCCATAAGCAGAAAATGTTGTCTTTCCTTCTGCGGTTCCCCACTGAGATATACCCTCGTGGATGACGGTTTCCTCCGTTTCCTCCCAACACATATATTGGGATGGAGGTTCCTATTTGAGTTATATCCTCATTAGGACGTGTCTTGATTCAGTCTGTCTTTTCGGATCTTTCCTGAATTGACATTTGTCGTCTGTTCCTTGTGCTTCCCTGTGGTGATTTTTATCCCCAGCGGAGTAGTTTCGGGCCTCTACCCCCATACCGGTAGTTATAAGTCCTATTTTTCCTGGCTTTCTTGACAGAATTTGTGGTTATACACCTTTTATTCTCCAGCCAGAGTTTTGGTTTTCTACCCTCATACCGGTAGTCGTAAATCCTATTTTCCTGCTCTCCAGCAGTTTGTGGTTCGTTATAAACCCTATTTTGGTTTCCCGTGCGGATTTGTGATTTATTCTATCCCCACGCGGAGTTGTTGGTCTTCTACCTCGTATTCGGTAGATGTAAACCCTAATTTTGTGGTCAACCCCACCATCTTTTGGCCTTCTGCCTACAAACCAGCAGCCGTAAGTCCTATCTTTGCGGTTTTTCTACAAACCAGTAGTCATAAACCCTGTTCTTTCCTTGCAGAGTTAACTTTGTTGTTCATCCCAACCGATGACAATTCCCTCTTTGTGGATATCTTCATCTAGTTCTTGATGTTGATTTTCCTTTGCTTGGATAAGTCGCTCAGATCAGCACTTATATCCCCAGCAAGTCTTTTGTGGACAATTGTCGTATGCTAGCAATTTTATCCCCAGCGGGTCCTTTCACCTTTTGTCAGTGATTGTGTTACCCGGATCATTGATTTTCATCAATGTATCCCAGCGAGTCTTCTTTCATTTACCCTCTTGTTGGTAATGTCTGTTGCTCCCTTTGACTGGTCATCATTATATACCTAATTTGGTATCCCGATGCCTTTCTTTTCGGATTTTATCCTACAAACAACCTACAACCCGGTTCAGGATAATCTTCCATGTGAGTATTCTATCCACGTTCTGACGGTAATGGATATTATATCTCGTTCACTCTCGAGTCAATCTTTGATTGTTTTCTCTGCAGAGTCAGATTCGTATTCCTTGTGGAATCGAATGTCCATCCTATAAACAAGTCTGCTGTTCTAGCTTTCTTCAGGGTGATGAGTGTTTTGGAACACAAACCAATTCACGTTTTCGGATTTTATCCTATAAACAACCTACGACCCGGTTAAGGATAATCTTCCATTCGAGTATATTATTCACGGTCTGCCGGTAATGAATAATATATCTCATGCGCTCTTTGGTTGGGTCCTTTCTTGATCATCCCCAGTCGAGTAAGATTCGCATTCCTTGTGGAATCGAATGTCCATCCTATAAACAAGTCTGCTGTTCTAGCTTTCTTCAGGGTGATGAGTGTCTTGGAACACAAACCAATTCACGGTTCAGGATAATTTTCCATGAGAGGATATTGTCTACGTTTTGACGGCTATAGATAATATATCTCATGCACTCTTTTGTCGAACACTTTGTTTGTTTCCCCATCTGAGTAAGATTTGTATTCTTTACAGAATCAAATTTTCATCCTATAAACAAGTTTGCTTTCGCTCTCTTCAGGATGATGAGTGTTTTGGAACACACACAAAATCACGCCCTGGTCGGTCGCCTGTTACATACCTATAACCCGGTATCCCTGGTGTTCCTTCCTTTCTACTCCCTATTGTGACCTTGGTCCCCTGTGGAGTTAGATTGTCCTGAGTTTTGTACCCTTTGTTGGTCTTTCTCAGATGTTGGTTGATTGATATCTCTCACCCTTATACCGGTCTTAGATATTCATTCTTCCTGAGTTTGTTACCCTTATACCGGTAACACCTCATTCCTGTTGCTTTTCCCAGGAGAGTCTCTTTGTTAGACAGTCCCCTGCGGAGTTCCTTTGGTGATGTTTACCCTTTGCTATATGGGTGTTTATTCCCCAGTATATGCATTTCCCGGCAGGGAGGTTCTATGTGAATCTTTTCCTGGTCCGAGTCCGGATTTTTATCCGAAGTATCCTTTGTGGGTAGTTGAGTCAGCTTATGTCTTTCCAATGGATTTATTTTCCTCTGGAATTCTTTATTCCCCAGTGTGAGTCCTTTGCTTCCCCATCAAGTTCTCCAGTCCGATGTCTGTTTTCTCCACTCGGAGACGTGTCTAGTTCACGCTATGTCAGTCTTGTCATTTCCCTAATCAAAGTCGTGTCCTGCTCACGCATTCTTTTTCTTACTATCCCCTAATAGAGTCCAATAAGAGTCTTGTTAGAGTCTCTGTTCCTGGTGAGTGTATTACTCCGATGGATCGTCTTTTCTTCTGTGTGAACCATATATTCCCCACAGAATTTGCTTTTGCATGCATACATCTGCATCATGAGGTCTCTTAGGGACCAAAATTTGTCTCATCACTATTATTTAAGCCCATTCTACCGCGTCGAGATGAAGATTTCTAAACTTCACTTCTCCGGCTAGAATGACCTTAAATAGGAACATCTGTAAGACCCCAATTTTGGCCCTAAGATCCCTCATGGCCCATATCATATCATATCATATCATGGCCTCAAGGATCATTGCATACCCTAGCTGCCCTATTAGTGGGTGAGATACCTTGTGAGTGTGGTTCTTGATCACCAAGCATGTATTGCATTCGTATATCATTGCTTTTCATATGTTTACTAACCAAATGTACAAAAATATTGTCATCTAACCTTGTTGCTTGCAGATGAAGCAATCATCAGTCAATCAGTCAGATCAGGCTTTGAGCAATAAATGGTGGCCATTCTTGAAGAATTTGGACACCATGATCTTTCATAAAGAGTTCATATAACTTGTGGTATCATTTGGAATCAAGATCTCAATTGAAAGAGGCTTGGAATTCATCAGAACTTGGCCCAGTCAACCAAAAGTCAACAAAAGTCAACTGTGGTCAACTGTGCATTTAATCAGGGATTGGAAGGTGTGAGATGGTTAGAAAGACCTCATTCATGTCCATACAAGTCTCATTTGGCATTTCAAAGATCAAGGTTGAAGGATTTGAAGTCAGACAAAAAGTTTCCCAAAGTGGAAATGACCTGTAATTCTCACCTGCCCAAAATGGAAAGTTTTCCCCTCAAGATTTACTTCATGATACAAGCTTCAAATCAAAATTTGTCCAACATGAAAGTTGAAGATCTTGTTCTCACCATTCCAAAAAGTCCAAGAACTTGAAAATCCCATGTGTGGTTGTCAAGATATGATCCAGTGAATTTCAAAAATGACCCGTAATCAGGAGGGCATAACTTCCACATGGATTGTCCAAATTGCAAGTTCTTTATATGCACAAACTCCATTTGACATGTACTTTCATGGTGCATAATTGGATTTCTTTAAAATTGCTCAATGCAAAAGCTCATTTTTAAAGTGAACTAATTAAAAGGGAGGGGCAAAATGGTCCAAAATGCAAAGTATGAAGAATTTGGACATGAGACTAATTCTATCAGCTTCCAAATAAGATTTGTGATGTGTTCAAAAGGAAAAATTACTGCTGCAATGCTTCTAGCCATTCAAGGGCAAAAAGGCCAAATTCACACATAAGCTTCATTTGCTAATCACTTATTTTTTGCTAATCTTAATTATGAGTGGGATTAAGCAACCATATATAAGTCTAATTATAACTGTTTTCTGAGAGACTAATCACAATTCACAACTCCAAAAGAAAAAACTCTCAAATTCTCTCATTTTTTCCCAATTTTCCACCAAGAACTTTTGCATTAATTCACCAATTTTCACTGATCTTTGTGCTAGCTCTTTGCAGATTCATCATTGGTACATGGTTTAGGATTTATGTTTGCAGGAATCGATTGGAAAATCAAGCAAAAATCGCAGCTGTTGCAAAGTGTTCTTCCATGGCAGTTAGCAAAATCTCTCGATTCGAGCGTGCTTGAGCTGGATTCTCTTCGTCTTGCACCTTCCACAACGATCCTTTGCATCTGTTTCTGCCATTCAAGCCTCAATACACGCGGAATCCATTGCTGCACTCCAAGAAAGGTTGGAATCGAATCTCGTAATTGCCTCAATTATGTTAGGGATTTGGTAGAGTAATCGTTGTAGAGTAGTCTGAAATTTGTGGATTGTAATTTCGTTGTAAATTGATTGAGTTATCGTCGATTGAAATTTGTATGCGTTATCTTCTTTCGCTCGATTCGCTTTATATGTGAGGTTCTGGACGATTTCACTAGGATATTCGAGTTCTACTCGATTAAATCTTTCCAACGGTATGCGTTTCGTCGATTTCCATGGAGATTCGATCTTGCTGGGATTTCCAGCCAAGAACATGGAAGAACTTGATGAAGTTCTTGAAGATTTTCTGCAGAACGCGTTTTGATCCTGAACGCATGGCTTCTATTCAAATTTCGTGTTTCCCTCTACACTCCAGCGAATCAAATAGCGCCACGTCATTTAATTACACGGCCGCGTTTTGGCCCTGGCTCACTTAATTACCGTTTTGCCATTTCGTCCACAATTAATTAATTAAATCTATATTAATCCTAAATAATTATTTCAATGATTCAAGAAACTTCAAAAAATCATAGAATATTCAGTTTTAATCCAATTAATTTGAGACTTTTTTTGATAATCTCCATTTTTAATCTATTATTTTTTAGACATAGAAATTAAAATTGTGCTCGGTAAAAATTTTAATTGGCATAGGGATGTTCATCATGTGTGTTATTTTGATGTGTTTTGCCATTTTGATCATAAAATAACCATGCTAGCTCCAAATGAATTGAAATTTTAGAGGGTGATTCTTGATACACTTCTGGAGATTTTGACATATGATTTGTAATTTTTGGACCTCTGATTTGCTAGATGTGATTAATTCTTTTTGAGTGTGACAATATGTGTCACACTTTGATCTGTTGAGTTCACCAATTATTTTTCCATGCTTCCCTTTGGCCTATGGCCTTGAGTTTTTGCATGAGATACCTTTGACATGTTAACTTTCAACATGAATTTTTGTGGATTTTAATAATCCATTTTCTAATCGATTAGGATTTTTGTCTACTGCTTAGCATTTTTAGGGCTTTGCTTGTGTAACATTTTTTCCTATGTTGCCAAATCCTCATCCCTAACCCTATGAATGTGAAATTTGGTGGAGTAGTTCCTGACATGTATAGCTTTCATTTGGCTTTGGTCCTACTCATTTCCCATTTAATATCACTGTTTACCATTTGATTGAAGTTGGTGCACATTTGTTGGCTTGATTTGGTTGTGTTTTTGCATGCCTTGACATGTTGAATTAATTCCCATAGCTCCACTAGTCCAAATGGCATAAAAATTGACATGTAGCTTGTTGAATGTCCTCTGTTTAGGATATAATTTTTGTGGAATTTTCTATGCTGTTTTGATATTTTTTGTGATGTAATCATTCTGGTTGTTCATATGTGACTCAACATTGCTTACTTAGCCTTAATTTGTGCATAAAATGAAATTAGTGCATAGTGTGGATATGAGACCAATTGGGATCTCTTCTTATTGGAATCATCTTGACTTTGATTATGTTTTACTTGCTGTTTTAAGATTTTTCCCTCCTTTGGACCCTAGGCTTGTCCTAGTGGTCTTGTTACTTATGTTTGAGCTTGACTTTGACTTTTCAGGTTAAAAAGCTAATGCCTTAAGGAGGTTGATTCATAATTGAGTTGTTTACTTTGACCATTGTGAACTAATTTGTTTGTGTTGTAGGGCTTGGTTCACTTGATCTTTGTGCTATGCACATGTTGCACATTATTGTTTGATTGTACATTGGTTGATTCTTATTGTTGTTGTTTTGTTTATGTTGGGATGCTGATCATTTTTGACTGATTCCAGGTACCCTTAGTTGCTCAGTTCTCTTAAGAACTTGCATTGCTTTGCTTATAAGCAATTGGCATTGAGGTATAGAACCTTCTTCTTCATGTAGTCTGGAGACCCGGCCTATTATTTGGCCGGGCAAACTGTCTGAAGTCCTCCTTAAGAGGCAATGCTTGTGTGTGTTTATGTTTGTCCCAAGCAGGAAAAGTCCTCATTTGAGGCAATTGGTGGATATAAGAGATATGTAGCCTATCTCCCACTATTTTGTGAGTCTTCTCCTTGCTCCCATTACATGGTTGTAGCATTGAGATCCAAACCCAAGATCTATCGAGTCTAATTGGGGAAAGAGTTCCATCTTTCTGAACTCCCCCACATTCTTATATTTACATGCTCTCTCGGACCTGAGATAGAAGCAATGAGGCACACCCCTCATATCCTTTCATCTGCTTCACCTTAGCCCCTCAATGACAAGGTTAAGAGCGACGCTTACCTCTTACAGTGGACTTTCATAGTCAAACCCTTTTGCTTGAGCCTCATTGAATGGTTATAGCGTGTGCTACTTGAATTTATGTGATTGATTACTTGATTCATTTATACATGATTACTTGATTTGCCATTGTGCATTTACTATCATTGATTGCCGTTGTGCATTTATCATCTTTGTTTGCCATTAGTGCATGATCATTTCTTTTGTCCTTGTGACATTGATGTTTTCCCATTGAGGACAATTGTAAGTCCATATTGATTGGCTTTTGTTCCTATGACATGGAAGAGATAGAGTGTAAGACCTCATTGGTCACTCATATCTTCTTTGCTCTTTGTTTGAGCATTGTTGTTGTATGTGAGGATTCATTGTAAGTCCCTGTGATGTGGCATTTGTATTCCTAGGATCATACTGTGGAGGTTAACATAAGTCCAGATAGATTGGCAGTTGACTTCCCTGTTTTGTTGTTTTTGTTTTATTTTGATGGAGATTAGTGTAAGACCATAGAGTGGCTTCTGATATCCTTACTTGTTTTAGGAGACAGGTATAAGACCATTGAGTGGCATCCAGTATCCGCTTTTATTTACTTTCATCTGTTACCATGTTCATATTATTGCTCATTTGTAGCCTATTCCTAAGGACCCACTTGAATCATCTTCTATATGATTTCAAGAGGTGGACCCTTCTAAGAAGTTTTACATTCCACCATTATCCATTCATCCCATTGTGTCCTACCTTTTCACACATACTTTTAAAAACTTGAAATAAGTGTTGTGCAAACATTCTCACCTTCTTTCCAAATTAGAAACTTGGACCTTAAGTCCATAATTTTTCAAATTCCATTTTGTAAATACTTCTTTGAATTGACTTTAATCATACTTTGACCTTTTTGTGAATAATCCAAATAACTTCACCCATTCAAATGATTTTGTGGCTGTGTCCATGTTTGTTAAGTTTTCATACATTAGCTATAGGTTTGATTTACCCTAGTTGGTTGATATTAATCTCACCTATTTGTCCTTAGTTGATTGAATTGTAAGTCTTCCTTGCTTATTATAGGGTTAACCCCTCTCTAGCAAGTTGAAGCTTTTCTCACATGGTGGACTTGTTGTTTCTTAAGGTTGAGTTTTCTCCCGTGGGTAACGTAAGACCTTTGAGCTTGTGTTTTAAAATTGAATCCACTAATTTTTGGAAATCTTTTAGCCGAACTACGGCGTTTTGATCCTTACCTTTGATGGAAGGTACGTAGGCAACGGGTTCATCCGTTCAAACACAAAAATAATTAATTTGTACATTCTTTCCTCATCATTCCAATCATGTTTGCACAATACTTATGTCATGACAAATAATAATTTTTCAAACAACAAAGTGTGAAAAGGGCTCCCTAGGAGTACCTAGGACGCATTGGGTGCCTAACACCTTCCCATTGCGTAATTTACCCCTTACCCCGATCTCTGATCTTTTTATTGGTTTTCTACGAGTAAAACTTCTTAGGCTTTTGTTCGCTTTTTAGCCAGTCCTTAGGATAAATAAAAGTGCGGTGGCAACTCTATGTTTATTGTATACTTTGCTTATGATTTAACCAATAGATCATATAGCGACGAATACACCGCTACACCATCAACTATCTTTATGGTCATCCAGTTACGGACAATGTTTGATCAACAACAAGGCACTCGACTCTACATCTAGGGTCCATAGTGGTTTCAGGTCGAAGGGTGGTATACACCATTATCACCATGAGAATAACTTATGACACTTTGCATAACATTCTATATAGTATTCTCATAGCGGGTCAATCCAGTATAAATATTACTCTTAACATTCATACCTATGTTTAAGACTTAATAACTCCTTATCCATGATCCATGAGATGTGATCATCAGTCTATATACATAATAGTCTTTATGCTTTAATGTTATCCCACTTCACAATAAATATCGACTACGGATACTTTAAGAATAATGTCCTTATGTTTAATGTGATTTCATGATTAAGTCACACTTGATACATTAAACGGACTAGCTATTCTAGGGACTTTATTAAACAAACATAATAAAGAAAAAGCCTTTTAATTATTAATAAATAATTCGATACGAGTACCAAAAGTATTGGCCTCTAGGGCTTACACCAACAATGTTGCCACAAAGGAAAAGAATTCAGAGAGACTAAAAGTCTACAGGAGCGTAATGCATTCCTTATGGAAAACTTACCGGGGAGACAGAAACTCTGGGGAGACAAAAGGTTGTGCGTAGGCCAAACTACGACTTAAAACTGCTGGGAGGATACGAGAGATTCCGTGAAAATGGAAAGACTCAGCCGGGAAGAAAAGGACATCTGTAGGGGAAACGAATAAATCAGAACCAAGCTGAAATACTCGAACCATGCAGGAAAAACGATTCCTCTCAGGAAATGCACGCTCAACTCAACTGGGGACGAAAAGATCTTTAAACTCAGAAGCAGCAGAAAAAAGCGTTATCCACTACTGGTTACTGAGTAAAGAGATAACGAAAATCTGACAGGGAGGACATTCGTTACCGATTAGGGTAAACATATCAAGGATGACTCACTGAAGGCCGCCAGGAGGTGTATTCATTATCGGCTACTAGGTAGGAATAACCTTGCCGGGGAAAAGCTGAAAATAGGATTTACAACTACCGGTTACTGGTCAGAAGACCACAAAGGAGAGAATATACATCATCGGTTAAAGTGAACATATCAAGGATAGACTCAAAGGAAAGAAAATTCGTCACCGGTTAAGATGAACATATCAAGGATAGACTTACCGGGGGATGTTAAGGAGGATACCCATCATCGGTTAGGATGAACATATAAAGGATAAACTACCTGAATAAAAAGGGTAGGAATTACATCTATCTAATGCTGGATAGAATACCATCAAAGAGAATATCCGTCACCGGTTAGGATGAACATATCAAGGATAGACTCCGAGGGGGAGAATAGGGATTACATCTATCAGTTACTGGATAGAATACTAAAGGTGAGAATATTCGTCATCGGTTAGGATGAACATGTCAAGGATAAACTCAAAGCAGGGGAAGAAAATATCCGTCACCGGTTAGGATGAACATATCAAGGATATACTTCCTGGGGAGACGTGAAAATGAATCCGCGGGGGAGAAAAAGGGGTTACTTTTGCCAGGCATTGGGCGAGAAGTAACAAATTGAAAACTAAGAAGAATACTACCTGCTACTGGGTAAGAGACTCTTAGGGGACCAAAAATATCTATCGAGGTAAGCTCTAGAAAGAAACAGTCAATCAAGACTCAACCCAATGAGGATATAACTCAAGGGGAGTGATTCCATCCAGATGATCAACTGGGGAGGAAACTGAAATAATAATCATCCACGAGGAGACAACTCGGTGGGGAAAGGAGAAAGGTTAAAGTCTTTTTGCTTAAGGGGGATGGCACTCTACAATTGAAGGAGGACAGACATACCAATCCTGGATGGGGATAAAGTACCACCATAACAGAGAATAAGAATTACAAGAATCTCAAAGTGTAATGATGCGATAATGAAATTATATGAGTGTATATGTATATGTATATGTATATGTATATGTATATGTATATGTATATGTATATGTATATGTATATATGATGATTATGCTGACAACAATCGCAAAGGATACAAAATAGTCACAAATTTGAATCATCGATAAAATTCTCGGCCCATCCACCTAAGAGGGACACAACTACTGGAGAAAAGAGAGATCAACATCTCAAAGGCTCGACCCAAGCTGGGGAAGAAGATAAGAGACCTGTTGAGGAAACTGCTACTAACTCGGCAAGGAATTTTAGGTTAACACCATATCAAATGGGAGACAACCCTACAGGGGGATCAAACACAAATAGCTGCTCAGAAACCAGGAGAGAATTCTGACTGGGAGCGAATCTGACAGCGACTTGCGGGGAAACCAAAGTTATGCTGGAACTACTATAACAAAATGCCCGCACTCGGCTGGGGAACAACCATAAATCAGCTGGAGACAACGACGAATTAACAGATGGGGAAATCAACAAACACCGGGTGCTAAACATGCTGCCGGGGATGAAAAAGGAATCACTCCTACTGCTTGGGGAGAACCAATAATGCTCCACACTTAGGGCTTACTGCTTTCAAACCATTGTTGATATTCCTTCTTAAATGAAATCGATTCCTTAGATTTAATGCTTTTATATGTTTAAGAAAATATGTTTTTTGATTAAAATTTTAATTTTCAAAATGATCATAATAAAATTTAAAATTATTTGGCTGAAATAAATAAGAGTAAAAACAATTGGATAAAAGCTCAACTTTATTTAAATAGAATGGTAGCCTGTAAATGACAAGACTCCATAGATCTCTACAAAAATGGAAAATGGTAATTGTAATACCCCAATTTTGACCCTAAGATCCCTCATGCAATTTCATCATAGGCTTTAGCATTGGGATCATACCTTGGCTTCCTCCTTACCCCTCTTTCATTGGGTTTGTTTTGGGAGAGATCACCAAGCACCATGTGATTGTATCATACTTGTATATTATCATTTTACTAACCCAAATACCAAAATATGTCTTTGTATTTGCCTAACTCTTTTGTAGGTAGGGCATGATCACCATTGATCTATCAAGTTCATATCTAGGGTTTGAGACCCTCATGACAAAGAGCACAACCATGAATTTATCCAAGAAGGGTTATGAGAATCATATATGAGTTCCATTTATCTCTACATGTCATATTGATCAAGTTTTCTTCAAGAGTTTGAAGGTGATTTGCCTTGGAAACCCTAGTTTGACTGGGTATCTTGAGTAACTTCTCCAACAAGCCATCTCACCAATTGATCAAATTTCTCAAGGGATACTTCAAAATTTATCATTTTATTCATATATTATCTACCATGATCCAAGAAAGTCAATAGAATTGCAAGTTAGCAAGTTGGTTGATGGTGGTTGGCGAGATGAATTCATTTGATCAAAACTGGGTCTCCCTAGACTCTATCTCCTACAATTTTCACCATATGAAAATTATTCGAAGATAAAAGTAACTCTAAATTACATTACAAACAACTTTCATGTTGAGACCTAGAGCTAGTTTTGCTTGGAAAATCATCTTCTATGTTGAAACATTATAGGTCAATTTTTATGATATAAAAGATATCCAAGTTGAACAATCAAATTCAAGATGTCTACTTCAACCTTTATGTTTTGAGTGGAAGAAAATTAAACTTTTATGAGCATGTGATATGAGGATACATTATAGGTTATTTTTGACCTATACCATTGAACAAGTGATTTTCCTCAATTTAAAAAATGAATAACTCTATCATTATAAATCCAAATTACATGAAATTGGTGACCATTTTGAAGGTAATTGAAAGAGATACAACTTTTATGAATACACTTTTCTCATTTGAAGCTCACATAAAAAGTTAAGTAAGGTGGAATATTGAGATATATGACTTTACACTTAGAAATTTTTTCAACATGTTGAAATTTCCAAACTTCCACCTCAAAATTCAACATGATCCAAGCTCCAAATGAAAAAGTGTTCAACATAAAACTTGTTACTCTTGATCCAAGCGTTCCTAATAACCCAAGTTCATGCATTTTGGATGAGGTTTGCTAGGGCTGCACATGGCTTTAACAGAGCTGCATAATTGGAGGAAATCAAATGTACAAACTTCATTTCACATTGCCTTGCCAATCAAGCTTCATTCATACTTCAACATGATTGATTTTGGACCTTAATGCATTGCCTCATTGGCCTGTACATGCCCATGCACTCGTGCCATTCACATTGCTAAATTTGGACAAAATTTCAAGTGTGCAAATATCACTCGCTCATGCTATAAATACACGACCTCTGTGCTCAATTCAAAGGGACCGTGTGTGCCAGCTTTGCCCCCCAATTCAAACCCTCTCATTCTAAAGGAAAACCTTAGAATTTTCAATTTGAAAATTGAATTTGAATCTCAAATGTTGGAGATTCAAAAACTTCAGGATCCAAAGCCTTGCACGTTTGCTAATCACTTCCTGCAAGCTTCTCAAGTGTGATCAGATCGTGTTTGAAGCAAGCAACATCAAGTTCTGCACAACATTGAAGGTAATTTTCATAAAACTTCATCTCTTCGATTCTCACACAATTCTCATCAATTCTCTTGGATCTTTGGTTGTCTGAAGTCTTACCAATGTAGGCAAGAAGATTGAGTTGCTTAGAGGTCAAGTCGAAGCAACTCAGTTGACACACCTCAAAATTCAACTCCTCATATCTTTCTATATGTGTGGAGTTAGTTAAAATTAAGGTGATATTCGTGATCTACACCATTTTTTCTTTCAGATCATGTCCTCTTTTGTCATTTATGATATGATGATGACTGAAACAGTCCGGCCAGGGTCATCGGGGAAGATGACCGGCCTTTGGCTCCGGCGATGAGCTGGAAGTGTTGAGACCCATTAGATGAGTTTGAAATGTTTTATTCTCGCGCGTTGCTTTTAAATACCAAGCTCATGCCGCGTTGATTGCAGTGCACCATGGAACACGCGCGCTGATCCACTTGATCTGCCACCTCAATTAATGAGGGAGATCAAGTGGTCCACGTTTTTTGCTATTTTATGATTTTTATTTTAAATAGGTTATTTTCATTAATTCATATTAATTTTAATATTGATCCAAAAAATATGAGAGTTTCACCAAAAAATTTCAAAAAATTTCCTCTTTCATATTTTGAATTAAAATTATTTTTTGGATCATTATTAATATTTTTCATAATTTAATTGATTTTGTGTTTATTTTTAATTGTTTAAAAATACTTTTAAGTCTTTAAAAATTCTGAAATTTTTTCTCCAAGGTCCTTTGACCTTGTTTGACCTATGATAAATCTCATGGCCATTTCTTTGGTGTTTTGATGAGGTTTTAGGAATTTGACAAACCATATTTAATTTAAATGTATTATTTTAGTATTTTTAATTTGAATAAATGCCAATTAATTGTGTTGACCTATTGTGATGACTTGTATAAGTTTCACTCTTGTTGTCGGGCCTTGGTCAAGGTTGATTTGGCTTTGTCAAGTTAATATCATTGGATTTAGGGGATTGATGGAATGTATATTCCATCTCCCAAAATGAATGGATGATATTAATTTGGTAAAAGTCCTCCTTTGGCCAATTTGAGTTTTGATCCATTTCCCTCCCTCTTCATCTCATTCCCATTCTTTATACATTCATCTCATTTGGCTATGATATCTCTAAGTCCTAAGGCTAGTTGATTGCAAAATCAACATAAGTATAGATGAGATTAGGCCACCTCTTTTGCATACTCTTTTTGTGTGTGGTATGTTTCATGAGCATAGTCCATTATACTATGTCTCTAACATGCATTAACACCAAAATTCTATTGCCCGACCTCAAATAGTTGTGACTTCTACATAAGTCTAATTACAATTGCTTAACATAGCGCTAAATTTGTGACACAAAAGGCATAACATTCTAGTTAGTGAGATTGTAAGTCTCCCCTCTTTCATGGTATTATGTGGAAACTTTATCTTCTTTCCTTCCTTTGGAAGATGTCTTGGTTCAAGGATACATGCTTGTGATAAGTGGGTTGACTGTTCTCCAAAGAATGACTTAAAAAATAAAAAGCAAAACAATACTAACTTCTAACTCATTAACAACTAACATTTAATTTCAAGTCCTTTATTTTTAATGCACTTTAATTTTTAAGTTCTATTCATTTGCCATTATTCATACCATTCTAATTATTTATGTTAATTTCATTTTCATTTTGTCCACTTGGACCTTATTGTGTGATATATCTTGCTTGTATATATTTTGTTTGTTTGTGTGGTCTTTGACCATGAATGTACATAATAAGAACAAAAACCCTAAAAGACTTTTATGTGGACTGTTGACTTGATCTTAGACCAATTGGACTTAGAATTTAGGCAACCTTCCTATGCTAAAGGACTTAGCCAATACCAACATTTGTGAAACCAAGTGCTTGCAATTTGAAACTTCATATGATACATCATTCAAGATACCTTTGAGTTCATCGATAACATGATCATTGTGAAGCTGTTATTTTAAACGTGTGACTTGTGGAATTCATCTGTTACATGGGCTAATTTTGAAGAAGATCATGGAGTGGCTAAAGCTTGGATGTGGCTATCTTTATTTGATGCCTTGCTCTTCAAGTTAATATTGTATGCATTGTTTATTGCTTGATTCTAAATATCCAAGGGAATTTGGGGTTTCTATATGATATTCTTGCCTATTGGATTGCTACCCATTGTAGCGGTGTATTCGTCGCTATATGATCTATCGATTAAATCATAAGCTAAGAGATACGTTGAAATTTTCGAGTCGCCACCGCACTTTTATTTATCCAAAGGATTGGCTAAAAAGCGAACAAAAGCCTAAGAAGTTTTACACGTAGAAAACTAATAAAAAGATCAGAGATTCTGGGTAAGGGGTAAATTACGCAATGGGAAGGTGTTAGGCACCCACTACGTCCTAGGTACTCCTAGGGAGCCCTTTTCACACTTGTTGTACTAAATTGTTATTTGTTATGACATAAAGATTGTGCAAACATGATTGGGATGATGAGAAAAGAATGTACAAGTTTTTATTATTGTTGGGTTCGAACGGATGAACCCGTTGCCTACGTACCTTCCATCAAAGGTAAGGATCAGAACGCCGTAGTTCGGCTAAAAGATTTCCAAAAGTTGGTGGATTCAGTTTTAAACACAAGCACTGAGGCTTTTCATTATCAATGGGAGAACACTCGACCAAAAACAACATCCACCATGCGAGGATAGCTTCGACGTACTAGAGGGGTTAGCCCTGTTTGAAGTACGGAAGTCTTACTGTCGACTCACTAAGGATAGGCAAGATTTACATCAACCACAAAGATAATTGAAACCTATGGCTAATGTGAAAAGATTAATGGACAAAGCCAAAACAAGTGAATGAGTGGAGTTAATTGATTGTGATTATGAAAATGTGAAGTCAGAGTATGATTAAGATTGATTCAGAGGAAGTATTATGAAAATGGAGTTTGAAAAAGAGTCAAGGACTTGAGTCCAGGTTTTTAATTCGGAAAACATGAAGATGTTTGCACAATACTTATGTCAAATTTGAAAGTCAAGAGTGTGAAAAGTCTAGGACATAATGAATGATGAATGGATGAGGGATGGATAGTAAAACTTCTTAGAAGGTTCACTTCTTGAAATCATATGGGAGATGATTCAAGTGTGTCCTTTGGAATAGCAATGGATAATAATAAACAAACAAGAAAGAAAGCGGATATCGGATGCCAATCAATGGTCTTATACCAATCTCCTAAAACAAAACGGGATGTCAGAAGCCACTCAATGGTCTTACACTAATCTCCACAGGCAAAGAAAATAAAAGGGCGGATACCGGATACCAATAGATGGATTTACACCAGTCTCCTAAAGCAGAACAGGATATCAGATGCCACTCAATGGACTTACACTAATCTCCTCAAAAGAAAAACAAAGATGAGAAATGGAAGTTAACTGCCAATCTGTCTGGACTTAGGTTAACTCCACAGTATGGTCCTAGGAAATCCAATGCCACGTTACAGGGACTTACAATGGATCCTCACATACAAGAACAAAAGCAACAACATGATCACAGGAATGCAAATGCCAACTTACAGGGACTTATAATTGCAACCTCTCACACAAACAGATGAACAAACTATGATCACAGGAAAGCAGATGCCAACTTACAGGGACTTATAACTGCAACCTCACATACAAATCAAACAGATCACATTATGATCACAGGACAACAGATGCCAACTTACAGGGACTTATAACTGTATCCTCACATACAAACAGATAAAACAGAAGATATGAGTGACCAATGAGGTCTTACACTCTATCCTTCCATATCATAGGAGCAAATGCCAAAGAGATGGACTTACAATTGTCCTCAATGGGTAAACCACAATGATAGCATCACAAAAAGCAAATGAGATGATCATGCACTAATGGCAATTGATGATGATGATAAATGCATAACATACAGGCAAACAAATGCATATGAAGCAATCAATCAATCAATGAATAGCAAACAACACACTCTATAGCCAAACAATTGGGGGCTCACACAAGAGGGTTTGACTTTAAAAGTCCACTGTAATGGGTGAAGGTCGCTCTTAACCTTGCCATTGAGAGGCTAAGGTGAAGCAGATGAAAAGGAGATGAGGGGTGTGCCTCATTGCTTCTATCTCAGATCAGAGAGAGCATCAAAGAAAGTGTGGGAGTTCAGAAAGTAGGAACTCTCTCCACATTATTGACTCGATTAGATCTTGGGTATTTATCTCATTGCTTCAACCATGTAATGGGAGCAAAGAGAAGACACACTGAATAGTGGGGGATAGATTACTTATCCCTACCTTCCACCAATTGCCTTACTTGAAGGACTTTTCCTGCTTAGGACAAATATAAACAAACACAGGCATTGCCTCTTAAGGAGGACTTCAGACAGTTTGCCCGGTCAAATAACAGACCGGGTCTCCAGACTACATGAAGAAGAAGTAATTATACCTCAAAGCAAATGCTAAAAAGCAAAAGCAAGCAAGCAAGTTCAAAGAACTTAAGCAACTAAAGCACCTGAAAAAGTCAAACTTATTAGCAAACAGCTCAACAGTCAAAATCAAAAGCAAATGGATAAACAAAAGTCAACCACAGAGGGATCAATTGTGCAAGGCACAAGGACTCAAGCAATATGAGTCAACCTACAAAACAAGTGTTAGCACATGATAAACAAACCAACTCAATCAAAATTGAAAGGTCTTTGGGGCATTGGTGCTCAACCTGAAACAGATGAACTCAACATAAGCCTAGAAGACCACTAGGACTAGCCTAGGGTCAAAGATGAAAGAAAAAGTCAAGGCAGCAAGAAAAAGTCAACCCAAACCAAGTTTAAACATTCAAGAAGCATTCTCAATTGGGTTCATAATTATATCATGCATCATGGTCATTTCATATGCAAAAGGATGCAAAGCATGGCAAGAGAAGCATACAAAAGTCAACAGCAAAGACTTCATTCAAAAGTCAACTCAAACATTTTCAAAAATCATGAAATAAATCGCACTCAATCCTAACATCTAACATGGTATACATGTAAAATTTCATAGCATTTGGATGAGGAAGGCAGTCAACAAAAATCATGAAGTCAAACCAAATTCAAGTAAGCATGGTGAAAGTCAACAAGCATGGGTCAACTTAAAAAAATCAAATCAAATTGAAAACAGAAGAGAAATGAATGAGATTAACACCAATGCAAAGCTTGAGATGTCTAGTTATCACATATGAAGTTTCATGGCCATACAATAAGATTTGAGAATTTCACAAAAGATTTGGCAAGGCATGGCACAAAAAGTCAACAAATGACCACATATGGAAGAAAATTCTCAATCAAATGGAAAACAGCAAGATTAATTCCAAGAAAATTCACACACAAACTAGACATGTGATAGATGATTCATGCAAAATTTCAAGTGATTTGGATAAGGAGAAGCATGTGAAAAAAAATTGGGAAAATACATGATCATGGTATAGCACCAAATGTAACACATAACTTCAGAAAATCATAACTCTCAATCCACAAATGATAAATGCACAAACTTTATATGGAAATGAAGGTCAATGTGTCTAGTTTCACCACAAAAAATTTCAAACTTAATGGATACAATATGAGTATTTCACAATTGAAATGGCACAATGTATCATTTTGGCATACATGTTGAAAAATCATTTATCATTTAAAATCCAGAACATGAAAAATTAATTAAAATTCACCATAAAATACTAGACTCAATTGTGATCATGATGGAAAAAATTTCATAATTTTTGGATTTAATTTGAGCAAGAAATGAATTGTGGAAGTTGGGTGATATTTGAATGGAAAATGAACAAAATGCATGGATAACAAGTCAAACATTGGGTCAACGATGGCAAACTGGTAATTAACCCCTCATTAATCAAAACGGTGTGTTTTGGCAAAATGCAACGAAATATTTTGATTGGCCACTAGCCAATGGAACAGTGTAGCACGCAGCCAAACAACAACAACAGCCAATCGCATTTGTTTTCTTTCTGGAAAAATGCTGCTAGGGTTTCTTAAGGGTTTATGCAGCTGGGCCTCATGAACATCAACATCATTCGACCAAACAAACTGACAACAGCATGGTATACAAGTCTATCATATTCAATCATCAATCAAACAACCAACACACCATAGTCCAAGTGGATTTCTGGGCAGAGTATGAGTTTGAACAACAGCAGTATGAATTCATCATCATCATGTAATCATTATAACAACCTCAAGCAAACAAACATGGCAGTAGTAATGCTCTTCAATGCCAACATGTTATACAACAAAACCAAGACAAACATGAGATTTCTAGGCATGGCATAAGTTTGAAAACAACAGCAAGGTTCATTTTATCAGAACAAAATTCGACCAAGAACAAAAGCATAGCATTATCAATCAGAATGAGCACTAACTCAAAAACACCAACATCAAAATATCATCAGCCACCAACAAACATGAGCATAATCATGGGAGAATTATGAGCGTGGTTATGTTTAACAGCAGCAGGATGTATACATTCATTATCATCTAACCAAACAAAACAAACAACAGCAACAACATGGCATTGTGAGCAATAAGTCCATACAATATCATGCAACAGAGTAACAAACAAAGGCATTCGAAAATCTGGGCAGCCACTAGGGTTTTAGAAACAGCATTGTATTCATGTTCTGCTTCAAGCGATCGATCAAACAACATCAAATGGACAGCAGCATATAACAGAACAATTATGCAACAAACAAGTAGCCACAACCCACACGTAACAGCCACAAACCAATGGATTTCTGGGCCAAGTTCAAAACAGCAACAGGGTTTAATTAGCATGGCTTGGCAATGTTCATACGGCAAGCAGAGTTTATGCATCAAGTTCATGGTGTCTTCAAGCAAGCATCAACAACATCAAACAACATTAGAACAAACATGCTCATGGGAAATCCTGTACAGCTTAAGGTTTCAAAATAGCAGCCTATGTTCATCATACATGTAATCATCATCAATTGAAATTCCATCATGGCAATCCTCATGGTAGCTAAACAACATCATTATGCATTATTAACAACAAACCAAAAAAATCTTGAGAAAATTCTGGACAGGACAAAGTTTAACATGAGCAGCATTCACTATCATTATCCATGCTCATCATTTAAATCACCAACACATAAACAACAGTATCAAACAAAAATCATGGCCATGAAATATCATCATGAAGCATCATTAATCAATAGCAACACACAGCATGGTGTTCAACATGGTATCACCAACATCAACACAAAACCACTTGGCATGGTAAACAAGGTTCTTCACGCACAATTATAAACAACCAAAACAACAGCAAACAAGAAGAATTCTGGTCAGAGTGTTTGGTTTCAAACAGCATAGTATATCATCATCCAATTTCATCATCATGCAGGAATTTAAACAATATGGAAGCCACATGGCAACACACACTCATGATGCTCAAATAACAAACAGTAAAACAACATACATGAGCTGGATTTCATGGACGAAGTATAAGGGTTTTAACAACAGCATGGCTTCATCAATAATATGCAGATCGAAATTTCAAAATGCCCTAAATCCAAAATCTAGCATACCAACAGCATCATCAAACAATAGGCAACAAGGATATAACATCAAAACTCATCAAACTAATGCAAGCAGAACAAATCGAATAAAAATGCATTTTGACATAAAAAAAGAAATTCATATTTCTCCCTCATGAGGGCATCATTTCAAACAAGACAAAGCATTCTAGAATCAGCATCCAAGGATCTTTCACAAACATAGTATGGCATGGCAAAAAGGGAAGATAAATTACTTACTTGATTTGGTGAAAATCGAAGTGCAGTGTTATTGAGTGAGTTTGAGTGCAAACAGAAGTTCCCTTGGCCTTGCAATGATGGAGGATGAAGCTATTTAAGCTCAAGAATGCTTGGAGTTGAGGGAGTCACGATCTGCCATTGAAATAGCTTGAAGAAAACAGAGTTTGATACTGTGGTTTCAGTCAGGAAAAGAAGTCCAAGAATGCTTCCAAATTGTGTCCAAGTGAAGGAATGATGAAGATTGTTCGAAGGTCTTTGATGGTTTGTGCTGAAAAATCTCTTATGCCAAAAAATGCAAAGTGTGAAGGCGAGAATATTTTGTCTGTGGCTGCAATCCCTAGGGTTCAAATGTCCAGAAGAAATGCTTTATATCATCTGCTTAAGGTCTGCTAATGGTGTTGTAACTTGGTTTAGTTCAAAATGCCCCATTTGCTATTTTGCTAATTATGCATAAGTGAGTGATGGAGGGTGTATCTTGCACGTTTTTGGGCCTGCTACAGGCTGCATACAGACCATCATGCTTTGCTGTTTTTATTCTGTACTAGCATGCTGTACTGGTTTTTGCTCAATGAACCAAAATGCATAAAAATGCCAACTTTGTACCTTGGTCCAAAATGGTAGGAAAATGGTGATATGATGATGGTTTATGGCTTGGAACAAATCACAAATGTGATATGGAACATTTCCCAATTGGCAAAATCAAGAAAAAGTCAAAGAAGCCAAAAGTCAAAGTTTGGTCAAACTTTGAATTTAAATGCAAAAGGTCCAAAAATGCCATTTTGAATGGTGAGGTTTTAGGTCATGAAATTTATATTTTTGGAAAGAGGATGAAAAATGTGGTTTGTAGGAAAAAACCCCACCAAATTTGGCCTTATGGTTTGAGAGATATGGCTTGTTGAAGTTCAAAAATTGGTGAAAATGATTTGATCATATCTTGACAACCACACATGGGATTTGGGAGTTCTTGGACTTTTTGAAAATGGGAAGACAAGATCTTCAACTTTCATGTTGGGCAAAAATTCATTTGAAGCTTGTATCATGATGTAAGTTTAAGATCAAGAAGTTTCCATTTTTGGCAGTTGAAATTACAGGTCCACTTTCTATTTCTGGAAAATTTCTGATTTGACTTGATTTTCTTCCATGATGAGGTTGAACATAATAGATGAGGCTTATACAAGCATGAATGAACTTCTTCAGATCAATTCTATCCATCAAATCACTGATTAAATCCACAGTTGACCAAGTTTGACTTTTCTAGGGTTTTGGATGACTGGAGCATTTCTGATGAATTCCAAACCCTAATTCCTTGAGAACTTGACTTCAAATGATGTCCCAAGATGTATGAACTCTTGATTATTGATCATGGTGCCCAAATTCTACAAGAATGGCCACCATCCATTGCTTTGACTGACTGTTGACTGACTTTGACCTAATTGCTTCATCTGCAATCAACAAGGTTAGACTGACAATATTTTTGTACTTTTTGAATGATAAACATATGAAAGCAAAGATATACAAATGCAAAGAATGCTTGGTGATCAAGAAACAAACCACAAGGCAACCAACCCACTATGAGGGGACAAAGGCATGCAATGATCCTTGAGGCCATGATATGAATGATATGGGCCATGAGGGATCTTAGGGCCCAAAATTGGGGTCTTACAGATGCCCCTATTTAAGGTCATTCTAGCCGGAGAAGTGAAGTTTAGAAATCTTCATCTTGACGCGGTAGAATGGACTTAAATAACAGTAATGAGACAAATTTTGGTCCCTAAGAGACCTCATGATGCAAATGTATGTATGCAAAAGACGCAAATTCTGTGGGGAATATGATTCACACAGAAGAAAAGACGATCCATCGGAGTAGTACACTCACCAGGAACAGAGACTCTGACAAGACTCTATGGGGATGATAAAAGAAAAAGAAATGTGTGGACAAGACACGACTCCAAACTGGGGAAAAACAAAACTGACATAACGTGATCAAAACACGACTCTGATTAGAAAAACAGAAAACAGACAGGAGAACTCACTGGGGAGTGAAGAACTCACACCGGGGAAAAGAATTCCAAATGGAAAATAAATCCATTGGAGAGACACAAGCTGACTCCTGAGGAGAAGCAACAAAAAGTTCCACTGGGGAAGCAACAAGCAAAATGAGGTGTCACCGGACAAGGGTAACAAACTCAGGAAGGAACACCAAGGATACCGGTTTGTAGGTATGTAACAGGTGACCGACCAAAGACGTGAATTGGTGTGTGTTCCAAAACACTCATCATCCTGAAGTGAGCGAAAGCAAACTTGTTTATAGGATGGACATTCAATTCCACAAGGAAAATGAATCTTACTCTGAGGGGAAAGCAACAAAGAATTGACCCAAGAGTGAACGAGACATATTATTCATTACCGGCAGACCGTGAATAATATACTCAAAAGGAAAATTATCCTGAACCGGTTACTGGGTTGTTTAAGGATAAAATCCGAAATCGTGAATTGGTTTGTGTTCTAAGACACTCATCATCCGAAACGCAAACTGGTTAAAGGATGGGCAAAAACGTGAATTGGTGTGTGTTCCAAGACACTCATCATCCGAAAGAAAGCTAGAACAGCAGACTTGTTTAAAGGATGGCTGAAAAAACGTGAATTGGTGTGTGTTCCAAAACACTCATCATCCGAAAGAAAGCTAGAACAGCAGACTTGTTTAAAGGATGGCTGAAAAAACGTGAATTGGTGTGTGTTCCAAGACACTCATCATCCAAAACGCAAACTGGTTAAAGGATGGGCAAAAAAGACGTGAATTGGTGTGTGTTCCAAAACACTCATCATCCGAAAGAAAGCTAGAACAGCAGACTTGTTTAAAGGATGGCTGAAAAAACGTGAATTGGTGTGTGTTCCAAAACACTCATCATCCAAAAGAAAGCTAGAACAGCAGACTTGTTTAAAGGATGGTCAAAAAACGTGAATTGGTGTGTGTTCCAAAACACTCATCATCCTGAACGCCAACTGGCTAAAGGATGGATAAAAAACGTGAATTGGTGTGTGTTCCAAAACACTCATCATCCTGAACACAAACTGGTTAAAGGATGGACAAGAAACGTGAATTGGTGTGTGTTCCAAGACACTCATCATCCGAAAGAAAGCTAGAACAGCAGACTTGTTTAAAGGATGGTCAAAAAACGTGAATTGGTGTGTGTTCCAAAACACTCATCATCCGAAAGAAAGCTAGAACAGCAGTCTTGTTTAAAGGATGGTCAAAAAACGTGAATTGGTGTGTGTTCCAAAACACTCATCATCCTGAACGCCAACTGGCTAAAGGATGGATAAAAAACGTGAATTGGTGTGTGTTCCAAAACACTCATCATCCTGAACACAAACTGGTTAAAGGATGGACAAGAAACGTGAATTGGTGTGTGTTCCAAGACACTCATCATCCGAAAGAAAGCTAGAACAGCAGACTTGTTTAAAGGATGGTCAAAAAACGTGAATTGGTGTGTGTTCCAAAACACTCATCATCCGAAAGAAAGCTAGAACAGCAGTCTTGTTTAAAGGATGGTCAAAAAACGTGAATTGGTGTGTGTTCCAAAACACTCATCATCCGAAAGAAAGCTAGAACAGCAGTCTTGTTTAAAGGATGGACATTCGATTCTACAAAGAATGCGAATCTTGCTCAGCTGGGGAAAAACAACAAAGGATTCCAACTAAAGAGCGCATGAGACATATTATTCATTACCGGCAGACCGTGAATAATATACTCGCATGGAAGATTATCCTGAACCGGTTACTGGGTTGTTTAAGGATAAAAATCCGAAGACGAAAGGCATCGGGATACCAGAATAGGTATATAATGATAACCAATCAAAAGGAACAACAGACATTACCAACAAAAGGGTAAATGAAAGGCGAACTGCTGAGGATAAATTTGCAAGCATCCGGCAATTATCGACAGAAGACTAGCTGGGGATGCATTGGTAAAGAATCAATGATCCGGGGAACAAATCACTAGCGTACGGTGAAAAGACCCACTGGGGATAAAATTGCTAGCATACGGCAATTATCCACAAAAGACTTGCTAGGGATATAAGTGCTGATCTGAGCAACTTATACAAGCAAAGGAAAATCAACATCAAAGACTAGATGAAGATAACCACAAGATTAGGGTTTACATCTACCGAATACGGGGTAGAAGACCAGCAACTCCGCATGGGGATAGAACAAATCACAAATCCGCACGGGAAACCAAAATAGGGTTTATAACAAACCACAAACTGCTGGAGAGCAGGAAAAGTAGGATTTACAACTACCGGGTAGTAGGTAGAAAACCAAAAACTCTGGCTGGAGAATAAAAGGTGTATAACCACAAATTCTGTTAAGAAAGCCAGGAAAAGTAGGACTTACAACTGCTGGTTTGTAGGCAGAGGCCCAAAAACATTCCGCTGGGGAACAACCCACTGGGAAGCACAAGATATCTGACAAATAGTCGATTCGGGAATGATCCGAAAAGACAGACTGAATCAAGACACGTCCTAATGAGGATATAACTCAAATAGGATAATCCGTCCCAATATATGTGTTGGGAGGAAACGGAAGAAACCATCATCCACGAGGGTATATCTCAGTGGGGAACTGCAGAAGGAAAGACAGACATATTTTCTGCTTATGGGGTAGACTCTATATGGAGAGATTTTATAACACCCGACATCTGCTTGGGGAGATCTGTAAAGAGATCTGTATCACCATAGCAGGAGACACGACAAACAAACGATATATGGCGAGAAATGCAACATGAATATCTGAATGTTTATGAATATGCATGAATATGCGTGATTTATGTTTGATTAATGCTGACAAAACAGACAATTCTAACACAGACAGGTTCAGGAACAAAACGTCCAGTATTATACTTCCAGGGGAAAAACCAGCTGGAGAGCCAATCTGCGGAGATCTACATGCTGAGAAGCAAAGATCTGCGGGTACTGCTGAAGAAGCAGAGAATCAGAGATATCAGGAAACAACCCAATCAGGGTACAGAAAGTCACAACGGGCAGAACAGCCACCAAGACCAATCTGTAAGGGAACAAGAGAAGTCCCAAAGTATATCTGCAGGGGATCCCAGTGTCAACTGAGAAACAAAAGTGCGTTGCACAAGCACAAACTGCTGTAGAAGCAAATCCACACAACTCCACTGGGGAACAACCCACTGAGGGAGAATGATATCATCCAAATAGAGTGTAACTGCACAAGCAACTCTATTGGGGAAAACTGTCGGCTACTCTCTTGGGAACAAACCACTGAGGGAGGACAGATCAAACAAGTAGATTCTGCAATAAACCACTCCACTTGGGAGAATATACACAGCAAACTGATCACAACAAGTAGATTCTGCAATATAAAGCCACTCTACTGGGGATCACAAACAGTCAGGAAATTAATCCGTTCACTGGAGGCTAGAGCCATCATCCGACCGTATTGGGGATTGAAAGAGTAATCGACGGGCAAGACCGCCACAACAAACATTCTGCAGACTAAGCTGAGGAAAAGACGGTTGCAAATACTGGGATGTCAACCCAAATCAACCACTGAGTAGGAAAATAAATCCTGTTCTGCTGAAGAGAATAAACTCTGATGGAGAGATAGTAACAATTCCACAGACGACTTCGCCGGGGAGAGGGTAAAGTACTGGGTATCAAACCACTGACTTACCGAGTCTTCAAAAAGAAAGCGATCATGCTGAGGAAACAGACAAATCCTGCTGGCACACTGCATGGGGAAAAGAGGTAACAACTCTGCTTGCAACTCTGGTGGGGATATTAATAACAGCTCTACTCGCGACTCCGAGGGGAGTATCAATCAATCAGCTATACTCATGACTGTGCTGAGAAGACAGATAAAGTCTGGGGTATACGACCCACTGGAGAAAGTGACGGGGCACCAAGATGACAAACCATCAACCACCGAAACTTCTATAAGGAAACACCCATGCTGGGAAAACTGCTGCTGGAGAAAGCGAAGTCTTCAACAACACTCTGTTTGTGACTATACTGGGGAACAACCCCAACAACAAATCTGTTTGAGGAACAGCCTCAACAAAGATCTGAAGAAAGAAGATACAACCAAACCAGGAAATATGAACAAATGTCTTACCTGTTGGGAATCATGCCACCCTCGGGAGAGCACTGAGATATTCTTGAGTATCCTTTCAATCTTGTGAATGTTCACTTTGTTTTAAAACAAAATTTTTGAAAAGTTTATTTGTTTAAAACAATGACATTTTATCAATTTAAAACATGCAAAACATTTGTTGAATTGAAACAAATAAGAGTGCAAATAATTGGATAAAAAGCTCAAATTGATTTGATAGAATGGTAGTCTGCAAATGGCAAGACTCCATAGATCTGTACAAATTTGAAATCAGTGATATATATTGGAAGAGGGCTACATTGAACATAATGATCCTTTCTCTACCAATTTGAATCTCGATGTATCCGAAGCTTCAGTTGACGACGAATCGAGAGTCTGCTGACGAAATGACGACTGATGAACCAGAAAGTCTTGTCAGGATGCAGTTACTTGCCAAATCCCTAATTTTTGCCTAGATTGCCCCAGAATGAGGTACTCAATCTAGCGGGTATGCAAATATATTCTCTTTTTTTTTTCATGTCTCTAATTTTTGCCTGGATTACCCTTGCGGGTTCTCCACCGAGACGCTCATTTTTGCCTAAGCCGCCCTTTCGGGTTTTCAACTTAGCGAGCTATTCTGTTTTTTCATTCTTTTTTCATTTGCATATACCTTTTTTTTTTTTTAGGCAAAGTATCTCTTAACTGCATCTGAATTCACAGGACGAGTGAAATCCTCCCCATCCATTGTTGTAAGCATCAAAGCACCGCCTGAAAAGGCTCTCTTAACAACATATGGACCCTCGTAGTTTGGAGTCCACTTGCCCCTGGAATCGGGCGCGAAAGACAAAACTTTCTTGAGCACAAGGTCACCTTCTCGGAACACACGAGGCTTGACCTTCTTGTCGAATGCTTTCTTCATTCTTTGCTGATATAGCTGACCATGACACATGGCAGTTAAACGCTTCTCTTCGATTAAATTCAACTGGTCGTAACGACTTTGAATCCATTCAGCATCAGTCAACTAGGGACTTGAGGGTATAATTTTTCTTTTTTCCTTTGGAAAAATTTTGAAAAAATTTTCCTGGTTTTTGATTTTTTTCTTATTTTTCACCCTCTTTCTTTTTTTTTTTTTTTTTTTTTTTTTAAATGCCCCAGTTTGACTGTTTTGCTGATTCTCGTGATACAGCTGAATGAACTTCTCTGGTGCTCGAGAAGGCGGGTAATCTCGTCAGGAATCCCCTTCAACATCATCTTCCTCTGCCTCAGATACAAGGACTTCAAGATTGGGAGATGGCGTTGGATCATTATGTTCAATGGGTTTAGAAATCCCTGCATAATGATTCTGGATAATGAAAAGCATTTGTATTTAAACAAGCAAATCATTTATGCAGATGAAAAATGTTGTTTCTGTTTTTCATGGTTTTTTGTGATCACTGATTTCATGCGAAAGCAAAAAGTGAAAACAAATGGAAAAACAAATGTTTGACAATGCATTAATTGAATGAAAACATCATTGTATTAAATGCTGCCAACAATGTCATCACTTCTCCTTTTGGCATGGGAGAAGGGTTTCAAACAAAGTGAACAAATCGTGCTGATTTATGAATGACCGTAGGAACATCCACAGCGACCCAATTGTGGCAGACACCACCAGGAATGATGAAACTGTTCAGGTCTTCTGCATCTTCTTCTTCAATGATAACAGCAACTTCTTCTTCAGGTTGATCGGCATGGATGAATCCTTCACTTGTGAACAAACCATGCTCCTTAAGTGCCCCAGAACAGTAGCCAATGCCAGCCCGGGATCTATCAACCAGGAATAAATCCATCAACAGGAATAAATCCATCAACAGGAATAAATCCATTAAAAGCACTTGGTCTGGCAAATATCTCTCTGAATTCACAATTCTCTTGCTCAGGATGATCCATCAATCTGGCAGAGATGGCTCTGGTATAATACCGGCAAAGTGCGTCTTCAAAATAAATGAAGATCGCAGGGTCAGACCACAGGACGGGAGACCGGAACGAAACACCTGCTCATGCAAATGATGCATGAAGTGTTTATGCATATGCTTGTTTTTTTTATATCAAAGGAACCCGAGGGTTTTATTTGCAAACTTTGAAATATTTAAACATTTTGATCATATATGAAAATATCTCATCAGATATATCAGGTGAAAAAATTTTCCCGGTTTTTTCATGTTTTGAAATTTTTTGCAAATAAACTCCTTTGAGTTCCTTGAAAATTTTCTTTTTTCTGATGATATGAATGCAGATGAATGCATGAATGTATGAATGCAACAATCACACTCAAGGATCAAGCAATGCACGCCAAACAAAGGTCGTGGGAAAGCTCTATGTATCCCTAATATCAATCATCCATTTTGGTGGATTTAGGTTTTCACCTTATCGACACCCAAGTTCCATTGATATTAACGGTACGTGAACCGGTTCAAACATTCCTAATATCAACCAGCCGCTTTGATGGATTTAGGTTTTACACCTGATCCGGGATCCATTGATATTAACAATGTTTGAACGACTCAACCACGAATCACGGGTTTGTTGAGAGTCACGAGCATGGAGTCTCGGTTAAGAACCACCCAAAGGGAGTGTACTAGGGTTTAAACCTGCCAGACATGTTCTATCAGAGGTTCCCATAATCATCGTTCCATCTCTCGAATATTATCGGAGGAACGAATACTCGTATTCCAAGAATATTCTCAAGAGAAACTCTTATGAGTGTAGTATCGCGTAACAATCGTATCAGAACTGACATCTGAACGACCTCCGCACTACGGTCCTGAAAATAGGCCAAGATGGGTTTGGTAAACTAAGGTCCTTGGCTTCTGCGGAACATGATTGAATGAATAATGCCTAACCACAAATAACTTGTGTGACATTATTAGTTCAACATGACCTCCACCAAGTGAATGGGCTCGCAAGTCAATTGGCTAAGGACTACTCCACACCAGTCAACAAGACTATGCCATTCTCCTATCCTAGAGTGCACTCGAGTTCGGGTATAGAACTCATCTCACAGATCACCAAAGCAAACAGCAAATGTATATCAAGCAATTCACACATTACAATCAATACAGTGATCCCAAATTGTACAAAAAATATGTCAGATAAAGAAAAACAATATAGCACAACAAGGGTGAAAAGTAGGCAATACCACCAGGGATTCTGGTGAGATTTCCCCAGCAGAGTCGCCACTTTTCTGTGACGGTGTATTCGTCGCTATATGATCTATCGATTAAATCATAAGCTAAGAGATACGTTGAAATTTTCGAGTCGCCACCGCACTTTTATTTATCCAAAGGATTGGCTAAAAAGCGAACAAAAGCCTAAGAAGTTTTACACGTAGAAAACTAATAAAAAGATCAGAGATTCTGGGTAAGGGGTAAATTACGCAATGGGAAGGTGTTAGGCACCCACTACGTCCTAGGTACTCCTAGGGAGCCCTTTTCACACTTGTTGTACTAAATTGTTATTTGTTATGACATAAAGATTGTGCAAACATGATTGGGATGATGAGAAAAGAATGTACAAGTTTTTATTATTGTTGGGTTCGAACGGATGAACCCGTTGCCTACGTACCTTCCATCAAAGGTAAGGATCAGAACGCCGTAGTTCGGCTAAAAGATTTCCAAAAGTTGGTGGATTCAGTTTTAAACACAAGCACTGAGGCTTTTCATTATCAATGGGAGAACACTCGACCAAAAACAACATCCACCATGCGAGGATAGCTTCGACGTACTAGAGGGGTTAGCCCTGTTTGAAGTACGGAAGTCTTACTGTCGACTCACTAAGGATAGGCAAGATTTACATCAACCACAAAGATAATTGAAACCTATGGCTAATGTGAAAAGATTAATGGACAAAGCCAAAACAAGTGAATGAGTGGAGTTAATTGATTGTGATTATGAAAATGTGAAGTCAGAGTATGATTAAGATTGATTCAGAGGAAGTATTATGAAAATGGAGTTTGAAAAAGAGTCAAGGACTTGAGTCCAGGTTTTTAATTCGGAAAACATGAAGATGTTTGCATAATACTTATGTCAAATTTGAAAGTCAAGAGTGTGAAAAGTCTAGGACATAATGAATGATGAATGGATGAGGGATGGATAGTAAAACTTCTTAGAAGGTTCACTTCTTGAAATCATATGGGAGATGATTCAAGTGTGTCCTTTGGAATAGCAATGGATAATAATAAACAAACAAGAAAGAAAGCGGATATCGGATGCCAATCAATGGTCTTATACCAATCTCCTAAAACAAAACGGGATGTCAGAAGCCACTCAATGGTCTTACACTAATCTCCACAGGCAAAGAAAATAAAAGGGCGGATACCGGATACCAATAGATGGATTTACACCAGTCTCCTAAAGCAGAACAGGATATCAGATGCCACTCAATGGACTTACACTAATCTCCTCAAAAGAAAAACAAAGATGAGAAATGGAAGTTAACTGCCAATCTGTCTGGACTTAGGTTAACTCCACAGTATGGTCCTAGGAAATCCAATGCCACGTTACAGGGACTTACAATGGATCCTCACATACAAGAACAAAAGCAACAACATGATCACAGGAATGCAAATGCCAACTTACAGGGACTTATAATTGCAACCTCTCACACAAACAGATGAACAAACTATGATCACAGGAAAGCAGATGCCAACTTACAGGGACTTATAACTGCAACCTCACATACAAATCAAACAGATCACATTATGATCACAGGACAACAGATGCCAACTTACAGGGACTTATAACTGTATCCTCACATACAAACAGATAAAACAGAAGATATGAGTGACCAATGAGGTCTTACACTCTATCCTTCCATATCATAGGAGCAAATGCCAAAGAGATGGACTTACAATTGTCCTCAATGGGTAAACCACAATGATAGCATCACAAAAAGCAAATGAGATGATCATGCACTAATGGCAATTGATGATGATGATAAATGCATAACATACAGGCAAACAAATGCATATGAAGCAATCAATCAATCAATGAATAGCAAACAACACACTCTATAGCCAAACAATTGGGGGCTCACACAAGAGGGTTTGACTTTAAAAGTCCACTGTAATGGGTGAAGGTCGCTCTTAACCTTGCCATTGAGAGGCTAAGGTGAAGCAGATGAAAAGGAGATGAGGGGTGTGCCTCATTGCTTCTATCTCAGATCAGAGAGAGCATCAAAGAAAGTGTGGGAGTTCAGAAAGTAGGAACTCTCTCCACATTATTGACTCGATTAGATCTTGGGTATTTATCTCATTGCTTCAACCATGTAATGGGAGCAAAGAGAAGACACACTGAATAGTGGGGGATAGATTACTTATCCCTACCTTCCACCAATTGCCTTACTTGAAGGACTTTTCCTGCTTAGGACAAATATAAACAAACACAGGCATTGCCTCTTAAGGAGGACTTCAGACAGTTTGCCCGGTCAAATAACAGACCGGGTCTCCAGACTACATGAAGAAGAAGTAATTATACCTCAAAGCAAATGCTAAAAAGCAAAAGCAAGCAAGCAAGTTCAAAGAACTTAAGCAACTAAAGCACCTGAAAAAGTCAAACTTATTAGCAAACAGCTCAACAGTCAAAATCAAAAGCAAATGGATAAACAAAAGTCAACCACAGAGGGATCAATTGTGCAAGGCACAAGGACTCAAGCAATATGAGTCAACCTACAAAACAAGTGTTAGCACATGATAAACAAACCAACTCAATCAAAATTGAAAGGTCTTTGGGGCATTGGTGCTCAACCTGAAACAGATGAACTCAACATAAGCCTAGAAGACCACTAGGACTAGCCTAGGGTCAAAGATGAAAGAAAAAGTCAAGGCAGCAAGAAAAAGTCAACCCAAACCAAGTTTAAACATTCAAGAAGCATTCTCAATTGGGTTCATAATTATATCATGCATCATGGTCATTTCATATGCAAAAGGATGCAAAGCATGGCAAGAGAAGCATACAAAAGTCAACAGCAAAGACTTCATTCAAAAGTCAACTCAAACATTTTCAAAAATCATGAAATAAATCGCACTCAATCCTAACATCTAACATGGTATACATGTAAAATTTCATAGCATTTGGATGAGGAAGGCAGTCAACAAAAATCATGAAGTCAAACCAAATTCAAGTAAGCATGGTGAAAGTCAACAAGCATGGGTCAACTTAAAAAAATCAAATCAAATTGAAAACAGAAGAGAAATGAATGAGATTAACACCAATGCAAAGCTTGAGATGTCTAGTTATCACATATGAAGTTTCATGGCCATACAATAAGATTTGAGAATTTCACAAAAGATTTGGCAAGGCATGGCACAAAAAGTCAACAAATGACCACATATGGAAGAAAATTCTCAATCAAATGGAAAACAGCAAGATTAATTCCAAGAAAATTCACACACAAACTAGACATGTGATAGATGATTCATGCAAAATTTCAAGTGATTTGGATAAGGAGAAGCATGTGAACAAAAATTGGGAAAATACATGATCATGGTATAGCACCAAATGTAACACATAACTTCAGAAAATCATAACTCTCAATCCACAAATGATAAATGCACAAACTTTATATGGAAATGAAGGTCAATGTGTCTAGTTTCACCACAAAAAATTTCAAACTTAATGGATACAATATGAGTATTTCACAATTGAAATGGCACAATGTATCATTTTGGCATACATGTTGAAAAATCATTTATCATTTAAAATCCAGAACATGAAAAATTAATTAAAATTCACCATAAAATACTAGACTCAATTGTGATCATGATGGAAAAAATTTCATATTTTTGGATTTAATTTGAGCAAGAAATGAATTGTGGAAGTTGGGTGATATTTGAATGGAAAATGAACAAAATGCATGGATAACAAGTCAAACATTGGGTCAACGATGGCAAACTGGTAATTAACCCCTCATTAATCAAAACGGTGTGTTTTGGCAAAATGCAACGAAATATTTTGATTGGCCACTAGCCAATGGAACAGTGTAGCACGCAGCCAAACAACAACAACAGCCAATCGCATTTGTTTTCTTTCTGGAAAAATGCTGCTAGGGTTTCTTAAGGGTTTATGCAGCTGGGCCTCATGAACATCAACATCATTCGACCAAACAAACTGACAACAGCATGGTATACAAGTCTATCATATTCAATCATCAATCAAACAACCAACACACCATAGTCCAAGTGGATTTCTGGGCAGAGTATGAGTTTGAACAACAGCAGTATGAATTCATCATCATCATGTAATCATTATAACAACCTCAAGCAAACAAACATGGCAGTAGTAATGCTCTTCAATGCCAACATGTTATACAACAAAACCAAGACAAACATGAGATTTCTAGGCATGGCATAAGTTTGAAAACAACAGCAAGGTTCATTTTATCAGAACAAAATTCGACCAAGAACAAAAGCATAGCATTATCAATCAGAATGAGCACTAACTCAAAAACACCAACATCAAAATATCATCAGCCACCAACAAACATGAGCATAATCATGGGAGAATTATGAGCGTGGTTATGTTTAACAGCAGCAGGATGTATACATTCATTATCATCTAACCAAACAAAACAAACAACAGCAACAACATGGCATTGTGAGCAATAAGTCCATACAATATCATGCAACAGAGTAACAAACAAAGGCATTCGAAAATCTGGGCAGCCACTAGGGTTTTAGAAACAGCATTGTATTCATGTTCTGCTTCAAGCGATCGATCAAACAACATCAAATGGACAGCAGCATATAACAGAACAATTATGCAACAAACAAGTAGCCACAACCCACACGTAACAGCCACAAACCAATGGATTTCTGGGCCAAGTTCAAAACAGCAACAGGGTTTAATTAGCATGGCTTGGCAATGTTCATACGGCAAGCAGAGTTTATGCATCAAGTTCATGGTGTCTTCAAGCAAGCATCAACAACATCAAACAACATTAGAACAAACATGCTCATGGGAAATCCTGTACAGCTTAAGGTTTCAAAATAGCAGCCTATGTTCATCATACATGTAATCATCATCAATTGAAATTCCATCATGGCAATCCTCATGGTAGCTAAACAACATCATTATGCATTATTAACAACAAACCAAAAAAATCTTGAGAAAATTCTGGACAGGACAAAGTTTAACATGAGCAGCATTCACTATCATTATCCATGCTCATCATTTAAATCACCAACACATAAACAACAGTATCAAACAAAAATCATGGCCATGAAATATCATCATGAAGCATCATTAATCAATAGCAACACACAGCATGGTGTTCAACATGGTATCACCAACATCAACACAAAACCACTTGGCATGGTAAACAAGGTTCTTCACGCACAATTATAAACAACCAAAACAACAGCAAACAAGAAGAATTCTGGTCAGAGTGTTTGGTTTCAAACAGCATAGTATATCATCATCCAATTTCATCATCATGCAGGAATTTAAACAATATGGAAGCCACATGGCAACACACACTCATGATGCTCAAATAACAAACAGTAAAACAACATACATGAGCTGGATTTCATGGACGAAGTATAAGGGTTTTAACAACAGCATGGCTTCATCAATAATATGCAGATCGAAATTTCAAAATGCCCTAAATCCAAAATCTAGCATACCAACAGCATCATCAAACAATAGGCAACAAGGATATAACATCAAAACTCATCAAACTAATGCAAGCAGAACAAATCGAATAAAAATGCATTTTGACATAAAAAAAGAAATTCATATTTCTCCCTCATGAGGGCATCATTTCAAACAAGACAAAGCATTCTAGAATCAGCATCCAAGGATCTTTCACAAACATAGTATGGCATGGCAAAAAGGGAAGATAAATTACTTACTTGATTTGGTGAAAATCGAAGTGCAGTGTTATTGAGTGAGTTTGAGTGCAAACAGAAGTTCCCTTGGCCTTGCAATGATGGAGGATGAAGCTATTTAAGCTCAAGAATGCTTGGAGTTGAGGGAGTCACGATCTGCCATTGAAATAGCTTGAAGAAAACAGAGTTTGATACTGTGGTTTCAGTCAGGAAAAGAAGTCCAAGAATGCTTCCAAATTGTGTCCAAGTGAAGGAATGATGAAGATTGTTCGAAGGTCTTTGATGGTTTGTGCTGAAAAATCTCTTATGCCAAAAAATGCAAAGTGTGAAGGCGAGAATATTTTGTCTGTGGCTGCAATCCCTAGGGTTCAAATGTCCAGAAGAAATGCTTTATATCATCTGCTTAAGGTCTGCTAATGGTGTTGTAACTTGGTTTAGTTCAAAATGCCCCATTTGCTATTTTGCTAATTATGCATAAGTGAGTGATGGAGGGTGTATCTTGCACGTTTTTGGGCCTGCTACAGGCTGCATACAGACCATCATGCTTTGCTGTTTTTATTCTGTACTAGCATGCTGTACTGGTTTTTGCTCAATGAACCAAAATGCATAAAAATGCCAACTTTGTACCTTGGTCCAAAATGGTAGGAAAATGGTGATATGATGATGGTTTATGGCTTGGAACAAATCACAAATGTGATATGGAACATTTCCCAATTGGCAAAATCAAGAAAAAGTCAAAGAAGCCAAAAGTCAAAGTTTGGTCAAACTTTGAATTTAAATGCAAAAGGTCCAAAAATGCCATTTTGAATGGTGAGGTTTTAGGTCATGAAATTTATATTTTTGGAAAGAGGATGAAAAATGTGGTTTGTAGGAAAAAACCCCACCAAATTTGGCCTTATGGTTTGAGAGATATGGCTTGTTGAAGTTCAAAAATTGGTGAAAATGATTTGATCATATCTTGACAACCACACATGGGATTTGGGAGTTCTTGGACTTTTTGAAAATGGGAAGACAAGATCTTCAACTTTCATGTTGGGCAAAAATTCATTTGAAGCTTGTATCATGATGTAAGTTTAAGATCAAGAAGTTTCCATTTTTGGCAGTTGAAATTACAGGTCCACTTTCTATTTCTGGAAAATTTCTGATTTGACTTGATTTTCTTCCATGATGAGGTTGAACATAATAGATGAGGCTTATACAAGCATGAATGAACTTCTTCAGATCAATTCTATCCATCAAATCACTGATTAAATCCACAGTTGACCAAGTTTGACTTTTCTAGGGTTTTGGATGACTGGAGCATTTCTGATGAATTCCAAACCCTAATTCCTTGAGAACTTGACTTCAAATGATGTCCCAAGATGTATGAACTCTTGATTATTGATCATGGTGCCCAAATTCTACAAGAATGGCCACCATCCATTGCTTTGACTGACTGTTGACTGACTTTGACCTAATTGCTTCATCTGCAATCAACAAGGTTAGACTGACAATATTTTTGTACTTTTTGAATGATAAACATATGAAAGCAAAGATATACAAATGCAAAGAATGCTTGGTGATCAAGAAACAAACCACAAGGCAACCAACCCACTATGAGGGGACAAAGGCATGCAATGATCCTTGAGGCCATGATATGAATGATATGGGCCATGAGGGATCTTAGGGCCCAAAATTGGGGTCTTACACCCATCAGTCAAATCTTTTCAACTCTTAACTTTTAATTTTGTGCATAGGATTAGTCTCTTCATCTCCTCCCCATCTCTTTAATTTCAAAATCTCTCCCCCCTTTTTAAAAACTTCTTTGTTTGAACTTGTTATTTTTTCTAAATTTTGACAACTTTGCAAACTAGAAAATTTGGCCTTATGCCATTGCATTTTCAAACTTCTTTTCTTAATCAAACTTGTAAATAGACTTAACTATACTTGACCTAAACTTTCAAAAGCCAAAAAATGACTAACTCATTCAAACCATTTTTAGACCTTTGTGCCTTTCAAACTTAAATTTTGTTAAAAGCAATGCATCCACTTTGAAATTTGTATCACGAACTACGAGGTTTTGATCCCTCATTTTTATGTTGGTACGTAGGCACAAGTCCGAAGGTCTTGTCAAACAAAAAAATATAATTAATGAATTCTTTTCTCATCCCCTCACTCTATTTGTTTTTAAACATCATTTTGTACAAAACACATATGCACACAAAAAAGGGCTCCCTAGGAGTACCTATGACACTTTAGGTGCTAACACCTTCCCTCTGTGTAACCAACCCCCTTACCTGTAATCTCTGACATTTTATTAGTTTTGATTTGAAAACTTCTTACTTTTGGGTTTTGTTCGTACTTTTTCCCTTTTCCTTGGAAATAATAAAAGCGCGGTGGCGACTCTAGTTTTATTGATCTCTAGCTTATCAATAGCTTGACGATCATGAATTTACTACTACATAAATTAAGTGCCAACTCTGCTGGGGAGTAGTGTCCAGTGGGTTTAACCTACTTTTTTGTGTGTATATAATTGTATATGTGTGATGTTTGTATATTTGTTTGTATGATATAATCTGCTTGTTGTGCTTGGTGATCTCCGAGTGGTAAGACAAGTTCTAACCCGAACTTGAGTGCAATTAAGATAGGAGGATGGTATAGTCATGTTCGACTTGTGTGGAGTAGTCCTTAACAAGTTGGCTTGAGATACATCTGCTCAGTGGAGACTCTTTTAGATTTGGAAATGTCACACAAGTATTTATGGTTAGGCATTACTACCTCTAATTTGGGTCCGAGAAGCTGATGACCGTAGAACATTTACCGCCTCTTTGCCTATTTAGGACGTAGTGTGGAGACTGTTCAAGTGTAGACTTGATAACAGTTGTTACGCGATACTACACTCAGACGAGTTTCTCTTGAGAATATTATAGGTCGATGAGTTAGTCATCTTAACCTGTAATATCCGATAAATAGAATTAAGACTCTGGGAACTTTTTAGAACATGATCTATAGGTTTTTATCCTTAGTTCATTCCTTTGGGATGGTTCTTACCCAGACTCCATGCTCGTGACTCACAACAAACCTTTGATTCTCGGTTGATCCAATCAAGTCTTGTCAATATCAATGGAACTTGGGTGTCGATAAGGTGAAAACCATAATCCACCAAAATGGATGATTGATCTTGACAATGACTTGACTCATCCCTTGACCTTTGTTTGTTTGCCTTGTGTGTGATCCCTTATTTGTGATTGTTGCATTCATGCATTCATGCGCATTATAACATTCATCACACGAAGTTTTCAAGGAACTGAGGTATTATGTGCAAATATTTTCAGACCATGGATTGTGGACGAAGGAACACTAAGAAGTACAGTTTCAGATATCCCAACTTGAAAGAGTTAAGGAAGCTAGCATCTTTTGTATTAGATCCCTTGGACTTCAAGCAACATCATGGGAAGCTTCTATCTATCTTGTCTGTTGATGTGGTTGAAGGACTTTTGAGTGTGTTGGTGCAGTTCTATGATCCTCTCTACCGTTGTTTCACTTTCCCCGATTTTTAGCTTGTGCCTACGTTGGAGGAGTATGCCCATCTCTTGGGAATACTTGTTTCTAGCAAGGTACCTTTTAGTGGATTGGAAGAGATTCCCAGATCTCATCTTATTACTGAAGCTCTTCACTTGAAGAAAAATGAGATAGAGGCACATTGGGTGAAGAAAGGAGGATTGTTTGGGTTTCCATCTAATTTCCTCATCAAGAAAGCTACTGCTTTTGCTCAAGCCGATAGTGTGGACGCTTTTGAAGCTATCTTTGTGTTGTTCATTTATGGATTAGCTTTGTTCCCTAACATTGACGATTTTATTGATGTTAACGCCATTAGACTTTTCTTGATTGGGAATCCTGTGCCTACTCTGTTGGGTGATATGTATTTCTCTTTGCATCTAAGGAATTCTAAGGGTGGATGAACTATTGTCTGTTGCATTCCTCTTCTGTACAAGTGGTTTATTTCGCACTTGCCTCAGACACCTGCTTTTGTGGAGAACAAACAATGTCTACGGTGGTCTCAGAGACTTATGTCTCTCACTAATGATGATATAGTTTGGTATGATCCCTCTTTGAGAAGTTTGGATATTATTGATTGTTATGGTGAATTCTCTAATGTACCTCTCATTGGTACACAAGGAGTAATTAACTACAACCCTGCTTTGGCTCGTCGTCGACTTGGGTTCCCCTTGAGAGACAAACCTAATAACACTTTGTTAGAAGGTATTTTCTATCAAAAGGGTAAAGATCCCCAACATTTGAAGCAGAAGATTGCACATGCTTGGCATAATATGCATAGGAAAGGAAGATCCGAGCCTGGTCCGCGCAATTGTGTAGATTTGGAAGCTTACACTCTTTGGGTGAAGAAGAGAGCTTTGGAGTTGAAGATGACTTATCCTTGTGAAAAACCTATGTCCATGGTTGTGGTTGAGCCATTAACTCTCCCTAACCAAGATGTAAAGGAGTTGGAAGACGCGCTCGCCAAGATGAAGCAAGAGAAAGATATGTGGGAAGAGCGTTTCCATGATTTGAGCAAGAAGCATGAAGAATTGCAGTTGGAGTCTAAGGATAAAGATGTACTTATTGAGCTACTTGAAGACCGAGTGACAAAGAGACAGAGAGAGCCAGAGGTTTCATCTTCTAGCATGCCTCAGCCTTCCGTTTCTTGGAAGAATATTGTTGATCAGCTTGTCCTCGACAAGACTCAGATGAAGGCTTCTTTTGAGACCGAGATTCGACGCATTCGGAGGAAGTACGTGCCTTCAGTTAGGTCTTCTGACATTGTTGTTAGGGATCCTTAGGATGACTAGTCTCCTTTTCTCTTGTATTTTTCATTTGGTTTCTGAAATGGTACTCAGTGTAATCCTTCCAATTATATAAATGAAAAGAGATTTTTGGTCATATAAAAATTATTGCAATTGTTGATATATATATTTGCAAATGATATAGTAAGTTCCTTGAAAATAAAAATAAATAAACAAGCATTGCATTTCATGCATCATTTGCATAAGCAGGATTCTCTTTCGCTAGATGTCTCATTGGTGTTTCTTATGTGCTTCAGCCAAGCTGACTCATCGGTACAATACTCGCGCCAATCATATCAGAATCATGGAACATTTGGAGCAAGAGAAAAGAGAACTAAAGGACGAGATCGCCCGCCTGACTGCCATGATGGAGGCAGTATTGGCTGCTCAGAGCCAAGCTTCTCCAACACCCGCAACTCCTCCTCAGAGGAAAGTTATTTCAGAGGTAGCTACCTCTACCATGCCTATTACTGCCGCTCATTTTGCACCTGCTATGTCTACCGGATTCCCACGGGGAATGCCACCGAACTTAATGCTTGAAGGCTTTGCGCCTACTTTTGCTTCCATGCCGGCATCTAGCCCAGTCATGTCTGTGCCACCTCCCGTTGTGCACACTTTACCTCGTGTAGAGGACACCATTTATCATTTCGAGCCGTCAGAGGGTCCGGATGTTTATGAGAAATGTATGAAATAAAGGATCAGTTTCTTGAGTTGCGCAAGGAATTGAAGACACTAAGGGGTAGGGATTTGTTTGGGAAAAGTGATGCCGAGTTGTGTTTAGTGCCAAATGTGAAGATCCCGGTGAAGTTGAAAGTGCCTGACTTTGAAAAGTATAAAGGGAACACATGTCCACTCAGTCAGCTAGTGATGTATGCCCGCAAGATGTCTACCCAGACTGATAACAATCAGCTGTTGATTCACTACTTCCAAGACAGTTTGACCGGTGCTGCGCTCCGTTGGTATATGGGGTTGGACAGTGCAAGCATTCGCACTTTCAACGACTTAGGAGAGGCTTTTGTTAAGCAGTATAAGTATAATATGGATATGGCGCCTGATAGGGACCAACTGAGGTCTATGTCTCAGAAGGATAAGGAGACATTTAAAGAGTACGCACAAAGTTGGAGGGAATTGGCTGCTCAGATCACTCCTCCCTTGGAGGAAAAAGAGATGACAAAGATCTTTCTGAAGACCCTGAGTTCATTTTATTATGAACGTATGATTGCTAGTGCCCCCAATGACTTTACCGAAATGGTAAACATGGGGATGAGGCTTGAGGAAGGAGTCCGAGAAGGATGATTGTCAAAAGATGAAGCATCATCAAGTAAGAGGTCTGGCAGTAGTTTTGGGAAGAAAAAGGACACTGAAGTTAATGCAGTAATTAGTGGGAGGCAGAGAAGGCCTCAAATCAGGAGGAGTCAACCAGCCCATCAACATCATCACCAAGTATCTTCAGTCATTCCAGCATTCTCTAATAATCAATCAACACCAGTTCAATAACAACAACCGCAACAACGAACAAACACCTACAACAACAACAATACCAACAACAATCATCATCAACAAAACTTTAAGAGGAAGAAGGTCTCTTTTTGACCCGATTCCTATGACTTACGCTGAGCTGTACCCGTCTTTGGTTCTCAAGAACCTAATCCAACCAAGAAACCCTCCGCAGATTCCAGAACCACTTTCGTGGTGGTATAAACCTGAACTCCGTTGTGATTTTCAACAAGGGGAACCCATACATGATATAGAGAATTGCTATCTACTCAAGTATGAGGTTCAAAATCTGATGAAGAGTGGAATGGTGTCCTTTGAGGACCGAGTGCCGAATGTGAAAGCAAATCCATTGCCCGCCCATGGGAATTCTTCTTTGAATATGGTGGATGGTTTTCCTGGAGAGTTTAAGGTTTTTGATGTTCGTTTTATCCAGAGGTCCTTAGTGAAGATGCATAAGGAGATTTGTTTGGTGAGTGATTGTGAGCATGACTACAATGGTTGTGCTGTTTGCAGTGCTAATTCAAGGGGTTGCGAGGCTGTGAAAAGGGACATCCAATGACTGATGGATGAAGGCATGATTCAGATTGTTTAATCCCATCATGTAGATGACGATGTGAATGTCATAGTGCCCATTTTCAAGCAGCCATAAAGATTGGTAATTCAATACGACAACAACAACAGTAACAATGTCAGCAATAGATCAGTATCGGCACTGGTTATACGGTTAGCGGGCCCGGACCCGTATTCATCTGATAAAGTTATTCCATATCAGTATAATGCTACAATGATGAAGGATGGTCAAGAGGTCCCGTTGCCTACGACCAGCTCTGTATTGAGCATTGCTGATGTTACCAAGGTGACCCATAGTGGTCGTGTGTTTGGGCCGGTGTTCCCAAAATATAAAGAAGAGTCAGTTGTTGGTAAGAAGGTAGAAGTGCCTGTTGTGGATCCCATTAGTGCTTCAAAGGGTAAGTCTGGTGAGTCCAGCGATTTGAAGGCTAACGATGATGATGAGGTACTTCGATTGATCAAGAGGAGCGAGTTTAATATGGTGGAGCAACTGCTCCTAACCCCCTCAAAGATCTCAGTGTTGTCTCTACTCATGAATTCTGAAGCGCACAGAGAAGCACTACAAAGAGTTCTAGAGCAAGCATTTGTAGAACATGATATTATGGTGGATCAACTCGATCATATTGTGGCTAACATCACTTCCAGCAACAATCTTAGCTTTTGTGATGAAGAACTCCCTGAGGAGGGCAGAAATCATAACTTGGCTTTGCATATCTCCATGAATTGAAAAGAGGATGCTTTGTCCAATGTGCTAGTTGACACCGGGTCTTCATTGAATGTGCTGCCAAAGTCAACTTTGTCAAAGCTATCATACCAAGGAGCGCCTATGAGGTATAGCGGTGTAATCGTTAAAGCTTTTGACGGTTCGCGCAAAACAATGATAGGTGAAGTGGACCTTCCAATGAAGATAGGTCTGAGTGATTTTCAAATTACTTTTCAAGTAATGGATATCCACCCGGCCTACAGTTGTTTGTTGGGAAGGCCATGGATCCATGAGGCGGGAGCTATTACCTCCACTTTGCATCAGAAGCTCAAATTTGTGAAGAGTGGGAAGCTTGTTATCGTTGGTGGGGAGAAGGCGTTGTTGGTTAGCCACCTGTCATCTTTCTCTTATGTTAAAGATGAGGATGAGGTTGGAACTCCGTTCCAAGCCTTATCTATTGCTGCTGAAAAGAGAGTTGGGGCACCTATGTCCTCATTGAAACATGCAAAGAAGATTGTGGAAGAAGGCAACACTGATCAATGGGGGCGCATGGTAGAGGTCTCCGACAACAAAGGCAGAACCGGTTTGAGATTCCAAAGAGGTTCATCAACTGCTAGATCAGAAGATATGCAACTTAGCTTCCGTAGCGGAGGGTTCATTCATGGCATTGAACAACACTTAGCTGATGTGCTAGAGGATGACGAAGAGGAAGACTGCACCAATTTTGTGACGCATGGAAAGGCTTGCAACAATTGACTGCTGTTGATGTTCCTATTATTTTGCATCAATCTAAGTAATTGCTTTTATATGTTTTTAAAATCCTTCTCCTATGCCTAAGGGAGAAGTGAACATTGTTTGGGCATTTTCAAATTGATCATTAATAAAATTAATTCTATTCATCCACATCTATGATGTTTGTTTTTACTTTTTGCTTTATTCTGAAAATGGTAATCACAAAAAACATAAATAACAACATAATTGTCCATCTGCATAATATTTGGTCACAAATCCACTTCTCTAAAATCAAAATATCAAATCATTATGCAAGTTGGTTTCTAACCCCATTGAATACAATGATCCTTCTCCTTCTCCTAATTTTGAATTCCCTATGTTTGAGGCCGAGGAGGAAAGTGACGAAGAAATGAGTGATGAATTATCTCGTCTTCTTGAGCAAGATGAAAAGTCCATTTAGCCGTTCGAAGAACAGATTGAGCTAGTCAACCTGGGTTCCGAGGATGATGTGAAGGAAGTCAAGATTGGGTCTCGACTGTTTCTAGATGTCAAGAAGGGGTTGATTGATCTTCTTCGAGAGTATTCAGATGTGTTTGCTTGGTCCTATCAAGACATGCCTGGTTTAGATTCTGAGATTGTGGAGCATAGATTGCCGTTGAAACCAGAATGCCCGCCAGTTAGACAAAAATTGAGAAGAACGCACCGTGATATGGATGTGAAGATCAAAGAAGAAGTGCAGAAACATATTGACGTTGGTTTCCTTGTGACGACTGAGTATCCGCAATGGGTGGCCAATATTGTGCCTGTGCCGAAGAAAGATGGAAAAGTCTACATGTGTGTTGATTATAGAGATTTGAATAAAGCCAATCTGAAGGATGATTTCCCTCTGCCAGACATTGATATGTTGGTAGACAATACTGCTAGATTAAAAAAAAATCGTTCATGGATGGATTTTCTGGATATAATCAGATCAAGATGGCACCCGAAGATATGGAGAAGACCACGTTCACTACACCATGGGGAACATTCTGTTATAGAGTGATGCCTTTCGGTTTAAAGAATGCTGATGCAACTTACCAAAGAGCAATGACTACTCTTTTTCATGATATGATGCACAAAGAGATTGAAGTTTATGTCGATGACATGATTGCTAAATCAATTGATGAAGAAGAACATGTTGAACATTTGTTGAAGTTATTCCAACGTTTGAGGAAGTATAAACTCCGCTTGAATCCCAATAAGTGTACTTTTGGTGTTCGTTCTGGTAAGTTGTTAAGCTTTATTGTCAGCGAGAAGGGTATTGAAGTTGATCCTGCCAAGGTCAAAGCAAAACAAGAGATGCCTGCGCCCAAAACTGAGAAGCAAGTCAGAGGTTTTCTCGGCCGCTTGAATTATATTTCCAGATTTATTTCACACATGACTGCCACATGTACACCTATATTCAAGCTTTTTCGGAAAGATCAGTCTTGTGATTGGACCGAAGACTGCCAGAAAGATTTTGACAATATCAAGGAATATCTGCTTAAACCTCCGATTTTGTCTCCATCTGTTGAAGGAAGACCGTTGATCATGTATTTGACTGTGCTCGCAGATAGTATGGGTTATGTTCTTGGTCATCAAGATGAGACTGGAAAGAAAGAATGTGCAATTTACTACCTCAGTAAGAAATTCACCGACTGTGAGACTCGACATTTTATGCTTGAGAAGACTTGTTGCGTATTGGCTTGGGCTGCTAAGTGTCAGCGTCAGTATATGTTGAATCATACCACTTGGTTGATATTCAAAATGGATCCGATCAAGTATATATTTGAAAAGCCTGCTTTAATTGGGAGAATCGCCCGTTGGCAGATGTTATTATCAGAGTATGATATCGAATACCGATCTCAGAAAGAAATCAAAGGTAGTATCTTGGCTGACCATTTGGCTCACCAACCAATTGAAGATTACCAGTCAGTGCAATATGATTTTCCTGATGAAGAGATCTTGTACTTAGATTGTGATGAACCATTGCTTGAAGAAGGGAAAGAACCTGATTCCTGTTGGGGAGTGGTATTTGATGGAGCTGTTAATCAATATGGTAATGGAATTGGGGCAATGATTATTACTCCTCAAGGAACGCGCTTTCCATTTACAGCTAGATTAACTTTCAAGTGTACAAACAATATGGCAGAATATGAAGCTTGCATTGTGGGGCTCGAAGAGGCCATTGATCTCAGAATCAAGCATTTAGATGTCATTGGAGATTCGGCTTTGGTTGTGAATCAGATCAAAGGTGAATGGGAGACGAATCAAACCGGTTTAATACCATATAGAGATTATGTGAGGAGGATTTCAACTTTCTTTACAAAAGTTGAGTTTCATCATATCCCTCGAGATGAGAATCGGATGGCAGATGCTCTTGCAACATTAGCATCAATGATTGTGGTGAAGTATTGTAATGAAGTTCTCAATTTGGCTGTAATGCGTCTAGATAGGCCATCACATGTGTTTGCTATTGAAGAAGTCAAAGATGAGAAACCGTGGTGTTACGACATCAAGTGTTTCCTCCAAAGAAAGATTTACCCGTCTGGGGCATCATTGAAAGATAAGAAGACTTTGAGAAGATTAGCCGACAATTTCTACTTGAATGGTGATATATTGTACAAGAGAAACTTCGATATGGTTTTGCTCAGATGTGTGGATAGACACGAAGCAGAATTGTTGATGACTGAAGTGCATGAAGGTTCCTTTGGTACTCATTCTAATGGATATGCAATGGCGAAGAAGATGTTGCGAGCAGGTTACTATTGGCTGACAATGGAATCTGACTGTTGCAATTTTGTGAAGAAATGCCATAAGTGTCAAATATATGCAAATAAGATTCATGTTCCTTCGACAATGTTGAATGTTATTTCTTCCCCATGGCCCTTCTCCATGTGGGGAATTGATATGATTGGGATTATTGAGTCCAAAGCTTCAAATGGACATCGTTTCATTTTAGTGGAAATTGACTACTTCACAAAATGGGTTAAAGCGACATCGTATGCAAATGTAACCAAGCAAGTTGTTGTAAGGTTTATCAAGAATCAAATCATATGCCGTTATGGTGTGCTAAGTAAGATCATTACTGATAATGGATCGAACTTGAATAACAATATGGTGGAAGCTCTTTGTAAAGACTTCAAGATTGCACATCATAATTATTATCCCTACAGACCTAAGATGACTGGGCCTGTTGAAGCTCTGAATAAGAACATCAAGAAGATTATTCAGAAGATGGTTGTCACATATAAGGATTGGCATGAGATGCTCCCATTTGCTTTGCTTTTCTTTTATCTTCCAATGTTACATTATGATTATTTTATGAAGCTATTGATTTATTTTACTTTATTATGACTTATGCAAATATCTATCAATAATGCTCTCTACTGTTGCCACCTACATGACTTATTAAAGATATACATATATTATGAAAGTAGAATAGCATGCAAGGCAATTTAAAAGTATCACAATAGCAAAATAAAATAAAACATATGCATAACAAAATAATAACAATAATATATAATGATAAAAACAAAGTACGTTACAAGAAGGGCTGTGTGACGAGCGTCACACAATCCATTACGGTCGTCACACCAAGTGCCTGTGACGCCCGTAACATCCCTGTCACGAGCGTGACACCGTCTGGCTATGTGAACGTTACTAACCGTTGGGACACGACCGTTACACCATCCCACCTTTTTACCTTCCCCATTTATTCACATTTACCCACATTTATTTACTTTTCAACCACTCCCTTTCCAACTCCCAAAATTTTTCCTATAAATACCCACCATACCTTTCTCCATACACCACAAACCATTCTATAAAATCAATCTCATTTCCCTTCTCTCCTTATTACCTTTTTCAAACCACTTATCGGTATGGCGGGAAACCAAGATTTCGGAAATATCATCTTCAGATCCGAAGATGAAAATTATCAAAGGGAGCAGTTTGAGCGTTTCCAACAGCGAGGCGTCCAATCCACCAGGTATCCTGATTTACATTGTTTACAAGAATTAGGATTACTTCAAGGTATAAAATGGATGCTCCGCCTGGCAGATTTAACCTTTCTTTGCACTCATAATCAACCTACCTACCCCGCTCTCACCTTAGAATTTTTAAGTTCTTATTCGTACAACACTCCTACCGGTGAAGACGAGTACTTAACCGGTACCGCGACCTTCCGCATGTTCAACACCGAGTACTCCCTATCCCAAAACCAATTGAGCACCATGCTACAATTCCCTGTAGAAGGTCAAGTCCACCCTAGGATACCTCCGAACTCCCAGTGGCATATAAACGCCTTCGACCTCTTTAGAAAAATTTCCGGTGTGGAAACCAACAACTGGGATGTATTACTTGCTTCACATATACATAACCCAACCATCCGGTACTTCATCCGCATCCTGCAAAACACTATTTTTGGTCGACCGAACAACAGCAAAGTCAACGCCAAGGAATTATTTTTCCTCCACTGCGTCTTTGCAGCAGATACACAGGTAAACGCTGCCTCCTTTCTATTTCATCATATCCGCACCCTATGTGCTAGAGGCCGTCAACCTTTTGTAATTGGTGGATTAATCACCACCATAGCACTTGGCTTAAATCTTGGGGACCGACTTCAGAATTTACAATCTCTCCCACCCCTATTGATGGATATAAGCTACTGTCGGTCCAGCCGCCTAATCAAAAATAGGGTAGGCGGAGGGTATTACCTTATGGTGAACAACCAGGAAGTCCCAAGTGTTGTTCTACCCAACATTGCCCTAACAGATGTCACCATACCCAACCGCCACATCTATGATCTGAATGCTCCCGAAGCCACCGAGCCTACACAAGCAAACCCGCCTTCAGACGAGTTTGCCGAAATGGAGCAGGGTGATCAGGTTCCTGCACAACAATCAGTCCCGCTCAACCCTTCCGATACTGCAGCTGGTTCATCCTCACGACGTCGTCGACGAAGAAGGCCAGCAACCAACGACGACATCATGGATGCTATCGATGGTATGCAAGCGCAGAATCTCGAAGTGATGCAGATGATGCGCCAGATGCAACAACAACAGGAAGCGAGGAATGCAATAACCGATCAGCGGTTCGCTCAGTTGCTCAGCAGGTTTGATGATTTGGAAGTACGTCAAAGATCACCAGGTCCAAGAACACGCGGCGGAAGGCAACATTGACTCTAGTTTCTTTTTCTTTTTGTATTTCTTTTGTTTTCTCTGAAACATTGGGGACAATGTTTCATTTAAGTGTGGGGGGGAAAACCTTGTTCTTTAAATCTCCCCTTTTCAAGTATGTTATCTTTCCCTTTTCATTGTTATTCCCTTTTCTTATAAACAAAAATAAAAATAAAAATTTATAATATATATTTATTCTAAATTAAGTCCCTAGTGTGAGAAAATTTCTATTATCTATTCCCTCAAATTTTCATGAGCCATAACAAAAATTCAACACACTCAGTAAATATAAAGGTTGCTTATTTTATCAAACTTGAGTGAAATCAAGACAAAATTATTACCATACCAACGCTCTAAACAAACCTCAACATGTTAGATCAGAAAGGTACCTGTTATACAAGTCCCTGGACTTTTAACTTTATAGTAACCCCGAGTAGTTTATACAAGAAGTCAGCACCATCTTAATAGCAAACTACGTGGAGGGCCGATGAATATAAGTGAATGATTCCCAAAATAAAAAATATATATATCAGGAAATGCACTAACTAAGTTAGGTGATCCTTACCAGATCATTTAATCTAAAGGCTGCATATCATATGAAAGCATAATACGAAAGATCCATTATGAGTTGGTTCAGCAGGTATCTGGTGCTGAACTTGGTAGGGCGGACTACGATCCGATCCCCTGCAATTTGCAATGGACTAAATAATGAAGTTACCCGACTTATGTACCAGAGCTTCAAGCTAAAAAGGGGATCAGAATCACTAACCGGTCACTCCACTATGTGCGCAAAACGATAAAGGGCTTAATGTGATTTCGCTAGAATGAAAACGGGTGAAATAAGAGTAAAAGAACTAGGCTGGTTATAATAGCATGACTCAAACTGATTTGCATGAGGTAAAGTTATCAGATGTTGTAACGGTAGTTCTTGATGTCAAGATTAGACTCAGGTTATTTCTAAACAGGGTTTACCTGCAACCTATACGAATTGATGTGTGTTTTGAAATTTCATCTGGCCAAATTTTTAAAACGATTTCTATACTTTATCTTGCTTGAGGACAAGCAAAGGTCTAAGTATGGGGGAGTTTGATAACATGAAATAATATCACATTTTTGGACTCGATTTAATTAAATTGTATTATTATTTGTTTCGATTTATTTCATTTTATTCGATATTACTGGGTATTTTTCCTCTTATTTATCTCAGGTAGCTTATTTGAAGCACAAGTGAAAAAGGAAGAAAAGGAGGTGCAAAAAGAAATGAAGAGAAGCAATTTCACCAAACCAAAGCCCAGCCCAAAAGTACTAGCGCTGAGCCTGTGACGAGCGCCACACATGGTGTGACGGGCGTCACGCCCTGCTGCCTTGTGTACGAGCGTAACACATGGTGTGACGGACGTCACACCATTCTCCTATATTTTTGGCTTCAGAAGCGCAACAGAGGCACGTTGAAGCCTATTGTTACGCTTGACCTGGGAAACGTGAAGACCACTTTTACGGAAAGAGTTTTGGAAACCGTTACAAGTAGACTAGTATAAATAGTCACTTCCTTCAAACCCTGCAACCTCTCTCTCTTCTTCGTGCTTTTTCTATTCCAGCCGTGCAAGCATACTTTACAACATTATTTTTTATAGTTTTTACTTTTCTTTGCAATTTCTATTTTCTTTTTCAGTCAATCTTTCAGCACTTAATTAATTTTTCACGCAATAGTTTCTACACCGGAAACTATTGTGTATCTTTTACCGGATCTAACCTTACGTTAGAGCCTAGGTTTTTTTTTTCCTTCACTTTTATTTTCCTGTCCGATTGAAGAATTCAAGAACAAATCCAACCGGTCTGTGGTGGAGTGTTCAAGACTACTATTAATTACTCAAGTTCTTTAATTACTGTTTGAATTTATATATGCACTGCTTTATTGTTTATTTGCATTATTTGCTTGAGATGTTTCTATTTAAGCATGATGATTGTTTAGATCTGTTTAGTATGTCTGGCTAATTTATTTAGGTATCGGTATGTAAAGTAAGCGGAATGAAGGAATCAAAACTAAGTTGATTTAATTACGCTTAAAAATAAAATCACTCTTTTTATGGTCTCAATTTACAGGTTTAATACCAAGGTTTTTGTACGAAAGTAAAAGACTAAAGAAGTTAAAATCAATAGAACGAGAGTTTGAGTTTTTAACTGGACAGTGTAAATTGGACATTAATTCTAGATCAGGGCGAAAGCAATTTTTAGAGTTAATTAAATTCTAATATTTTTCAAAAAGTATTTTTAAAAGTTAAATGTGAGGATGAGAGTTAATCATTTGAATTTAATTATATAATCTAAGTCAACAGAGCGAGAGTTTGAGACGAGGGTGTTTAAACGATTAGTATTTTCTTAAAAAGAGTTTCTATGGATTCTATTGTTTTCAAAAAGTGATTTTGGACTTAACTAATAAGTGACAGCTACGTTAATATAAAGTCATAGTCTATTCAACGGAGCGAGAGTTTGAGAAAAGATTTTTAATCAATAGTATCTACTGAAAAGATTTATTTTAAAACCAAGAAACCAACGAAGATTTGATTCCCTAATTACGACGAACTACATACCGATATCCGCTTAATTGATATTTAATTTAGATCTAGTTTTAGTTTTAACTTTTCCCCCAAAACAATCAAAATATCATCCGCCTTAGCTTTACGAAGTAACCTTAGAAAACGGTATATCGATTCATAAGTCCCTGTGGGATCGATATCTTTTAAAACTACGCGATAGAACTGTGCACTTGCAGTTAGTACCCCAATTCGACTCATAAAGTCGCGATCAATGATTCTCTCTGTCTCTTCATTACTCGGTCTTCAAGTAGCTCAATGAGTGCATCTTTGTCCTTAGACTGAAGTTGCAACTCCTCATGCTTTCTGCTCAAAGCATGGAAACGCTCTTCCCACATATCCTTCTCTTGCTTTATCTTGGAGAACGCGTCTTCCAACTCCTCTACATCTTGGTTATGGAGAGTTAATGGCTCAACCATAACCAAAGACATAGGTCTTTCACAAGCATACAACATTTTCAACTCCAAAGCTCTCTTCTTCACCCAAAGAGTGTAAGCTTCCAAAGCTACATAATTGCACGGACCAAGCTCGGATCTTCCATTCCTACGCACATTATGCCAAGCATGCACAATCTTCTTCTTCAAATGTTGGGGATCTTTACCCTCTTGATAGAAAAGACCTTCTAACTAAGTGTTATTAGGTTTGTCTCTCAAGGGGAACCCAAGTTGACGACGAGCCAAAGAAGGGTTGTAGTTGATTCCTCCTTATGTACCAATGAGAGGCACATTAGAGAAGTCACCACAACAATCAATAATATCCAGACTGCTTAAAGAAGGATCATACCAAACTATATCATCACTAGTGAGAGACATAAGTCTCTGAGACCATCGTAGACATTGTTTGTTCTCCATAAAAGCAGGTGTTTGAGGCAAGTGCGAAATAAACCACTTGTACAGAAGAGGAACACATCACACAATAGTTTCACCACCTTTAGAATTCCTTAGATGCAAAGAGAAATACATATCTCCTAATATAGTAGGCACATGATTCCCAATCAAGAAAATTCTAATGGTGTTAACATCAACAAAACCGTCAATGTTAGGGAACAAAGCCAACCCATAGATGAGAACACAAAGATAGCTTCAAAGTCATCCACACTACCGGCTTAAGCAAAGGCCATTGCTTCCTTGATGAGGAACTCAGAAGTCAACCCAAACAATCCTCCTTTCTTCACCCAATGAGCCTCTATCTCAGACTTCTTCAAGTGAAGGGCTTCAGCAATAAGATGAGATCTGGGAATCTCTTCCAATCCACTAAAAGGAACTTTGTTAGAAACAGGTATTCCCAAGAGATGGGCATACTCCTCCAACATAGGCACAAGATGATAATCAGGAAAAGTGAAGCAACGGTAGAGAGGATCATAAAACTGAACCAATACACTCGGAAGTCCTTCAACCACATCAGCAGATAAAATAGACAGAAGCTTCCCATGACGTTGCTTGAAGTCCGAGGGATCTAATACAAAAGATTCTAGTTTCCTTAACTCTTTCAAATCTGGACATCTGAAACTGTTCTAAGTGTTCCTTCATCCACAATCCATGGTATGCAAATATTTGCAAATAAGACCTTAGTTCCTTGAAACTTTCGTGTGATGAATGTTATGATTGCATGAATGCAACAATAACAAATAAGGGATCACACACAAGGCAAACAAACAAAGGTAAAGGGATGAATCAATTCATTATCAAGATCAATCATCCATTTTGGTGGATTATGGGTTACACCTTATCAACACCCAAGTTCCATTGATATTGACAAGACTTGATTGGATCAACCAAGAATCAAGGGTTTGTTGTGAGTCACGAGCATGAAGTCTGGGTAAGACCCATCCCAAAGGAGTAAACTAAGGATAACAACCTATAGATCATGTTCTAAAAAGTTCCCAGAGTCTTAACTCTATCTATCTAATATTACAGGTTATGATGACTGACTCATCAACCCATAATATTATCAAGAGAAACTCGTCTGAGTGTAGTATCATGTAACAACTGTTATCAAGTCTACACCTGAACAGTCTCTGTACTACGTCCTAAATAGGCCAAGAGGGGTTAAATGTTCTACAGTCCTCAGCTTCTGGGACCCCAAATCAGAGATAGTAATGCCTAACCATAAATAACTTGTGTGACATTCATAACTCTAAAAGGGTCTCCACTGAGTAGATGGGTCTCAAGCCAACTTATTAAGGACTACTCCACACAAGATGAACATGACTATACCATCCTCCTATATTAATTGCACTCCAGTTCGGGTTAGAACTTATCTCACCGCTCAGAGATCTCCAAGCACAACAAGCAGATTATATCATACAAACAAATATACATACATCAAATATATAGTTATATACACACAAGCTATGGATAAGCTAGACGTCAATTAAACTAGAGTCGCCACCGAGCTTTTATTGTTTCTAAGGGAAAAGGGAAAAGTACGAACAAAACCCCAAAAGATAAGAAGTTTTCAAATCAAAACTAATAAAATTCCAGAGATTACAGGTAAGGGGGTTGGTTACACATAGGGAAGGTGTTAGCAACCAAAGTGTCCTAGGTACTCCTAGGGAGCCCTTTCTTGTGTGCATATGTGTTTTTGTACAAAATGATGTTTGCAATAAATAGAGTGGAGGGATGATAAAACAATTCATTAATTATATTTTTGTGTTTGACAAGACCTTTGGATTTGTGCCTACGTACCAACATAAAATGAGGGATCAAAACCTCGTAGTTCGTGGTATCAATTTCAAAATGAGTGATTTGCTTTTAACAAAATTTTAGTTTGAAAGAGGCACAAAAGGCCTAAAAAGGTTTGGATGAGTGTTAGTTCTTTTTCTTTTGAAAAATTTAAGTCAAGTATAGTTAAGTTTATTTACAAGTTTATTTAAGAAAAGAAATTTGAAAATGCAATGGCATAAAACCAAAGTTTCTAATTTGCAATATGGTCTAAGTTTAGAAAACAAGCACAAGCAAAGAAGGTTTTAAAAAGGGGAAGAGATTTTGAAATTAAAGAAGTGAGGAAGAGATGAAGAGACTAATCCTAAGCATAAATTTAAAAGTTGAGAGTTGAAAATATCTGACCAATGAGCTGCAATCCAATAGACAAGAATGTCATATAGAAACCCAAATTTCCCTTGGACTTTAGAGTCAAGCAACAATCAATATACAAATAACAAGTTGAAGAGAAAGGCATCGAATAAAGATAGCCGCATCCAAGCTTAGCAACTCCATGATTCTCTTTAAAATTTCCCATGTATCACGTGACTTCAAAGATGGAATTAGTTGCAGGTTCAAAATAACAGCTTCACAATGATCATGTTGCAGATGAACTCAAATGGATCTTCAATTTTGTATCAGATGAAAGTTCACTTCACAAGCACTTGGTTTCATGAAAGTTGGCATTGGCCAAGTCCTTTGCATAGGGAATGTTGCATAAATTCTAAGTCCAATAGTCTCAGATCAAACCAACAGTCCACACAAAATGTTTTTTAGGGTTTTTGTTCTTATTATGTACATTAAGGTTAAAAGACCATACAAACACACAAATATATACAAACACAATATATCACAAAATATGGTCCAAGTGGACAAAGGGAAAATGACATTAAAAAAAGTAAACAACTTGAACGATATGAATAATGGCAAATGGATAAAGCTTAAAGTTAAAGTGCATAAAAGTAAATGGCTTGAAATTAAAAGTTAGTTGTTAGTTGATTAGAAGTTAGTATTGCTTTTTCTTTTGTTTTGTTTAAGTCATTCTTTGGAGAATACTCAACACACTTATCACAAGCATGGGTCCTTGAACCAAGACATCTTCCAAAGGAAGGAAAAAAGGTCAAGTTCCCACATAATACCATGAAAGAGGGGAGACTTACAATCTCACTAACTAGAATGCTATGCCTTTTTATGTCACAAATTTAGCGCTATGTTAAGCAATCGTAATTGGACTTATGTAGAAGTCTTAACTATTTAAGGTCGGGCAATAGAATTTTGGTGTTAATGCATGTTAGAGACATAGTATAATGGACTATGTTTGAGAAACATACCATACACAAAAAGAATATGCAAAATGGAGGACCTAGTCTCATCCATACTTATGTTGATTTTGCAATCGACTAGCTTTAAGATATAAAGACATCATAGGTCCATGACATGGATGAATAAAGAAGGGGAATGAGATGAATAAGGAAGGGGAATGGATTCAACACAAATTGGTCAAAGGAGGACTTTTACCAAATTAAGATCATTCATTCATTTTGGGAGATGGAATGTACATTCCCTCAATCCCCTAAATCCAATGATCTTAACCTAGCAAAGTCATATCAACCTTGACCAAGACCCAACAACACAAGTCAAATTTACAAAGTCAATTAAAATGGATCTACACAATTAATTTGGCATTTAAACAATTAAAAATAATAAAAATATGCATTAAATTAAAATATGGTTGGTCAAATTCCTAAAACCTCATCAAAACACCAAAGAAATGGCCATGAGATTTATCATAGGTCAAACAAGGTCAAAGGACCTTGGCGAAATTTTTTCATAATTTTTGGAAACTTAAAAGTATTTTTAAACAACTAAAAATATTAATAATGATCCAAAAAATAATTTTAATTCAGAAAATGAAAGAAAACTTTATTTAATTTTTTTTGGTGAAACTCTTATATTTTTTTGGATCAATATTAAATTTAATATGAATTAATGAAAATGAAACAAATAAAATGAAAATCAATTAATCTGAAAAAAGCGTGGTCCACTTGATCTCCCTCATTAATTGAGGTGGCAGATAAAGTGGACGAAAACACGCGTTCCATCGTGCACGCAAGTCAGCGCGCCACACAATTGGTAATCAAAAGAAACGCTCATGATTAAAAAAAATTGAACTAATCATGTGGCTCTGGACCACGCCACCTCACTACCGGAGCAAAGCGCCGGTCGTCTTCTTAGGCGATCTTGGTCGGACTGGTCCACTCATCACCATCACAAAAATGAAAAAGAAGGACATGATTTTAAAGTAAAAATGGCATTGATCACGAATCTGACCTTAATTCGTCCTAACTCCAAGTATATTGAGAGATACATGAAGTTGAAATTTGAGGTACATGAACTGAGTTGCTTCGATTTGGCCTCAAAGCAACTCAATCTTATTGCCTACATTGGTAGGACTTTAGACAACCAAAGATCCAAGAGAATTGATGAGAATTGAGAGAGAATCAAAGAAAATAAAAAATCTAGAAAATACCTTCAATGCTATGCAGAACTTGATCTCTCCTGCTTCAATTCTTGTTTGATCTTGCTCAGGAAGCTTGCAGAAGTGGCTTAGGATTGAAACAAAGCTTTGGATCATGGAGTTTTTGAATCTTCAAACAATGAGATTCAAACTCAATTTTCAAATGAAAATTCTCAGGTTTTCCTTTCAAAATTGCGGGTTTCAAGTGTGGGAGGAAAAGCTGGCGCGCAAGGGTTCTCATTTATGATCCTAGAGGCTCTTATTTATAGCAAATTCAAGTGTTATTTGCACCTTCCAAAATGTTTCCAAATTTGGAAATTAAGTGATGCATGCTTGCATGGGCGTGTACATGCCCATGAATCTACTCAATTAAGTCCACAATTACATGTAATTGAGTCAGAAAGTGAATTGGAATGCAAGGCAAAAGTGTGTAGCTGTTTGAAGTTTGATCCTTGCCAAATGATGCAGCCATGTTCAGACCATGCACAAACCACTCAAAATTTGTCCAAAATGGATGAAATTGGTCTCTTTGGAAATGTTAGATCAAGAGGAACAACTCTCATTCTGAACACTTTTCCATTTGAAGCTTGTATCATGATGAATTTTGAGGTGGAAGTTTGTAAATTTCAACATGTAATATTTTTTTCTAAGTGTCAAGCCATATGTTCAACTATTCCACCTTGGCTAACTTTTTATGTGAGCTTCAAATGAGAAATGTGTCTTCATCAAACTTGTAGCTATTTCAAAAACCTTAAAAATGGTCACAAATTTGACCTAATTTGGATTTGTGATGAATAAGTTATGAATTTTTGAAGTTAAGGAAAATCACTAGTTCAATGGTATTGGTCCAAAATGACCTATAATATATCCTCATATAACATGCTCATAAAAGTTGCATTAGATCTTCTTACAAACATATAGGTTGAATTAGACACCTTGAATTTATTGTGCAACTTGGAAATCTTTCATCTCATAAAAAATGAGCAAGTTATGGCCTTGGGAAGTTGACCTTCAAATTAGGGTTTAAACAAAATGACCTATAATCTTTCAACATAAAAAGTGACTTTACAAGCAAAACTATCTCTAGACCTTAACATGTAAGTTGTTTAGAATGTCATTTAGAGTAACTTTGATCTTGGAATAATTTTTATATGATGAAAACTGTAGCAGATAGGGTCTAGGGGACCCCAGTTTTGATCAGATGAATTCCTCTGGTCTACCACCATCAATCAACTTGCAAACTTGCAATTCTCTTGACTTTTTGGACTCATGGGAGATCAGATATTCATAAGGTGATTAAATTTGAAGTTTCCCTTGGAATATTTGATCCATTGGTGAAGAAGTTACACAAGATACCCAAATGAACAAGGGTTTCCAAGGCAAACCAATTCCAAACTCTTGAAGAATTCTTGATCAAAATAACATGTAGAGATCATTGGGACTCATATATGATTCCTAGAGCCTTTGTGGATCATTTCTTCGTTGAGCTTCTAGCAAAGAGGGTCTTAAACCCTAGACATGAACTTGATAGATCAAAGGTGATCAAGTGCCCTACCTACAAAAGAGTTAGACAAATGCAAAGACATATTTTTGGTTTTTTTGGTTAGTAGAGATGATAAAATACAAAGTATGATACAATCACATAGTGCTTGGTGATCTCTCCCATTACAAACCTAATGAATAAGGGGGGAAGGATGATGCCAAGGTATGATCCCAATGCTAATGTATATGATGAGATAACATGAGGGATCTTAGGATCAAAATTGGGGTCTTACCATTGCCCGTTGGCAGATGTTGTTATCAGAGTATGATATTGAATACCGATCTCAAAAAGCAATCAAGGGTAGTGTCTTGGCTGATAAATTGGCTCACCAACCGATAGAAGATTACCAGTCATTACAATATGATTTTCCTGATGAAGAGATCTTGTACCTGAAAATGAAAGATTGTGGTGAACCATTGCTTGAGGAAGGGCCATAACCTGGTTCCCGTTGGGGCATGGTATTTGATGGAGCTGTTAATCAGTATGGTAATGGCATTGGGGCAGTAATCATTACTCCTCAAGGAACTCATTTTCCATTTACAGCTAGATTGACTTTCAAGTGTACAAATAATATGGCAGAATATGAAGCTTGCATTATGGGGCTTAAAGAGGCCATTGATCTCAAAATCAAGTACTTAGATGTCTACGGAGATTCAGCTTTGGTTGTGAATCAAATCAAAGGTGAATGAGAGAAGAATCAACCCGGTTTGATACCATACAGAGACTATGCGAGGAGGATTTCAACTTTCTTTACAAAGGTTGAGTTTCATCATATCCCTCGAGATGAAAACCGGATGGCAGATGCTCTTGCAACGTTGGCCTCAATGATTATGGTGAAGTATTGGAATGAAGTTCCCAATTTGATTGTGATGCGTCTTGATAGGCCAGCTCATGTGTTTGTTGTTGAAGAGATCAAAGATGAAAAGCCGTGGTATTTTGACATCAAGTGTTTCCTTCAAAGTCAGATTTACCCGCCTGGGGCATCTCTGAAAGATAAGAAGACTTTGTGAAGATTAGCCGGAAATTTCTACCTGAATGGTGATGTTTTGTACAAGAGAAACTTCGATATGGTTCTGCTTAGATGCGTGGTTAGACACGAAGTAGACCTGTTGATGACTGAAGTCTATGAAGGTTCCTTTGGTACTCATTCCAATGGACATGCAATGGCGAAGAAGATGTTGCGAGCAGGTTACTATTGGTTGACAATAGAATCTGACTGTTGCAAGTTTGTGAAGAAATGCCACAAGTGTCAAATCTATGCAGATAAAATTCATGTTCCTCCGACACTGTTGAACGTCATTTCCTTCCTATGGCCCTTCTCCACGTGGGGAATTGATATGATTGGTATGATTGAGCCTAAAGCTTTAAACGGACATCGTTTCATTCTGGTGGCAGTTGACTACTTCACAAAATGGATTGAAGCGGCATCGTATGCGAATGTAACCAAGCAAGTTGTTGTGAGGTTTATCAAGAAACAGATCATATGTTGTTATGGTGTGCCAAGTAAGATCATTACTGATAATGGATCGAACTTGAATAACAATATGGTGGAAGCTCTTTGCAAAGACTTCAAGATTGCACACCATAATTCTTCTCCCTACAAGAACAAGAACATTAAGAAAATCATTAAGAAGATGGTTGTAACGCATAAGGATTGGCATGAGATGCTCCCATTTTCTTTGCACGGGTATCGTACATCCATCCGCACTTCAATAGGGGAAACCCCTTTCTCTCTTGTATATGGTATGGAAGCTATGCTGCCCGTAGAGGTTGAGATCCCATCATTGCATGTTTTGATGGAATCCAAGTTGACTGAGGCTGAATGGTGTCAGACCAGGTATGATCAGCTGAATTTGATTGAAGAAAAGAGGTTGACTGCCATGTGTCATGGTCAATTATACCAGCAGAGAATGAAGAAAGCCATTGATAAGAAGGTCAGACCTCGCATGTTTAGAGAAGTTGACCTTGAGCTAAAAAAGATTATGTCTTTCAAACCAGATGCTAGGGGCAAATGGACTCCTAATTATGAAGGTCCGTATGTTGCTAAGAGAGCCTTTTCAGTGAGTGCTTTGATTCTTAGAACTATGGATGGTGAAGAGTTCACTCGTCCTGTGAATGCAGATGCAGTCAAGAAATACTCCGCCTAAAAAGAAAAGAATTGCTCGTCAAGTTGAATACCCGAAAGGGATGCTTAGGCAAAAATGAGCGTCTCGGTGGATTGAAAACCCGAAAGGGCGATCCAGGCAAAAACTAGAGACATAAAATAGAAAAATTTATCCCGATAGATTGAGTACCTCACCTTGGGACAATTTATGCAAAAATTAAGGATTATGGCAAGTAATTGCATCCTACTGATCTTCAGTCTTGAAGACTTTCTTGAGCACATCGTCGGATTTTGATCCCCGATAGCGGCAAAGAGCACAATGGATATCAAGAGTTGGTAGAAGGATTAGTGATCATTGTATTCAATGTAACCCTTTTCGATGTAAATTACCATTTTCAACTTTTGTAAAAGATCTATGGAGTCTTGTCATTTACAAACAACCATTATATTAAATAAAGTTGAGCTTTTATCCAATTGTTTCTACTCTTATTTAATTCAGCCAAATAATTTTAAATTTTATTATGATCCTTTTTGAAATAAAAACTTTAATTAAAAGAATATTTTCTTAAACTTATAAAAGTATTAATTTTAAGCAATCGATTTCATTAAAAGGAATATCAACAGTGGTTTGAAAGTAATAAGCCCTAAGTGTGGAGCATTATTGGTTCTCCCCAAGCAGTAGGTGTGATTCCTCTTTCATCCCCGGCAGCACGATTAACACCCGGTGTTTATTGATTTCCCCAACTGTTAATTCGCCGTTGTCCCCAGCTAATTTATGGTTGTTCCCCAGTTGAGTAAGGGCATTTCGTTGTAGCAGTTTGCATCAGTTCTGACAGAACTTTGATTTCCCTACAAGTCTCCATCAGATTCGCTCCCAGCTAGAGTTTCCTCTGAGTTTCCGAGCGGTTATTTGTGTTTGTTTCCTTGTAGGGTTATCTCCCATTTGAAATGGTATTGACGTAAAAATTCCCCGCAGAATTGGTAGCAGTTTCCTCAGCAGATCTCCTCTTTTCTTCCCCATCTAGGGTCGAGCCTTTGAGATGTTGATCTCTTTTCTTCAGTAGTTGTTTCCCTCCTTGGTGGATTGGCAGAGAATTGTATCGATGATTCAAATTTGCAACATTTTTGTATCCTTTGCGATTGTTTTGTCAGCATGATTATACATATATACTATAAATTACATTCCAAACAACTTTCATGTTGAGGTCTAGAGCTAGTTTTTCTTGGAAAGACATTTTTTATGGTGAAAGATTATAGGTCATTTTGTCTAAACCCTAATTTAGAGGTCAACTTCCCAAGGCCATAACTTGCTCCATTTTCATGATATTAAATATTTCCAAGTTGCACAATCAAATTCAATGTGTCTACTTCAACTTTTATGTTTTGAGGAAGATCTAATTCAACTTTTATGAGCATGTGATATGAGAATACATTATTGGTCATTTTGGACCAAGGCCATTGAACAAGTGATTTTCCCTAACTTCAAAAATGCATAAATCATTCATCTCAAATACAAATGAGGTCAAATTGGTAACCATTTTGAAGGATTTTGAAAGATCTAAAACTTTTATGAAGACACATTTCTCATTTGAAGCTCACATAAAAAGTTAGCCAAGGTGGAATAAGTGAACATATTGCTTGACACTTAGAAATTTTTTTGATATGTTAAAATTTCCAAACTTACACTTCAAAATTCATCATGATAAAAGCTTCAAATGGAAAAGTTTTCAACATAAGAGTTGTTACTCTTGATCTAACCTTTCCAAAGAGTCCAATTTCATCCATTTTGGACAAGGTTTGAGGGGTCTGCGTATGGCTTGAACAAGGCATCATCATTTGATAAAGATCAAACTTCAAACAACTGTACATATTTGCCTTGCATTCCAATTCACATTCAGACTCATTTGCACTTGATTATGGACCTAATCCAGTGACTCCATGGGCCTGTACACGTCCTTGCGCGTCATCTTTGCTCCAATACCTCAAATCCTCACATTTGAAATGAGAAACCTGAGAATTTTCTTTAAAAATTGAGTTTGAATCTCACTGTTTGGAGATTCAAAACTCCAGGGATCCAAAGCTTTTGTTCAATTATAAACCACTTCTACAAGCTTCCTGAGTGAGATCAAGCAAGAATCAAAGCAAAAGCAATCGAGTTCTGCACAACATTGAAGGTATTTTCCAGATTTTTTCTTCTCTTTGATTCTCTCTTAATTCTCATCAATTCTCTTGGATCCTTGGTTGTCTGAAGTCCTACCAATGTAGGATAGAATATTGAGTTGCTTTGAGGTCAAATCGAAGCAACTCAGTTCATGTACCTCAAATTTCAACTCCATGTATCTCTCAATATACTTGGAGTTAGGACAAATTGCGGTCAAATTCGTGATCAGTGCCATTTTTTCTTTAAAATCATGTCATTCTTTTTCATTTTTGTGATGGTGATGAATGGACCAGTCCGACCAAGGTCGCCTGAGAAGATGACCGGTGTTTTGCACCGGTGATGAGCTGGGCTGTCCAGAGCCACATAATCATTCCATTATGTTTTAATCACGAGGGTTAGTTTTAAATACCATTCGTGTGACGCGCTGACTCGTGTACATGGTGAAATGCGCGTTTGGATCCACTTGATCTGCCACCTCAATTAATGAGGGAGATCAAGTGGTCCACGTTTTTTCTTAATATTTGAATTTCATTTTATTTCCTTTATTTTCATTAATTCATATTAATTTTAATATTGATCCAAAAAATATGAGAGTTTCACCAAAAACTTTTAAATAAAATCCTCTTTCATTTTCTGAATTAAAATTATTTTTTGGATCATTATTAATATTTTTCATGATTTAATTGATTTTGTGAATATTTTTAATTGTTTAAAAATACTTTTAAGTTTCCAAAAATTATGAAATTTTTTCTCCAAGGTCCTTTGACTTTGTTTGACCTATGATAAATCTCATGGCCATTTATTTGGTGTTTTGATGAGGTTTTAGAAAATTGATCAACCATAATTTAATTTAATGCATATTTTTATTATTTTTAATTGTTTAAATGCCAAATTAATTGTGTAGAGCCATTTTAATTGACTTGTTAAGTTTGACTTGTGTTATGAGCCTTGGTCAAGGTTGATTTGACTTTGTTAGGTTAAGGTCATTGAATTTAGGGGATTGATGGAATGTATATTCCATCTCCCAAAATGAATGGATGATCTTAATTTGGTAAAAGTCCTCCTTTGACCAATTTGTGTTGAATCCATTCCCCCTCCATCTTCATATTATTCCTCTTCTTCACTCATTCATGTAATGGACCTATGACATCTCTATATCCAAAGGCTAGTTGATTGCAAAATCAACATGAGTATGGATGAGATTAGGTCCCCCATTTTGCATATTCTTTTTGTGTGTGGTATGTTTCATGAGCATAGTTCATCATACTATGTCTCTAACATGCATTAACACCAAAATTCTATTGCCCGACCTCAAATAGTTGTGACTTCTACATAAGTCCAATTATGATTGCTTAACATAGCGCTAAATTTGTGACACAAAAGGCATAGCATTATAGCTAGTGAGATCGTAAGTCTCCCTTCTTTCATGGTATTGTGTGGAAACTTGGCCTTTTTTCCTTCCTTTGGAAGATGTATTGGTTCAAGGATCCATGCTTGTGATAAGTGGGTTGAGTGTTCTCCAAAGAATGACTTAAACAAAACAAAGCAAAAGTAATACTAACTTCTAATCAACTAACAACTAACATTTAATTTCAAGTCATTTACTTTTATGCACTTTATTTTTTAAGCTTTTAATTCATTTGTGATTATTGATACCATTCGATTTGTTTACTTTAATGTTATTTTCCCTTTGCCCACTTGGGCCATAGTTTGTGATATATTGCGTTTGTGTATACTTGTTTGTTTGTTTGGTCTTTTGACCTTAATGTACATAATAAGAACAAAAACCCTAAAAAACATTTTTGTGTGGACTGTTGGTTTGATCTAAGACTATTGGACTTAGAATATAGGCAACATTCCCTATGCAAAGGACTTGGAAAATGCCAACTTTTATGAAGCCAAGTACTTGTGAAGTGAACATTCATCCGATATAATATTGAAGATCCATTTGAGTTCATCTGCAACATGATCATTGTGAAGCTGTTATTATGAACTTGTGTCTTATGCCATCTTTGAAATCATCTTATGCATGGGAAATTTTGAAGAAGATCATGGAGTTGCTAAGCTTAGATCTGACTATCTTTACTTGATGATTTTATCTTCATCTTGCTACTTGTTTATTGATATTGCTTGATTCTAAAGTCCAAGGGAAATTTGGGGTTCTATATGACATTCTTGTCTATTGGATTGCACCCCATTGGTCAGATCTTTTCAACTCTTAACTTTTCAAATTTGTGCTTAGGATCAGTCTCTTCATCTCCTCCCCATTTCTTTGATTTTAAAATCTCTCCCCCTTTTAAAATATTCTTTGCTTGTATTTGTTTTCAAAGCTTAGACCATTTTGCAAATTAGAAACTTTGGCCTTATGCCATTGCATTTTCAAACTCTTTTCTTAAAAAAAACTTGTAAATAAACTTAACTATACTTGACTTAAAATTTTCATAAGCCAAAAAGAACTAACACTCATTCAAACTATTTTTAGGCCTTTTGTGCCTTTGTCAAACTTAATTTTTTTGTTAAAAGCAATGCACCCACTTTGAAATCGATACCACAAACTACGAGGTTTTGATCCCTCATTTTTATGTTGGTACGTAGGCACAAGTCTGAAGGTCTTGTCAAACACAAAAATAATTAATGAATTATTTTCTCATCCCTCCATTCCATTTTATTGCAAACATCATTTGTACAAAAACACATATGCACACAAAAAAGGGCTCCCTAGGAGTACCTAAGATACTTTGGGTGCTAACACCTTCCCTCTGTGTAACCAACCCCCTTACCTGTAATCTCTGCATTTTATTAGTTTTGATTTGAAAACTTCTTATCTTTGAGTTTTGTTCGTACTTTTCCCTTTTCCCTTGGAAACAATAAAAGCGTTGTGGCGACTCTGGTTTTATTGACGTCTAGCTTATCCATAGCTTGATAGTCATGAATTTACTGCTACATACACCCCTTTTGATTTTAGCTTATTCAAGAATAGGGTCTTTCGTTCTTCTCCTCCGACTGGAGATACTTCATACATCCAATGATTAGATAGGGTTCAAGAAAATAATAAACATCTTTGGAAGGATTTGGGACTTTTTTTTACCTAATCCAACTGTCATGAGTTGGTCCTTAATACAACTCTAATGTACTAATTGCAACCATGTGTTTCTGGGATACCTAGACCAACATTTTTCGCCTTCCTTTGGGATGATAACCCCCACACTTTTTGAAATTGTTGTTATCGTTTGCCTTCAACCAACTGGAGAGGATTTTGAGCCCTCAACCAAAACACGAACAAATCCTAGGTTTACTTTCACCAAACTTCTTACAGCTCCTTCATTGAAGATCATCGGTCTTTGATAGGTTGCATGGATGCCCAAGAACACATTATTTTTTTAACCTACTGGATTTCCCAGTATGTTTTCTTCTCTCGATCTATTCAAGTGGACAAAAAGTTTGTCCCCTTGGCTACCCAACTCCATGAAGGGAGAAAAATATATCTTGACAAACTCAATTTATATGGATTATATGAATCTACGGGGTTAGCCTCACAAGATCTAAAGCAAAAAACAAATATTGAAAGCCTTCATGTAGGTGGCCCTATCTTGATTTTACAATTGTGGCTAAATGCCACTGTTGAACCTTCCCTAAAAACCAAGATTCCTCCTAACTCAGAGGTAGGGATAGAAGGTCAAAGACTTGCCCAAATTACTCCTGACGATGGTAAAGTTGTGTTTAGGGAGGTATTCGAGACTTACTTCAACATGTTATATAGATGTAAAACCTTTATTTCAACTATGACACCATTTTTCAGCCGACATTGTGGACTTGAATGGTTCCAGCCATTTTCTATGTGGACAAAGCTTACCTCCTCCAAATCGGGGATAAGGGCAAATGCCTACCAGCCAAACTTGGTGGCCAGATAGTTTGGATTGAGCCAACTGCTGCCTAAAATCTTAGTTCCTCAAGCAAAGGTTTTTTTCTTTTCTTTTGACACACCCAGCGATAGGTGGCTTGAAAGTTGCCACATATTTTGTAAAAGGAAAGAGGTTTTCCTCAGTTCCTTCCGATTCTCGCTCTCTTACCATTGAACCCAAGAGTTTGAGGACTGGTGGGGCCTTCATTACACAAACATACTAGATTCCAACCTCATAGCTCAATGTCTAGTCGATGCTTTCTCCTTTATGTGGAACTCAGAGAATAAAAACAAAGGTAATCTTTGGTCGACTATTTCTAGAGTTACACTCGTCTTACCTTGCTTTAATTTCCTTTTGGGTTCTAATGCATTTTATATCTTAATTTTATAGGAATTACCTCCAATCCAAAGTCATCGAATTCTGGCTTTCAAGGCACCAACACTACAGGAATTTCACAGATAAAAAAAGGCATTTAAGCTTATTTTACTTTAATATTTTCTTATACATGTCGTAATCTGTTTTGTTCCTTTAGGGTCGAAAGAAAGCGAAGATCTCTTTTACAACAGGCCCTTCAAGGACACACCAACTCCGAGTTTGACATCAACAATGAAATTCTGCAGTCTCGCCCTATCCCTCCAAAACATCATAAAGACACATCGTACAAAGTTGATGATGCCAACTTTGCAAATCAAGAGGCAGGCAAGGCCAATGTCGAAACTTCAATCCTTCGGAAGAAAAAGAGGATTAGGTATGAACCTGTTATAGTCTTTGAGGATGAGGGGACTGAGGAGAGCGAAGTTCCCCCTTTAACTAAGAAGAAAAAGAGTGGCACAACTTCCCAACAACCTGTTCAAAGTCATGGGATTGCACGTTCGAGTCCACGTCCAACTATTGATAAGGTAACTCATTACTTGGTTCTTTTTTTTATACTTATATGTTTTAAACTATAAATGTTGATTAAGATTCTTTTCTTGGGAAAACCTGTCGAGGTTGACCCTGCCACCTCCCAAGTACAACCAGATGCATCCTGCAACCATGTTTATTTTTCCAACATCAAATACATAATTCCTTCGACAACCACTTCACTATTTTTCCGTTTACATAGTGATGTTAGGGATGGCAGGGTAGTCGTTGATCAAACTATAAAACCCGTCGGAGGGACTTTAGAGCCAATTGCAGAAACTGCTGAAAGTCCAGCTAATGAGTCTCTACTTGAAAAACAAGGTCCACCCGCATCTGAAGCCACTCTTTAGGCTGATAAGGTTGAGGCTCCAACGCCAAATGCTCTCATGGAAACTGGTCATGCACAAGAGATGGTTGGAGGAACTTGTGTCGAGAAGACTCCATATATTGGTATGCCCACCAAAGTTCAAGATCATGTTAGGTCTCCTATCCATTAGGGTACTCAGGAGCATACTCAATCTTCTCCCATTCCAGGGTCTCTGTCCCAATGTTTGGAGAGCCTTAGTGATGTCTCTGATTCAACTCTACATCCCTTATAGGTGGGATCTAACCAAGAGAATCTATTCGATGCCTTCAAAAGGAATGTGGATAGCCAAGAGGACTTTCCTAACATAACTCCTACTTCGCCTGGTGCTCAGACCGACAATTTTGATGAGTTGTTCCATCAGTTGGAGTCAAAACATGTCAGTTTGGACCTCATTCAAATGATCAAAGATGACTCATTTACATGTTTCTAATCCAGGGGTTGGAGATGCCAAGTCATATTCCTGACTTTGTTTTGGACTTCGAGCCTCTCCTCTTGCAAGTTGTTCAAGTCGTTAGACATAAGCAAGAGTCTGTCTGTCGACTCGAGAGGAGAGTTAAGGTTATGAGCGAGGAGCAAAGCCCAATTTCTAAATATCAACATCAAGTTGCTGAATTAGAGGAAAGGCCAAGGCCAAACATAGACTGGCAACTATAGAGGCTGACGTCTTGTCCTAGACTCAATAGATAAACTGGTTGTAACTGAAGATATGGGCAAAGAAGAAAGAGAAGGCAAGAATATATGCTTTTGAGTTAGCTTCTATCCATGAAAAGTTGGTCGAAACGGAAAACATTGGCATAAAGAGTGCAAGGACTGCTCGTATACTAGAGGCAAAAGCGAGCAAACTGAAGGTTGTTGACCTCATGGCCAACAAGAAACTTGAGCGTACACGATTACACTTTGAAGAACTGAGGAGCAAGCTGAAGTCTTTAGATGGTGTTTTTTTTATTGATGTACTTTAGTTATTGTAAGGACTGCCATTTTTGGCATATTTAATATACACCAGTTTGACAACTGTTTTGCACATTATCTTAATATTTTTACTTCATGCAATATAGATTTATACTTCTTTAAATATTTTGCATTTACTCATATTATTCGATTGTCAGGTCGTAATTCCTCAATCTCATAAGTGTTATTTGAAAACACTTGGTTAATTTTAAATGGTTCCTACCAGTTTGGTGACCACTTCCCCAAGGCTATATCCTTTTGATCCTTAAGAAATATTACCTTCGAGACGTAGTCGCCGATTGAAAATACCTTTGACTTAATCTTTTTATTATAGGATTTAGATACTCGCTCATTTTGTGTAATAAAAATGTCTAGGGAAACTAACCTTTCTTCATCCAAGTCAACAAGTTTATCCATCATTATGCTCCAATAATGGTCGAAAGAGATCTCTTTTTGTCTTTGAATTCTTACTGATTGTAAGTGTATCTTAGTAGGAAATAATTCATCATTCCCAAATGTTAGGTGAAAAGGTGTTAAGTTAGTTGCCTCCTTATGGGGCATTTGACATGTCCAAAGTGCTCGATCCAACGTTTTAGGCCAATTCTTTGACTTCTGACTTACATGTTTTTTATCCGGCCAATTATGATTTTGTTTGCAACTTTGACCCGAGCGTTTGCTTGGGCGTAATATGGCGTAGAAGTCAGAAGTTGATTCCTGATTCTGAGGAAAACTCAACCATCTATCGACCAGTGAAAACTTATCCTTGGTTTGTGGTTATGGTCTCGGGAATTCCAAATCTACATATGATATGCCTTTGTATAAAACTAATCATAGCATCTTGGTCGACATTTATTAAAATAGTTGATGCCTACTAAAATATACTTATGACTTTTAGATGATGTAGGTTTAATATCACCTATCAATTCTAATGCCTAGCTTATAAATGGACAAGGTTTAATGATTGAGTGTAGCTCACTGGATGGGACATGCTGAATCCATGCATACTTCTAGAATTCTCGGCACCCTTTGGCAAGTTCTATGTAGTCCTTCAACATTGTAGGCCAATATACCCCTTGTCGAAACAACAATCACTTCATCTTGTGGCCTACTTGATGGGCGCCACAGGATCCACATTGAGCATTGAATATAGGATTCTATTTTGCTAAGGCACTTAAGCAATACACCTTCCAACATCTTTTTAAATAATATGTTTCTGATTATGACATAACTTAACGCCTTATATTTGATCTTTTGATTTGTTATTCCCGTAGGATTCTTCAGGAACTCTATGACTTTTCTTTTCCAATCATCATTTAACAAATTGTCAATGGAGAAAGTTTCAAAAAAAATTGGGACTTAAGTCTCCTAACTCTTCTACTCCCACCAGTTTCGACTTTGACAATCTTGGGGAAACTACACTAGTTGAAATCAGTTTATCTTTGACTTCAATTAGCTCTTCTAATTTTTCTTTGGAGACTATGTACCCTGAAACTATTTGGGCCAAGTCATTGGCCTATTGATTCTCAATCCTAGGTACATGCTTAATATTAACCATGTCAAATCTTTTGAGCAATGAATTCTCTTTGACAAAATACATTACTAAATTATGGTTAATGAATTTGTATTCTTTTGTCAACTATTTTACTATTGATTTTGAGTCTCCTTTAATCTCAACTCTTGTTGCCCCCAGGTCTAACAAGATCGTAAGGAAAATTATTAAGACTTTGTATTCCGCCTTGTTATTAGAGCAACAACCATTAATTTTGAATTTACACTTAGTAGGAATTCCCTGAGGGGAAATAATCAGAAACACCGGTTCCTTTAGCATGACTATCTGTCGAAGTACAACTTCCATGCATATTTCTCTATTTTGCTCTACTTCCGTTATTGTGTGATCTACTATAAAATCAACGACAATTTAGCTTTTCATGACCTTTAGCGATGCGTAAGTTAGACAATACTCCGTTAAGGCCAGATCCCATTTTCCTATTTTACTATGCAGAATTGGTTTCTACAACATATGTTTGATAATATTAAAATGTGAATAGACAAACAAATATGTCGATTTGATATAATATTTCAATTTCATAAAAGAGAAATACAAAGAAAAAATCTCATGTAATGACACCAAAAACACACTTTAATGGATTCCTTTTCATTCCATATTTCCTCATCCTTTCAAAGGATTAACAAAGGTGGTCTAAGTGGTCATTTTCTGATGAGAACTTGATAACTATGTCATCTATATAAACTTGCATAAATGTTTCGATAAAGTCATGAAACGTATAGTCTAATAGGTTGATGTCGTTGTGCGAAAAATACCTGAGCGTAAGGAACACTCAAAATATAAATATAAATAAAGTCGTCACCGAACTTTATTTATTCCCAAAGGGGGAAAGGGAAGTATTATGGGTTGTTTCTGAATTAGTGACAAAAAGATGTTCATGGAGGAGGTTTTGTGGTGTTCCAACCCATGAGTATGAGGGCAGCGGTTTCGCAGAGATGATGGAAAATGAGTTGTTGTTGTGATGTGTTATGTTGATGAAAATGGTGAGGATATTGTTATGGCTTTTGTGATGATGTTATGTTTGTTCTTTTATGGTGTGAAAGAAAATGGCGATGATGAAGCTTGAAGTGTTTTGTTGTTTGAAGTGAAGGTGGGATGAAAGGTCACGATGTGGTGAACTCATGGTGGTGGTTCGGCATTGCAGGCGGAAAAAACAGGTTGGTTCTCTGAGGGATAAGGGTGGTATCGAATGGTGGTTATGTATTCACTGTTTGAGGGAATATCAAGAGAGATTTGTAGCAGGTAAAGGAAAAGTGTTGGAGATGGTTTGAGTGGCGAAGAGAGGCGTTTTTGTGTAGCAGTGAGGGTCAAAGGAAGAAGATAATGATTGAAGGAGAAGAAAAAAACCAAAATGAAATCTCTGTCTCCTTTTTTTTCTTCTAAAAATGAGAGAGTGTTTTTATGTGTGAGAGAGAAAACATTTACGTGACCCTATCTTCTCATTTCAATGCACCACGTGGTAATCAAATTGTGGAGGGAGACGAAGATATTTTTACTTTTTTTTTAATTACAACTTAATTCTTAAAGTGTAAAAAAACCTTAAAAAATTAATAAACAAAAAAAAGAATAAACAAAAAAAATTAAAAGACTAAAATAAAATTATATCTAAAAACATGACTAATTCTAAATAATCCTACTAATTAAATTGACTAAAAAATAAAAATAATCGAATAAAAAATTACAAAAATCGGACTCAAAAATGTCAAAAATAAATAAATAAATTGACTGCCATCAAAATTTCCAATCATGCTATGCCATCAAAATTTTCTTCTCCAATCATGCTAGACCATGTGCTTTATCTATGTTATGACTTACTCTAATGGGTAGATTGACTACAAAAGATAGGCTGACTAAATTTAGAATACACAGATAGGAAATGTGTTTTTTGTCAAGGAAAATGAAAATATAGATCATGTTTTCTTTGAGTGCCAAACTACAGGGGCAGTGTGAAAAGAAATCATGAATTGACTTGGGTATAATAGGAACCCAAAAAGATGGACATATGAAATAAATGGTTGGGCCATGAAACACAAAAGAAAGAGCTGTCGAAACTGTTTACAACATTTGGAAGACAAGGAATGATATGTTTTTCTCAAACAAGAAGATGGAAGACACCATGAAAGATCACATTACTTATCCGACTACTATGAGATGTTGCTGAAGTAACAAACTTAGAGCTCATGTTCCTTAGTCATGGGGTTCTACTCACCTGGATCCTTAGATGATCAGTTGTACTTGAATGTTTTCGAATAAAAATTCTTATTTTTATCACAAATAAAAAGATTACTATTAGAAGGTTCTAAAATTAGAATGTAAAGTATCAAACAATTCAATCTTAATTGATCATTGGTTGGATCATGTGTTGACATTAGGATCATCATTAGTTGGATCATGTGTTGATATTAGGGTCAGCCCAACACATCTTGAGGTCTATGACGAAATTTAAAATTTAAAATTTATAACATAATATTTTTTTTTAATTTAATATATTTTAAATTTTTAGAATGTAAAATTATTAAATTATTATAATCAATTTAATTTAACATTTTATTTTCAATTGAGAATAAAATTAACTCATCTACACACTCTTTTCGTTATAAATGGTTAATATTATTATATATTTTAAATGTGTTATTATTTAATTGATATATAAAATAATTTTGAAAAATTGAAAAAATATCAATTAGTTAAGTCATATAAATGTAAAATAAAAATTTGAGGTCCTAGCCGTAGTCTTGATAGTCTACACATAGGGTCAACTCTGATTGATACGAAAGAACTTAAAACACTTTTAATATTAATTGCATAATCTAATATTAAAGATGTTTTTTCTATGTTTTTTCCTTATCTTGAAGACGTTTCTCTTCAATATCATATAATAAAACTTTCTAAATTCTAACAATATGTTCTCTTTAAATTTTACAATTTCTTTTTTTTTTTTTCAAAAGAGTCGGTATTGTGGTTCTTCCATGACATCAAAATCTTTTAGATTGTTGTTTGCCAAATACAATTTAAAAAGCATGTCAAATACACTTTAAAAAGCATTTGAATAAGGTTGTCAATAATTTTCAATCAATATTTGAAGCTTATTAGTAATAATATATTAGTAGTAAATAAAAGAAAAAAAACAAGTATAATACAAGTCATAAAATAATTGTTCTTGGTTATTAAGATTCAAGACTTATATTCAGATTCAATACTACAATATGTTACATGCCATCTAGCTTCTATTCAGTTCCAACCATCTTGTTCAGTTACTCAAATCCAGGACGACCATATATTACACATGCATAGCTCCTATTTAGTTCCACTTAGCTTGCAGGTTGCTTGCTTGAAGAGGCTTTTAACCTTTACACTATTGTAGAGCATTAAAGTAAGAGAGAATATTCTAGGCTCCCTTTTTGCACTTTTTTTATTCCAACTTAACAAGTAAAAATCAGTGTATTCTACTACATCATTTAGCAGAGGGAGTTGATGTATTGAAAAAATGTTTATACATGGCATCACATTTATTTCTCTTATAAATAAACAACTACAATTTACACATATTTGGTGCATGTTACACACACACAACTTATCTATTTAATATATTTTCCAAACACAACTTTCTTTGCTGAGTGAGTGAGAACTTTAACCAATTTACATAACTTGTGGCCCATAGGTTTCTATTGTTGAATAAACTTTAAATGTTACAGTTAATAGGCTTTTAATAATAAGTTAGTGAAGAGAATTGGAAGGTCAATAGATAGTGGGAAAATTAAGAGTATTTACTATTTATCATAATTAGTAGAATAACTAAAGTTTGTTTTGTATGTATAAAGTCCAAAATTGCATTCCAATAAAAATACAGAAGTTTACAAACAAAATCGTTTCTTCTGACAAATTGGCATCAGAGCTAATGGCAAATATGATGAATCAAATGCCGTTACCACGGCTAACGAAGTTGAATTAAAACTGGAGTATCCAGATGAAAGCTCTTCTCGGATCTCTAGACGCGTGGGAGGTGACCAAAGATGGGTTTGAAGAACCAACAGATGTTGAGGGATATACGGCAGCTCAAAACAAGGCGTTGAAAGAGACGCGATCGAAGGATAAAACGGCACTTTACATGCTGTTTAGGGCTGTTGATGAATCAGGCTTCGAAAAGATTGCCGGTTCGACTACGTCGAAAGAAGCGTGGGACACACTGGAGAAAGTGTTCAAAGGAGCAGATCGAGTAAAGCAAGTTCGACTCCAAACACTTCGTGGCGAATTGGAGAGGATGCAGATGAAGGAGTCAGAAAATGTATCTGACTACATCACGCGTGTACAAAAAGTGGTGAACCAACTCAGCAGAAATGGCGAAACAGTAACTGATGCACGAGTTGTCGAAAAGATTTTGAGATCTTTAACAGATAAGTTTGAGAATATTGTGTGTGCAATAGAAGAGTCGAAGGACCTTTCGACGCTCGCAGTCGAAGAGCTCGCAGGTTCCCTCGAAGCACATGAACAACGTAAGATGAAAAAGAAGGAAGAAGGAGTAGAGGACGCAAATCAAACCAAGGAGCAAATCAAAGACGAAAAGGTACTCTTTTCTCAAAATTTTCGAGGAAGAGGACGTGGTCGTGGAGGACGTGACAATGGTCGAAGTGGTAGAGGCAGCAACTTCGACAGAGGACAGTCGATCCAGCAAAATTGGCGTGGCAGAGGACGTGGTCAAAGAGGTGGTAGGTCGAATCATTCCAACTTTGAATGCTACAAGTGTGGGAAGTATGGCCATTATGCGAAGGATTGTAACTCATTCAAATGCTATAACTGTGATAAAGTGGGACATCTTGCAAAAGATTGTCGAATCGAAAAGAAGGTAGAAGTAACAACCAATTTAACCTTGGAAGCTGAAGCAAATGAAGGTTTTCTCTTGATGGCTCAAAATGAGATCAACACAAATGACAATGTTTGGTACCTTGACTCAGGAGCAAGTAACCATATGTGTGGTCACAAACACCTGTTTAAAGAAATGAGAAAGATTGAAGATGGCAATGTGTCTTTCGGAGATGCATCGAAAGTGAAGGTCGAAGGCAAAGGAACGATTCGTTACCTGCAGAAAGATGGGTTGATTGGATCAATTCAAGATGTTTATTATGTACCAAATCTTAAGACCAACATCTTGAGTTTGGGACAACTTACAGAAAAAGGTTATTCGATACTGATGAAAGAACGGATACTGTATTTGAAGGACAAGCTGGGACATCTGATTGCTCGTGTCGAAATGGAGAGAAATCGAATGTACAAACTGAATCTGATAAACGTTCGAGAAAAATGTTTACAAGTAAATGTCGAAGACAAAGCGTCACTATGGAATCTACGCTTTGGTCATCTACATCATGCTGGTTTAAGAAGGTTGGCGAAAAAGAACATGGTGCATGGACTACCAGATATGGATTATGAAGGAAAGTTCTGTGAAGAATGTGTGCTGAGCAAACAAACAAGAACTTCATTCCAAAAGAAGGCAGAATATCAAGCTAAGCATATCCTTGATTTGATTCACACCGACATATGTGGGCCAATCACGCCAGAATCTTTCAGTGGCAAAAGGTACTTTATTTCCTTTATCGACGATTACTCACGGAAGACATGGGTCTATTTCTTGAAAGAAAAGTCTGAAGCATTCGAGGTGTTCAAAAGGTTCAAAGTAATGGTGGAGAAGGAGACTGACAGACACATTAAAGCAGTTCGATCAGATAGAGGTGGTGAGTATACTTCGACAGCCTTTATGAAGTATTGTGAAGAGCAGGGTATAAGGAGATTTCTAACTGCAGCATACTCACCTCAACAAAATGGGGTGGCTGAAAGAAAGAATCGAACAGTCCTTGACATGGTTCGATCAATGCTTAAAAGCAAGAACATGCCAAAGGAGTTTTGGGCAGAAGCTGTAAAATGTGCCATTTATGTTCAAAATCGATGTCCACATTTGAAGTTAGAAGATCAAACACCACAAGAAGCGTGGAGCGGACAGAAGCCAACAGTCTCTCATCTCAAAGTATTTGGAAGTGTTGCTTATGCACACGTACCAGATCAACGAAGAACGAAACTTGAAGACAAAAGTCAGAAATACATACTCATTGGGTATGATGAGAAAACAAAAGGGTACAAGCTATTTGATCCCATAAGAAAGAAGGTGATAGTGAGTAGAGACGTTCGAATAAACGAAGCAAGTAAGTGGGACTGTAACAGTTCGACAGAAGCTGTTGTCGAAGTTGAAGAATCATCTGTCGCTGTACCATCAAACATTTCGACAAAACTTGAAGATTCTGACGATGAAGATGAACCTACACAACCCAGAATGCGAAGTTTGCAAGATCTGTATGATTCGACAAGTGAAGTGCACCTTGTATGTCTCCTGGCAGATGCTGAAAACATCAGTTTTGAAGAAGCAGTACGAGACAAGAAGTGGAAAAGTGCCATGGACGAAGAGATGAGGGTGATTATCCACAACAACACTTGGGAGCTAATTGAATTGCCAAAAGGTAGTCAACCAATTGGTGTAAAGTGGGTATTCAAGAAAAAGATGAACGCTCAAGGAGAAATAGAACGATACAAAGCGAGACTTGTTGCGAAGGGATACAAACAGAAAGCAGGAGTTGATTATGACGAAGTATTTGCACCTGTTGCAAGAATGGAGACAATTCGATTACTCATATCTCAAGCTGCTCAATTCAAATGGCCAATATTTCAAATGGATGTCAAAACAACTTTTCTGAATGGTGTACTAGAAGAAGAAGTCTATGTCGAACAACCACTCGGGTACATGAAAGCTGGAGAAGAGAAGAAGGTACTGAAATTGAAGAAAGCGCTATATGGGCTGAAGCAAGCACCGCGGGCATGGAACACACGTATCGACACATATTTCAAGGAGAATGGGTTCGAGCAATGTCCGTACGAACATGCCCTCTATGTGAAGAAAAAAGGAATGAATGTATTACTTGTTGCTCTCTATGTTGATGATCTTATTTTTCTGGGCAGTAATGATGAGATGATAGAAGAATTCAAAAGCACAATGACACGTGAATTCGAGATGACAGATTTAGGCCTGATGAGATTCTTTCTTGGTCTGGAAGTTCGACAAGAAGAAACAGGAATTTTCATTTCACAAGAAAAATATGCAAAAGAAATCTTGAAAAGATATAAGATGGAAAGCTGTAATCCGGCTTCGACGCCAATGGAACCAGGAACAAAACTGTCGAAATTTGATGGAGGAGAACGTGTCGAAGCAGGAAAATATCGAAGTTTGATAGGAAGTCTTCGCTATCTCACATGTACAAGACCAGATATCTCATTAAGTATAGGCATTGTAAGTCGATTCATGGAGGAGCCAGTTTACACACATTGGAAGGCATTGAAGCGAATTCTGAGGTACATCCAAGGAACAGTGTCACTTGGGATGTTTTACTCGAATTCAGAGAAATACAAGTTGGTTGGTTACTCCGACAGTGATTGGTGCGGAGACATAGACGATCGAAAAAGCACTTCTGGATATGTGTTTTTCATGGGAAATACTGCATTCACTTGGCTTTCTAAAAAGCAGCCAATAGTAACACTTTCGACATGTGAAGCAGAATATGTAGCAGCATCCTGGTGTGTTTGTCATGCAATATGGCTCAGAAGATTGATGAGTAAAATGGAGATAGAACAGAAAGATGCTACAATAATACAAGTTGACAACAGGTCAGCAATTGAGTTAGCAAAGAATCCAGTAAACCATGAAAGGAGCAAACACATTGACGTTCGTTTTCACTTTATTCGAGAACACGTGAAGGAAGGAAGTGTCGAATTGAAGCATGTAGCAAGTAAGGACCAAGCAGCAGACATTTTCACAAAACCACTATCAAAAGAAATCTTCGACAGAGGCAAGAAGTTGATAGGAATGATGAATGGAAGAAACATTTAAGTTTACAGAGGAGTTTTGTTGAATAAACTTTAAATGTTACAGTTAATGGGCTTTTAATAATAAGTTAGTGAAGAGAATTGGAAGGTCAATAGACAGTGGGAAAATTAAGAGTATTTACTATTTATCATAATTAGTAGAATAGCTAAAGTTTGTTTTGTACGTATAAAGTCCAAAATTGTATTCCAATAAAAATACAGAAGTTTACAAACAAAATCGTTTCTTCTGACATCTATTATTTAATTATTGTGTTTGTATGATATGCTATAGAGGTGGCCGGTCTTGTTCAAACAACCAAACAAGGCAGTGTAGGTCATTGATACACGTATTATTGAAGAAATTGGAAATTATGAAGGAACTATTTTAATAGACTTGACTTTATTTTAAAAAATACAAAAAAAAATTGACTAAGGATGCAAACATGAAGGAAAAAGTAAATTTATTGAGAAACAATGAGAAGATGTAATCAAAAAATTAATATTATATACTATGAAAATTTTATTAGTGAAACACAAACAAACATAGCTGATTCAAAATGAAATAATTATATACAATTATCAAATAGAAAGAAACTTATGAAATTAAGGAGAAAAATAAGGATAAATGGATAGAGAGAAAATAGGATATATTCTCGTAAGAGGGAATAAATTTTCTCGTAAATCATATTACTCATATTAAAAGATGATAGAATTAGATATTCAATGGACATAAAATACTTGAAGTTATCGAAGGATATTTAACTTATGTTACACTAAAATTTGAAACACATCATAATATAGAAACACTATTAGATACTATAAGATTGGATCAAACTTTAACTCTTAAACACAAATTTTCTGAGATGGTCTTAGTAGATAAGATGATCTTAAATAAAAAAAACTCTCACTTTTTATAAAAAATAAAATCATATATACCTTAAATTTTAGGGTGTTACAATATGGTACATTAAAACAATAGTTCTTAGATAATGTATTGGGATGTTAACGTGTAAGTTATATGTATTTTTTTCTTACAATTCAAAACAAGAAAAAGAAAAAAGAAAACCAAATTCTTAAAAATGAAGTTCCTACAACATCCACTGCAAGAGCATAACTCGGTCATGGAGAATGGGAGGTGTGAATCATGAGATCTCTTTTATTTGATGTGCCTAGCTTTGCCATGAAATCTGCACTCTTGAAATACTCCGAATACAATATTATTTGGAATTGTCACATTCAAGATATTATACGTTGGTACTCAATACACACAATAGTAGATAAATGACATAAGTATATGCTAAATACATAGTATACAACAACTATATACACAATATAACATGGATGAAATAAAATATTAAGATCAAACTACACAGCAAAATCAAAATACATAAGGAAAGTCTACAAGTTCCTCAAGTCATATTGCTCTTTTCATTTCTTGAAATTTGCTCATTTGAAAATTTATCAATAATATGGGATGAGATATTGCTATCTCAGCAGATCCTTACTAAACTATAAATTCTATCGGTCAAGGATTTCTAATACTATTCTAGTACTACTAGGGTTTAGAACTCCGTATCAAATAAATAGAAAAGAAAGGGGATTAAAACCTAATTGGTCTCATACAATATCTGGATATTAATAAACTAGCTCAATTTGAATCATGTATATTTAAGGAGACGAATAGCCTCACGGAACGTTCCCCTTCCTACTAGCACTTCTCAAGTGGAGTTATACGGGCTCGAAACTTCCTATTAAACCTTTTCACTAAGGCTAGTTTTATGGTCCGATCTACCACCTTTTCTTATATTACCCTCTCAATTACAAGCAACAATCATTGGTATTTGCACAGAGTCTTTATATTCAACACATGTATTTGAATTAATTCGTTTCGAAATCAATTTCGCAGTACTCATTATCTCAAAGTACGGCTACACAACCAAGATCTCATTACTAAATTATTCTTATATCATGCTAGGGTTACTCATATCATTAAATTGTTTCTCTTGATCAATAAACAAACACCACACAATTCAACAAGGATATTTGCTTCATTGATACTATTATGTACCTGTTAGCTGGGATTTTCGACAGGTGAAAAACCTCTGCACACATGGGCAGAGTCGAAAGAGTCTTGCTTCGATCACGATCTCGACTTAGCAAGTTTTCCGGATGTAATAAGAGTTATTTCGATCATGTGGAAGTGTCGATCATTCAGTCCTTGCGACAACGACGAAGTGGTCGACAGGATGGTTATCTGGGCGCGCAATATTGCGTTCAAAATATCAATAACTGCCTGTAGGTTTCTTTCCGAAGGGACACATGGAGAAAGCGCTGCATATAGTGTTTTACATGGAGAAATCTGAAGATAAAGATGTTAGGAGCAGTTATTTTATACTGGTATATATAGGAGTTCATTGTTTGAAAAAGGGGTTGTAGCGGTAAATTCATGACCATCAAGCTATGGATAAACTTTACGTCAATAAAATCAGAGTCGCCACCGTATTTTTATTGTTTCCAAAGGAAAAGGGAAAAGTACGAACAAAACCCAAAGATAAGAAGTTTTCAAATCAAAACTAATAAAATGCCAGAGATTACAAGTAAGGGGGTTGGTTACACAGAGGGAAGGTGTTAGTATCCAAAGTGTCCTAGGTACTCCTAGGGAGCCCTTTTTTATGTGTGTATGTGTTTTTGGTATAAAAGATGTTTGCAATAAATAGAGTTTGGGGATGAGAAAAGAATTCATTGATTATATTTTTATATTCGACAAGACCTTCGGACTTGTGCCTACGTACCAACATACACTACGCCAAATAAGGGAAAAGAGGGCGCTTATTTTGGCCTATAACAGCGCTTTTAAGCGCCCTCTAAAGTGGCGCTGGCATAGGTAAAGACAGCGCTTTGTTTTCCTGGAGAAAGCTCTCTCTAAAGTGGCCCTTTAAGGGCCACATTATAGTGCGCTTTCAGAAAAAAGCGCCCTCTGGAGTGGTCCTTAAAGGGCCACCTTAGAGGGCGATTTCTGAACAAAGCGCCCTCTAAAGTTGTCAATGTAAAGTGTTTAGAGGGCGCTTCCTACAGAAAGCGCCCTCTAAAGTGTTAGTTATTTTAAAAAAAATTGTTTGAAAAACAGTGGGTATTTAATTGGGAACCTGTTCGCATGCTGCAAAAGTGTAAAATTCATATTGATTTCATCCTTTAATCCAATGTTATACACCATTAATCCATTGATATATACAACATGAATCCATTTATATACAACATTAATCCTCCATATATACAACATTAATATATTGATATTCATGCATGTACAACAACATTCCATACATATATGTACAACAACTACAACCTATATGATTCTATGATCAATAATGAATTGACACAATTCATCCTTCATTTCATCCAAATGAGCTCTTGAGTAAGATTTGTATTCGTCAAAGTACTACAATTAAGAGAATAAAAAATATTCATGATTTAGTAACAAATTAGATGAAATATCCGATAATATTAAAATAAACCCTAAGTTATTATTCCATACCATTTTTGGGATGTCTATACGATTCAACGCAATGATATCTCTCATAAATCTCAATACAAAAAATCCGCAATCGATCGAATTATTTTGCTGAGGACACTACACAGAAAAACAAACAATATTATAAGAAAAAAACAAACACTATTATAAGCAAAAATAAGAAACTTAATATATACCTGAACTCTGACCCAGGTAATGTCCTTCCTATTACGATAATTCTTTTTCGATCTAAATTTTAGTATTGCCCTAACAAAATAAAAACGTATATTGAGATCAATCTGACAGACATAATTAAATATACAAATACACACGAATATTTAGGGGAATTTCACTTACGCGTCAACCGTCTTCTTCATACTCGGATATTTACTCCAATTACCCGGTAACGAATCGAGATAATACACCATTAGTCTCGAAAGATCCATAGTAACCAACACTCAGTGACCACTGTAAAATAAAACAAAAATTTAGATGCATGAAAATTTTCTACGTAAAAGATATACATAGATTAGAATGAAATTATTAGAAAGAAAATCTAACCCGTTGCCAGAATTAAACGGTAAAAAATACAAACTGGGTGTAGTATTATCGCCGACCACCATGAATCTATCGAACTAGTTCATTCAACATTCTCGTTACTTTTCTCACCATGCAAATTCCAACATGTATAACTTCGATCAATTCCATGCCGCATTAGATGCGATGTCAACTGAACCGCGTCAACCTGTTTCCCATAACAACAACCCAAGCAAGAACATATCATTCTACTGGGGTCTTCGGCGTGCGCAACGGCAAACTTAACGAATTCTGATACCCCATTCTCGTACTCTCTCGACAATCGATTGGAAGACATCCATGTATTATCCATTGCTAATTAGAATAAACAAAAAACAATTTCAGAAGAGAAACCAAAAATGGGATGAGACAAAACAATTTCGCTTTATTGAGTTAGTCTCTGTGCAGGGCATTCATGTCTCCAACAACAACCCAAAACCAAAACAATTTTGGTTTATTGAGTTAGTTTCTCAACATTTTCAGATATCTCTGACTTCAATAGCATGAGAATGTATGAACCATGCATTAAGCATTAGTGGTATGCACTAATTTGTAGCATAGTTATATATCATCATATAGTTTTTACAAAAGATAAACATTGACTAGAAAATATATATGTAGAATTGTATAATGGTCTAACTGAAAGCTAACAGAAGAATAGTCGACTCTAATTTACTCTATCAAATAACATCCATACCTAAACTTCTTAAGTTACTAGCTACGCTATGTATGCTAGAATAAATACACTCATAAGCTGCATAGTGTACCTTTGATTGGTAGAAGGTGTTTTAGATATTGCTGTCTCCTTTTTCTACATCGAGAAACAAATGGAACAGTTGGTGAAATTTAACCCATAATGCCTAGTCTCCATTGCTAGCATTGCAACACAATAACTATTGTTGAGAATACTCAATAAATGTATGAACCAAGAAAAATGAAACCAAAAATGAACAATAGCGAACGTCAAAAGAGAAACCAAGTAATATGAAGATTAGAAAAATACCTATGGTGTCAAAATCGAACAGCTAACAACGAATTAATAGAAGGAGGAAACATCGTAGATCTAACAAAGGTGGAAGGAGAACGCCTTAGAAGTAGCGAAAATCGTAGCAGTGAGAACTCTAACGTGAAAAAGAACGAAAATAACAGAGAGTGAAATAACAAAACGCGCAGTATGTTATAATTTTAATGTTTACTAAAGCGGACCTTAGAGGGCGCTTGTGGAAAAAAAGCGCCCTCTAAAGGGGGCCTAAGAGGGCGCTTATGAAAGCGCTCTCTAAGGCTTTCCAAAAGCGCTTTATAAACTGGAAATGCACATGGACTTATAGAGCGCTTTTTTAAAAGCGCCCTCTAAGGATAACCTTAGAGGGCGCTTTCTAAAAAGCGCCCTGTATTGTTGTCCCTCTATCTCCTCCTTATTTTTTCGCTTCACCTTAGAGGGCGCTTTATTACAAAAGCGCCCTCTAAAGTGCGCTGTCTATTTCAGTTGTTCGCTCCTTATTTTTTCGCTTCACTTTAGAGTGCGCTTTTGTAATAAAGCGCCCTCTAAGGTGCGCTGTATATTCCAGTTTTTGGCGTAGTGATAAAAATGAGGGATCAAAACCTCGTAGTTCGTGGTATCAATTTCAAAATGAGTGGATTGCTTTTAATAAAAAATTAAGTTAAAAAAAGGCACAAAGGAGCCTAAAAGAGTTTGAACTAGTGTTAGTTCTTTTTGTATTTTGAAGTTTTTAAGTCAATATAGTTAAGTTCATTTACAAGTTTGATTAAGAAAAGAGTTCAAAATTACAATGGCATAGGGCCAAAGTTTCTAGTTTGCAATAAAGTCTAAGTTTTAAAATCACAAGTAAAGAAAGTTTTGAAAAGGGGGGGAGATTTTGAAATTTAAGAAGTGGGAGGAGATGAAGAGACTAATCATAAGCATAAAATTAAAAGTTAAGAGTTGAAAAGATCTGACCAATGGGGTGCAATCCAACAGACAAGAATGTCATATAGAAAACCCATTTTCCCTTTGGACTTTGAATCAAGCAATAATCAGCAAGAAATTAGCAATATGAAGAGCAAGGCATCAAATAAAGATGGTCACATCCAAGTAAGCGACTTCACAACTAACAGTCTGATTTGTCTCCTAATGTATTAGATGACATACTCCTTGATTGACTCAGAATAAGGCATTAGACACAGGTTCAAAGTGACATTTGCATCAAGACCATGTAGCAAATGAACTCAAGTGGATCCCAATACTTGTATCAGATAAAAACTTAATTCTTAATGACTTGGTTTAAAAGATGTTGGCATTGGACAAATCCTTTTGCATAGGGAATGTTGTCTGATTCTAAGTCCAAAGATCAGATCAAATCCAACAGTCCACACAAACATTTTTTGGGGGTTTTTGTTGTTTATTAAGTATTTTAAGGTTCTAAGACCACAAGCACAAACAAATATATACAATCACAATATAGGGCTCAAGTGAGCAAAAGGGAAAATGACATTAAAATAAATAAGTCAAGTGATATGTATAATGGCAAATGATAAATGGCTTGAATTTAAAGTGCATAAAGTAAATTACTTGAAATTAAAAGTTAGTCAAATGTTAGTTGATTAGATGTTAGTATTGTTGTGTTTTTCAATTGATTAAGTCATTCTTTGGAGAACACCCAACCCTCTATTCACAAGCATGAATCCTTGAACCAAGACATCTTCCAAAGGAAGGAAAAAAGGCCAAGTTTCCACACAATACCATGAAAGGGGGGAGACTTACTATCTCACTTACTAGAATGTTATGCCTTTTAGGTCAAAATTTAGCGCTATGTTAAGCAATCGTAATTGGACTTATGTAGAAGTCATAACTATCTTGGGTCGGGCAATAAATTTTTTGGTGTTAATGCATATGAGAGATATGGTACAATGAACCATACTCCTAAAACATACCACACACAAAAAGAAAATGATCAAAGGATGGACCTAATCTCATCCATACTTGTATTGGTTCATCTAACATAAGTTATTGATGAACCAATTAGGCTTAGGATATTAAGATGTCATTGGTCAATGAGAGGGATGGGGTAGAATGGGATTGAAGATGAAGAGGGAGGGGAAATGAGACAAACACAAATTGGTCATGGAAGGAATTTTATCAAATTAAAATCATTCATTCATTTTGGGAGATGAAATGTGCATTTCATTAATCCCCTAAATTCAATGATTTTAATCCAACAAAAGTCAAATCAACCTTGACCAAGGCCCAAACACATAATCAAACTTCACAAGTCAATAAAATGGCTCAACACAAATTATTCACAATTAATCAATTAAAATGCATTTAAATTAAATTATGTTTTATCAAAAAACTAAAACCTCTTCAAAACACTAAATAGATGACCAAGATATTTATCATAGGTCAAACAAGGTCAAAGGACCTTGGAGAAAAAATTTCATTATTTTTGAAAAGTCAGTGTATTTTTAAACAAGTAAAAATATGCACAAAAACAATTAATTCAGAAAATGAAAGAGAAAAATATTTGAATTTTTTTGGTGAAAGTCCCATATTTTTTGGATCAATAATGAAATTAATATGAATTAATGAAAAATAAGCAAATAAAAGGAAAATTCAAAAATTCAAAAAAATGTGGACCAGATGATCTCCCTTATTAATTGAGGTGGCAAATCAGCTGGTGATCAGTGCACTTTCCACATGCACTGCAGTCAAATGAGACACATGCGTGGTAATCACAATCAACGCCCAAGATTAAAACATTTTAAAAGGATTCTATGGTTGAGATGCTTCCAACACATCGCTGGAGCCAGAGCTCCGGTCTTCTTCTCCGGTGGACCTCACCGGACTGGTCCACCTTCAACCATCACCAAAATGAAAAAGCAAGACATGGATTCAAAGAAAAAATGCTCAGGAGCTCGAATTTGGCCTCAATTTTGTCTTATTCCAAGTATATGAAAAGATACAGGGAATTGAATTTTGAGGATCATGAACTGAGTTACTTCGATTTGACCTCAAAGCAACTCAATCTTTTTGCCTACATTGGTAGAACTTCAGCAAACCAAAAATCAACAAGAATAATGGAGAATTAAGACAGAATCGAAGAGAAGAAGTTTCTGAAAAATCACCTCCGAGTTGATCTAATTCCACTTGATCTTGATCTGGATTTGATTGCTTTCTCCACCTCTTACTTGCAGAAACCAAATGAGATGCAAAGGGAAATGAATTTCTAGAGTTTTGTAGATGTTTAATTGGCTGCATTGTATGGTAAAACACTAGCTGGATTCTAATGTCGTGACTGATGTCATGATATGCTGTGGAGATGTTTGTTTGACTGCATTGTAAGTTAGAATATCTAGCTGTACTCTGATGTCTTGGCTGATGTCATGACATTCTGAGTAGTGTACTACAGGATTAGCTAATACAGGATTTATTGAATGTCAAACTGGATGTTATGACATTCATCCCTGTCAGCAGATACTGAGGAATAGAACAGTTGGTGTTCTGTTAGAACTCAGGATTTATTTTCAGTCTGGTTATCAAGGAAATACCAGACCTGGCATAAGGCCTACTGTCTGAATGTCAAACTGGATGCTATGACATTCATCATTGACAGCATATACTGAACAATAGGCAGAGTGGTTTTCTGCTACACTTCAGTATGTATCTCAGTCTGTTCTTCAGGAGGATAACAGACCTGACATAAGGCTAATTGTGTAAATGTCAAATTGGATGTCTTGACATTTATTAATGTACGCTGATACTGAGGTATGGACAGATTGGTCATGTACAGTTCAGCAAATTTGTATAGTCTGTTTTCAGGAAAAACAGACTTAGCATATGGTTCTTGATTTGGATGTCAAACTGAATGTTGTGACATTCATTCCTGACAGCATATGTTATATTGTAGGTTGTTTAGTTTTTCTGTTTCAGCATTTTTCTCAGGCTATTCTTCAGGGATTCAACAGCTGTGAGAAAATCCAAGAAATCAACAACCAAGCTACATTTAATGAACCTAACAAATAGCCTATTTGTTAGTAACCTAGATGTGGAATTTAGGGGAACTCGCGTGACCTTAAATTCAGGAGAATACAAGTACAAGGCCCAAGTGATACAATATAAAAGGATGGCAATCCTTCATTCAGAACTGGGGATTTTGAGGCGTGAAGATTTAGTGTGTTCATCATACTTCACTGCTGTAATTTTTGTGAGTCTTGTATTAGACATATCTTGTAAGCCAAGCTATTATCACATAGATGATTGCATTGGTATAGGGTGTTCATTGAGTTGTAAGTGTTGTGTCACTCTAAGCTTTTAAGCGTGAGTGTTGTATATCTTGATTAAAGCTGTTAACCACAATCAAGAGTTGTTTGAAATGTGACTTCATAATTGTCTTTAATATTGATTAAAGGTAGTAATCACTGAGGTGATTGAGGGGGAGTGAGTAGGAACTCTGATCTTAGTGTAAGATTGAAATTGCATTGGGTAGGGATTAAGTGAAGAGTTGTAAACGGGGGAGTTTAGCTCTGAATTAATACTACTAATAGTGGATTTCCTCCCTGGCTTGGTAGCCCCCAGACGTAGGTCATGTTGGACTGAACTGGGTAAACAATTACTTGTGTTATTTACTGCACTTACTTTTAAGTGCTGCATAATTCTTGTCTGTGCAGAATTGGATGTCATAACAACCCGTGTGACATCGAAAGTATGATAACTAGAATTTCAATTAGCATCAGAGCAGGCACCCTGCCTGTTAATTTCTGGGTGAGATCTAGGGAAGTTACTTTCTAGTACCATGGACAAGGATATAGGACACTCAAATAGACCACCCATGCTGGATGGTTCTAACTATGATGACTGGAAGCCTCGTATGATAACCTTCTTAAGGTCTCTAGATAGCAAAGTCTGGAGAGCTGTCAACAAAGGATGGGAACATCCAACGAAGACAGGTGAAGATGGAGGCAGTGTGCAGATTCCTGAAGAAGAGTGGGACAAGGAGAAAGAGGCATTAGCCCTTGGAAATTCTAAGGCCTTGAATGCATTGTTCAATGGAATCAGTAAGAACATCTTCAGACTGGTGCACCATTGTGAGCTGGCTAAGGAAGTTTGGGATACCCTCAAGATAACTCATGAAGGTACCTCCAAGGTGAAGATGTCCAAACTTCAGATGCTGACCACCAAGTTTGAAAATCTGAGGATGAAAGAGGATGAGACTATTCATGACTTTCACATGAATATTCTTGAGATTGCAAACACCTCTGGTGGCTTAGGTGAGAAAATGGCTGAAGAGAAACTTGTAAGAAAGATTCTCAGGTCATTACCTAAGAGATTTGCCATGAAGGTCACTGCAATAGAAGAAGCTCAAGATATCTGCAACATGAAGGTGGATGAGCTCATTGGTTCTCTCCAAACATTTGAAATGGGCTTGTGTGAGAATGTTGAAAAGAAGAACAAAAGCGTAGCGTTTGTATCAAATACTGAAGAGGAGTCAGAAGCAGGATATACTGGAAGTGATGAAAGCATATCAGAAGCCATAGCCATGCTTGGGAGACAGTTCAACAAGTTCGTGAAGAAGATTGATCAAAGAGGTAGACCAAATGTCAAGAACACCTCGTCTGACATCAGGAAAAGATCAACTTCTGAAGAAAAGTTCAACCAAGGCAAGGGAGTCCAATGTCATGGATGTGAAGGCTATGGACACATTAGAGCTGAATGCCCCACCTACCTCAAGATGCAAAAGAAAGGGCTAGCTGTCTCATGGTCTGAGGGAGATTCTGAAAGTGAATCTGAAGAAGAATCTTCTAAACATGTCACTGCACTAACGAGTGTTTGTGCCACGGATGATGACTCAAGTGCAGATGAACTGTCCTTTGATGAACTTGTTGTAGCTTATAAGAAGCTATGTGTCACCAGTGCAGAAGTGCGTGTACAAGGAGAAAAGCAGAAGAAGCGCATCAAGGAGCTGGAAGATGAGAGACAGAAGCACCTGACAGTCATAGAGGGTCTAAATGGTGAGATAACCTTGCTGACCTCCAAGCTGGATCAAATGACTAAATCCATCAGAATGTTGAATAAAGGAACTGACACCTTGGAAGAGATCCTAAAGGTGGGACAGAAGTCTAGAACCATATCTGGTTTAGGCTTCGTGAAAAAATCCTCAGCAGAACTCAAACGCCCAAAGGCTAAAGTTCAGAAATTCAAGCGGAGGTCACACCCAATGTCTCAACATCAGGGAACCAGGATGAATAATCATCAGAAGAGGAAATTCCAGAAAGGGAGATGTCACCACTGTGGTAGGCTTGGCCATATAAAAGCCTTCTGCTACAGGCTTCATGGTTACCCTCATGTCAGACCTAAGCATAAGACATATAGGCACTATGTCCCCATCAAGAAGCGACAATGGTATGCTAGGATAGCTCACACAACCCTGGGGGCATCTACCAGAGAAGACTGGTACTTTGACAGTGGCTACTCAAGACATATGACTGGTATGGAGAATATATTGGTGGATATACAACCTCACATTACCAGTTATGTGACCTTTGGCGATGGTGCTAAAGGAAAAATAAAAGGTGTGGGTAAGCTGGACTGCTCTGGAGTCCCAGAACTGAATAATGTATTGTTAGTAAAAGGACTGACGGCCAACCTCATCAGCATAAGCCAGCTATGTGATCAAGGATACTATGTTCAGTTCACTAAGGAGCTATGTGTTGTGACAAATGGAGATAATCAAGAAGTTATGAGAGGATCCAAATCCAAAGATAACTGTTATCTGTGGGAACCTAAGCTCTCAAACTTTTCCACAATGTGCTCCTCTGCCAAGGAAGAACAGGAGGTGAAGCTGTGGCATAGACGCCTTGGTCATCTACACTTAAGGGGAATGAAAAAGATCATATCCAAGGAAGCAGTTAGAGGAATCCCAAAGCTGCTTATTGATGAAGGAAGAGTTTGTGGAGAATGCCAGGTGGGCAAGCAAACCAAGATGTCTCATCCGAAGCTGGGACATCCTACAACTTCCAGAGTTCTTGAACTGTTGCACATGGACTTAATGGGACCTATGCAGGTTGAAAGTCTGGGTGGAAAGAGATATGCATTTGTGGTGGTTGATGACCATTCCAGATACCATTCCAGATACACTTGGATAAACTTCATCAGAGAGAAGTTAGATACATTTGATGTCTTCAAAGACCTGTGCATCAGACTTCAGAGGGAAAAGGACAGTTGTGTTGTCCGAATTAGGAGTGATCATGGTACGGAGTTCAAAAATTCCAAGTTTGATGAGTTCTGCTCGTCTGAAGGAATATGTCATGAGTTCTCCTCTCCTATAACTCCTCAGCAGAATGGGATAGTTGAAAGGAAAAATAGAACTATTCAAGAATCTGCCAGAGCTATGATTCATGCAAAGAAGCTCCCTATGCACTTTTGGGCTGAAGCGATGAATACCGCTTGCTATGTTCACAATAGAGTCACCTTGAGAAAAGGAACCTCCTCCACTCTGTATGAAATATGGAAAGGCAGAAAACCCACTGTGAAGTACTTTCATATCTTTGGAAGTAAATGCTACATTCTCACAGATCGTGAACAGAGAATGAAAATGGATCCCAAAAGTGATAAGGGTATATTCCTAGGATACTCAACTAACAGCAGAGCTTATAGAGTGTTCAACTATAGGACCAATGTCCTGATGGAATCCATAAATGTTATTGTGGATGATAAAGAGGAAGGAATCGATGTCATAGAGGATGTTGGAACATTCCTTGATACTTCAACAGACATACCAGCCAAGTCTGAAGAAGTACAGGAGACTCCTCCTGAATGTGAGGTAGATGCACCCACCAAAATGCCATCTATCAGAATTCAGAAAGACCACCCTAAGGATCTTATCATAGGGGATCCCAATAATGGCGTGACTACCAGATCACGGGAAATTAGCTCAAATTCCTGTTTTGTATCCAAGGTTGAACCAAAAAAATGTGAAAGAAGCCCCGACGGATGAATATTGGATCAATGCCATGCAAGATGAACTGGAGCAGTTTAAAAGGAATGAAGTATGGGAGCTAGTTCCACGACCTGAAGGGACTAACAACATTGGTACCAAGTGGATTTACAAGAACAAGTCTGATGAGAAAGGAGTAATCACTAGGAATAAAGCAAGACTAGTGGCTCAAGGATATACTCAAGTTGAAGGGGCTAATTTTGATGAGACGTTTGCACCCGTGGCTAGACTTGAGTCAATCAGATTGCTGTTAGGTGTAGCCTGCATTCTGAAATTCAAATTGTTCCAAATGGATGTGAAGAGTGCATTTTTAAATGGCTACTTAAATGAAGAAGTCTATGTGGAACAACCTAAAGGGTTCTGTGATCCTAACCAACCTAAACATGTGTACAAGTTGAGGAAAGCCTTGTATGGGTTGAAGCAAGCACCTAGAGCTTGGTATGAAAGGTTGACTGAATTTCTGACCTCAAATGGATACAGAAAAGGTGGGATAGATAAGACCTTGTTCGTGAAGGATGAAGATGGCAAAACCATGATTGCTCAAATCTATGTGGATGATATAGTTTTTGGAGGAATGTCAGAGCAAATGGTACAACAGTTTGTTCACCAAATGCAATATGAGTTTGAAATGAGTCTGGTTGGGGAACTGACTTATTTTCTTGGAATGCAAGTCAACCAAATGGAGGATTCTATGTTTCTCTCCCAAAGTAAGTATGCCAAAAACATAGTTAAGAAGTTTGGTATGGATAATGCTAGGCACAAGAGAACTCCTGCACCTACTCATCTAAAGTTAACCAAAGATGATGGAGGGCCCAGTGTTAATCAATGTTTGTATAGAAGCATGATAGGTAGTCTTCTATACCTAACTGCAAGTAGACCTGACATTTCCTATGCAGTTGGAGTGTGTGCTAGATACCAAGCAGAGCCCAAAGTGAGCCACTTGAATCAAGTCAAGAGGATTCTCAAGTACATCAATGGGACTTGTGATTATGGGATGCTGTACTCACATGGTTCTGAGCCTGTCCTATCTGGGTACTGTGATGCTGACTGGGTCGGGAGTGCTGATGACAGAAAAAGCACATCAGGAGGATGTTTCTTCTTGAGAAACAATCTCATATCATGGTTCAGCAAGAAGCAGAATTGTGTATCCATGTCCACTGCAGAGGCTGAATACATAGCAGCTGGAAGCAGTTGTTCCCAACTGGTTTGGATGAAACAGATGCTCACTGAGTACAATGTCTCTCAAAATGTCATGACATTGTTCTGTGATAATCTCAGTGCCATCAATATTTCCAAGAATCCCATCCAACACAGCAGGACCAAACATATTGACATTAGACATCACTTCATCAGAGATCTGGTGGAAGACAAAGTGATTACCTTGGAACATGTAGCCACTGAACTCCAACTGGCTGACATATTTACAAAGGCTCTGGATGCTACTCAGTTTGAAAACTTAAGGGGCAAACTGGGAATATGTCTCTCTGAGAACTTATAGCAACCAATGATGTTTGGGATGTATTGTTTAATATCTCTGCCTATTAAACAATTGGAAGTGTGCTCTGATTGGTCAACAGATCATAGCTTTGTCACTTGCAACAAGTGTGGCAACAAGAGGTTGAGGAGATTTCCTAACTTGAGGCAGCCTATGCACCTGCAGGAGTTCAAGGACAATGCTCATGCAGGAGTGGTTCTGGATGTCAGACACAAAGTCATGGCATCTGATATGGTGGTACCTACTGTAAAGCAAGAGTGTGTGACTACGTGATCAAAGCTGTGAAGCAAGATCAAGTGGGTGTTGACTTGGTTGAAAATGTGAAGTAAAACCAAGACTGTAATTCTGTCATTTGTGTGTAATTCTGTTTATTTTTTTGAAGTGTTGCTTTGGCAACATTTTTGACAAAAAGGGGGAGTAACAGGTGATACCCCAGGACAACAGATTGTTTTGTTAAAATAGATATTCATGACAGATTCTAGATCCCCTACTATGCAGCTGATGTTCCACTTCTATGAGAGTGAGTAAGTGAGTAAGTGAGAAGTTTTTATTTAACTTCCATTTGTGTGAGTGTGCTGCTACTCTGAGTGTATTAGCTAGGTTAATTTCCTGCTAGATGTATGTTTTCCGCTGCTATGGACTCTGTTGTGAGACCAAAGTGTTTTAGCCAAAAATTTGCCAAAGGGGGAGTTTGTAGATGTTTAATTGGCTGCATTGTATGGTAAAACACTATCTGGATTCTAATGTCGTGACTGATGTCATGACATGCTGTGGAGATGTTTGTTTGACTGCATTGTAAGTTAGAATATCTAGTTGTACTCTGATGTCTTGGCTGATGTCATGACATTCTGAGTAGTGTACTACAGGATTAGCTAATACAGGATTTATTGAATGTCAAACTGGATGTTATGACATTCATCCCTGTCAGCAGATACTGAGGAATAGAACAGTTGGTGTTCTGTTAGAACTCAGGATTTATTTTCAGTCTGGTTATCAAGGAAATACCAGACCTGGCATAAGGCCTACTGTCTGAATGTCAAACTGGATGTTATGACATTCATCATTAACAGCATATACTGAACAATAGGCAGAGTGGTTTTCTGTTACACTTCAGTATGTATCTCAGTCTGTTCTTCAGGAGGATAACAGACCTGACATAAGACTAATTGTGTAAATGTCAAATTGGATGTCTTGACATTTATTAATGTACGCTGATACTGAGGTATGGACAGATTGGTCCTGTATAGTTCAGCAAATTTGTACAGTCTGTTTTCAGGAAAAACAAACTTAGCATATGGTCCTTGATTTGGATGTCAAACTGAATGTTGTGACATTCATTCCTGACAGCATATGCTATATTGTAGGTTGTTTAGTTTTTCTGTTTCAGCATTTTTCTCAGGCTATTCTTCAGGGATTCAACAGCTGAGAGAAAATCCAGGAAACCAACAACCAAGCTACATTTAATGAACCTAACAAATAGCCTATTTGTTAGTAACCTAGATGTGGAATTTAGGGGAACTCGCGTGACCTTAAATTCAGGAGAATACAAGTACAAGGCCCAAGTGCTGCAATATAAAAGGATGGCAATCCTTCATTCAAAACTGGGGATTTTGAGGCGTGAAGATTTAGTGTGTTCATCATACTTCACTGCTGTAATTTTTGTGAGTCTTGTATTAAACATATCTTGTAAGCCAAGCTATTATCACATAGATGATTGCATTGGTATAGGGTGTTCATTGAGTTGTAAGTGTTGTGTCACTCTAAGCTTTTAAGCGTGAGTGCTGTGTATCTTGATTAAAGCTGTTAAGCACAATCAAGAGTTGTTTGAAGTGTGACTTCATAATTGTCTTTAATATTGATTAAAGGTAGTAATCACTGAGGTGATTGAGGGGGAGTGAGTAGGAACTCTGATCTTAGTGTAAGATTGAAATTGCATTGGGTAGGGATTAAGTGAAGAGTTGTAAACGGGGGAGTTTAGCTCTGAATTAATACTACTAATAGTGGATTTCCTCCCTGGCTTGGTAGCCCCCAGACGTAGGTCATGTTGGACTGAACTGGGTAAACAATTACTTGTGTTATTTACTGCACTTACTTTTAAGTTCTGCATAATTCTTGTCTGTGCAGAATTGGATGTCATAACAACCCGTGTGACATCGAAAGTCTGATAACTAGAATTTCAAGTTTGAACTTCCAAACAGAAGATGAAGTTCAAGCTCGATTTCAAGAGAAATCTCAGAAAATTCTATGGCAGTGAGGGTTTGAATTGGTGTAGAAAAGCTTGGGCAAGGTGTTGATGATGAATCTGAAGCCTTAAGCTTATTTAAATAGGCAATGCACTTGATATTTGCACCACTTGAAAATTGGACAAATTTGGAAACCTTCTTGCATGGGTGCATTGGCAATGGTTTGGGCCTTGAGAATGATGCAATCCACTTCCCATTCGTGTGCAAAGAGTACTGAATGCATCATGTGTAAGCATGCAAAATAATTTGATCATTTGAAATCTAATCTTGCCAAAACACTTTCCATAATGAAGCCATACGCAAATCCCTCAATTTTAATCCAAATGAGATGATCTTGGATGTTTTGGAAATTTTATGTCAAGGGTAACAACTTCCATGTTGAACACTTTTTCATTTGAAGCTTGGATCATGATGAAGTTTGAGGTGGAAGTTTGGGAATTCAAACATATTTGAAAATTTTCTAAGTCCCAAGTCAAATGTTCACTTCTTCTACCTTGAATAACTTTTCTAGGGACTTCAAATGAAAAGAGTTCCTTCATAAAAGTTGTATCTCTTTCAAACATATTCAATTTGGTCACACATTTGACCTTATTTGGTTTTGTCATGAAGGAGTTATGCATTTTAGAAGTTAAGGAAAATCACTTGTTCAATGGTATTGACCCAAAATGACCTACAAAGTTTCCTCTTGGCATATGCATTTGCAAGTTGAATTTGCACTTCCTCTAAACATAAAAGTTGAAGTATACATCTTGAATTTGATCATTCAATTTTAATGGATTTCATATCATAAAAAATGAGAAAGTTATGGTCTTGGTAAGTTGACCTCCAAACTAGGGTTTAGACAAAATGACCTATAATCTTTCACCATACAAAATGACTTTCCAAGCAAAACTAGCTCTATACCTCAACATGAAAGTTGTTTGGAATGTCATTTAGAGTAACGTTTCTCTTGGAATCATTTTCATATGACAAAAAGTGTAGGAGATAGGGTCTAGGGAACCCTAGTTTTGACTAGTTGACTTTCTCTGGTCAACCACCATGAACCATCTTGCTAGCTTGACATTCTCTTAACCTTTGGGAATCATGGGAAATCATATATACATAAGATGATTTAAAGTGAAGTATCCCTTGAAATATTTTATCAATTGTTGAAGAAACTTGTTGAAGAAGTCACACAAGATACCCAGATGAATTAGGGTTTCCAAGGCAATCAAACTCCAAAGTCTTGATAATATCTTGATCAAAATGACATGTGAAGATCATGAGGATACATATATGACACTTAGAGCCAATATGAACCATTTATTGATTGAGCTCCTTGCATTGAGGGTCTCAAATCCTATATATGAGCTTGATAGAGCATATGTGAGCATACACACTACCTATAAAAGCAACAAACTATACATTGACATATTTTTTGGCATTTTGGTTAGTAAATGATGAAAAACATAGTATGATACAATAAATTGTGCTTGGTGATCTCTCCCAATGCAAACTCTAATGAATGAGGGGAAAGGAAGATGCCAAGGTGTGATCCCAATGCTAATGCATATGATGAGATAGCATGAGGGATCTTAGGGTCAAAATTAGGGTCTTACAGCTGCCCCTATTTAAGGACGTTCTAGCTGAGGAGATGAAGGTTAAAATCATTGTATCGACTCAGCAGAATGGACTTAAATAACAATAATAGAAACAAATTTTGGTCCCTAAGAGACCTCATGATGCATATGATATGAATTTTAAAATAATCTTTGTGGGGAAAATGTTGTCACAAAGGAAAAGAGTCTAGAGAGACTGAAAGTCCACAGGAGTATAATGCATTTCGTAAGGAAAACTCACTGGGGAGGCAGAGACTCTGGGGATGAAAAGGTTGTGCGTAGGCCAGCCTATGACTTAAAACTGCTGGGAGACACGAGGGATTCCATGAAAATAAATCAATGGAAAGACTCAGTCGGGGATAAGGGAAAAGTCTGTAGGGGAAACGGGTAGATCAGAATAAAACTGAAATACTCGATCCAAACAGGGGACGGCGATTTCAATGAGGAAATACGCAATCAAACTCAACTGGGGAAGAAAATAACTTCAACACAGGAGTAGCAAAAATATATTATTCACTATCGGTTACTGGATAGGAAGATAACATAATCTGACAGAGATGACATTCGTTACCAGTTACTGTAAACATATCAAGGATGACTCGCTGAGGGCAACAGAAGGTCTATTCATTACTAGTTACTGGATAAGAATAACCAACTGAGGAAAAACCAAATAGGATTTACAACTATCGGTTACTGAGCAGAAGACCGCAGAGAGGAGAATATTCGTCACTGGTTAAAGTGAACACATCAAGGATAGACTCAACGGAAAGAATATCTGTCATCAGTTGAGATGAACATATCAAGGATAGACTGCCATAAAAAAGTAGGAATTACATCTACCAGTTATTGGATAGAATACCAAAAAGAGAATATCCGTCACCGGTTAGAATGAACATATCAAGGATAGACTCCGGGGGAGAAATAGGAATTACATCTATCAGTTACTAGATAGAATACCAAAGAAGAGAATATTTGTTACTGGTTAAAGTGAACATATCAAGGATAGACTCCGCAAGGGAAAACAGGATTTACAACTACCGGTTACTGGGCAGAAGACCCCAAAGAGGAGGAAATTTGTCATCGGTTAGGATGAACATATCAAGGATTGACCCTCTGAGGAAGGAAATAGGGATTACAACTACCTTTTTACTGGGTAGAATACCAAAGGAGATAATATTTGTCACCGGTTAGGATAAACATATCAAGGATAGACTTCGAGCAGGGGAAGAAAATATTCGTCATCGGTTAGGATGAACATATCAATGATAGACTTCATAGGGAAACGTGAAAACGAATCCGCTGGGGAGAAAGAGGAAATAGCTTACTTTTATCGGGTATTGGGCAAAAGTAAAGTACTCACAAATTGAGAATAATATTACTCGTTACTGGGTAACAGATTCTCAGGGGACCCAAAAGCATCTATCTAGGCAAGATCTAGAAAGAAAAGGTCAATGAAGGACTCAACCCAATGGGTATATAACTCAGGGGGGTGGTTCTATCCAGATAATCAACTGGGGAGGAAGTTGAAATAATAATCATCCATGACGAAATAACTCAGTGGGGAATGAGAAAGGTTAAATTCTTTCTGCTTAAGAGACTGACACTCTACAATTGAAACAAGACAGACACACCGAAACTGCGTGGGGGGAAGGATACCACCATAGCAGAGGATCATAGAAATAATGAATCACAAAGTTCAATAATGTAATAATGAAATCTATGAATTTATATGTATATGTATATGTATATATGATGATTATGCTAACGAAACGATCACAAAGGATACAAACGTCACCGATCTGAATACAATGCAACACTCGGCCAATCTTGACAAGAAGGATCCAACTGGAGAAAGAGAGGTAGGGGATGAACGCGAACCATCCACCTCAAAGGCCCGACCCTGGCTAGGACAAAGGAAAAGATCTGCCGAGGATCTACACCATCAATTCCGCAGGGATTTTTAGGTCAACACCATATCAAATGGGAGATAACTTTGTAGAGGATCAGACATACTGTTCTAGGATCAGTGTTGAACTGGAGTCTGCTGGAGACTTGAGGGGAAACACAATTTTGTGATGGATTTAATGCAAACTGCTGAGAAACACGCCTACAACTCAAAGGAGGCAAATGCAAACTCGGCTGGGGAAATCAACGAGATTCGGATGGAGATGCTAAAATGATGTTGGGGATGAAGCAGAGATCACGCCAACTATTTGGGGAAAACCAACAATGCTTTGCATTTTTAGGGCTCACCTTTTCTTAGACCGCTGTTTGATATTCCTTAAATGAAATCGATTGCTCTTAAAAGTAACTGCGTTTATATTTTAAGAAAACATGATTTTGATTTTAAAATTTCAATTTCAAAATGATCATCATAAAATTCTAATTCTATTTTGCTGAATAAATAAGAGTAGAAACAATTGGATAAAAAACTCAACTTTATTTAATGGAATGGTAGTCTGTAAATGACAAGACTCCATAGATCTTTACAAAAGTTGAAAAATGGTAATTTACATGGAAAATGGCTACATTGAATACAATGATTACTAATCATTTTACCGCCTTCAATATCCGATGTGCTCTTGGCTTTGATTGAAGATGAATCAGAACCAAACGTTATGCTCAAGAATGTCTTCAAGACTGAAGATCAACAGGATGCAATTACTTGCCATAATCCCTAATTTTTGCATAAATTTCCCCAAGGTGGGGTACTCAATTTATCGGGATAATTTTTCTGTTTTATGTCTCTAACTTTTGCCTGGATCGCCCTTTCGGGTTTTCAATCCACCGAGATGCTCATTTTTGCCTAAGCCGCCCTTTCGGGTTTTCAACTTTGCAGACTGTTCTTTTCTTTTTTAGGCAAAGTATTTCTTGACTGCATCGACATTCACAGGACGAGTGAACTCTTCACCATCCATAGTTATAAGAATCAAAGCACCGCCTGAAAAGGCTCTCTTAACAACATATGGGCCTTCATAATTAGAAGTCCCTTTGCTCCTAGAATATGGTTTAAAAGATAGAATTTTCTTGAGCACAAGGTCACCTTCTCTATACACACGAGGTCTGACCTTCTTATCAAAAGCTTTCTTCATTCTCTGCTGGTACAACTGACCATGGCACATGGTAGTCAACCTTTTCTCTTCAATCAAATTCAGCTCGTCATACGTGGTCTGACACTATTCAGCCTCAGTCAACTTGGCTTCCATCAAGACACGTAATGACGGGATCTCAACCTCTACTGGGAGCATAACTTCCATGCCATAAACAAGTGAGAAAGGATTTGCCCATGTTGAAGTGCGGATAGATGTACGATACCCATGCAAAGCAAATGGGAGCATCTCGTGCCAATCCTTGTATGTTACAACCATTTTCTGAATGATCTTGTTGATATTCTTGTTTGCAGCTTCAACAACTCCATTCATCTTAGATTTGTAGGGAGAAGAATTATGATGTGCAATCTTGAAGTCTTTGCAAAGAGTCTCAACCATATTGTTATTCAAGTTTGATCCATTGTCAGTAATGATCTTACTTGGCACACCATACCGGCATATAATCTAATTTTTGATAAACCTCAAAACAACTTGCTTAGTTACATTCGCATACGATGCCGCTTCAACCCACTTTGTGAAGTAGTCAATAGCCACCATAATGAAATGATGCATGTTTGAAGCTTTGGGCTCAATCATGCCAATCATATCAATTCCCCACATGGAGAAGGGCGATGGGGAGGAAATGACATTCAATAGTGTCGGCGGAACATGAATCTTATCTGCATAAATTTGACACTTGTGGCACTTCTTCACAAACTTACAACAGTCAGATTCCATTGTTAGCCAATAGTAACCTGCTCTCAACATCTTCTTTGCCATAGCATGCCCATTAGAATGAATACCCAAGGAACCTTCATGGACTTCAGTCATCAACAGGTCTGCTTCGTGTCTATCCACGCATATGAGCAGGACCATATTGAAGTTTCTCTTATACAACACATCACCATTCAGGTAGAAGTTGCCAGCTAATCTCCTAAAAGTCTTCTTATCTTTTAAAGATTCCCCAGGCGGGTAAATCTAACTTTACAGAAAACACTTTATATCAAAATACCACGGCTTTTCATTTTTGATCTCTTCAATACCAAACATGTGAGCTTGCCTATCAAGACGCATCACAGTCAAATTAGGAACTTCATTCCAAAACTTCACGACAATCATTGAAGCCAATGTTGCAAGAGCATCTGCCATCCGGTTTCCGTCTCGAGGGGTATGATGAAACTCAACCTTCGTAAATAAAGTTGAAATCCTCCTCACATAATCCCTATATGGTATCAAGCCGGGTTGATTCGTCTCACATTCACCTTTGATCTAATTCACAACCAAAGTTGAATCTCCATAGACGTCAAGATATTTAATTCTGAGATCAATGGCCTCTTAAAGCCCCATAATGCAAGCTTCATATTCAGCCATATTATTCGTACACTCGAAATTCAATATAGCTGTAAACGGAAAATGAGTGCCTTGAGGAGTAATAATCACTTCCCCAATGCCATTACCATATTGATTAATAACTCCATCAAATACCATGCCCCAACGCGAACCAGGTTCTGGCCCTTCTTCAAGCAATGGTTCATCACAATCTTTCATCTTTAGGTACAAGATCTCTTCATCAGGAAAATTGCACTGTACTAACTGATAGTCTTTGATCAGTTGGTGAGCCAAATAGTCAGCCAAGACACTACCTTTAATTTCTTTTTGAGATCGGTATTCAATATCATACTCTGATAACAACATCTGCCAACGGGCAATCCTCCCATTTAAAGCAGGCTTCTCAAACATATACTAGATTGGATCCATTTTGGATATCAACCAAGTGGTATGATTCAGCATATACTGATGCAGACGCTTAGCAGCCCAAGCCAATGCACAACAAGTCTTTTCAAGCATAGAATACCGAGTCTCATAATCGGTGAATTTCTTACTGAGGTAGTAAATAACATATTCTTTCTTTCCAGTTTCGTCTTGCTGACCTAGAATATAACCCATACTCTCATCAAGCACAATCAAATACATGATCAATGGTCTTCCTTCAACAGGTGGAGACAGAATTGTAGGCTCAAGCAGATATTCCTTGATACTGTCAAAAGCTTTTTGGAAATCTTCGGCCCAATCACAAGACTGATCTTTCCAAAGAAGCTTGAAATATAGGTGCACATGTGGCAGTCATATGCGATATAAATCTTGAGATAAAATTCAAACGGCAAAGAAAACCTCTGACTTGCTTCTCAGTTTTGGGTGCAGGCATCTCCTGTATTGCTTTGACCTTGGCAGGATCAACTTCAATACCCTTCTCGCGGACAATAAAGCCCAACAACATACCAGAACGAACACCAAATGTACACTTATTTGGATTCAAGAGGAGTTTGTACTTCCTCAAACACTGGAATAACTTCAACAAATGCTCAACATGTTCTTCTTCATCACTGGATTTAGCAATCATATCATCAACGTAGACTTCAATCTCTTTATGCATCATATCATGAAAAAGAGTGGTCATAGCTCTCTGGTAAGTTGCACCAGCATTCTTAAGACCGAAAGGCATCACTCTATAATAGAATGTTCCCCAGGGTGTAACGAATGTGGTCTTCTCCATATCCTTGGGTGCCATCTTGATTTGATTATAACCGCAAAATTCGTCCATAAACGAAAAGACTTTGAATTTAGCTGTATTATCTGCCAACATATCAATGTGTGGCAGAGGAAAATCATCTTTCATACTAGCTTTATTCAAATCTCTATAGTCGATGCACATACGAACTTTTCCATCTTTCTTCGGAACAGGCACAATGTTGGCCACCCATTACAGATACTCAGCAGTAACAAGGAAACCAGCATCAATCTGCTTCTGCACTTCTTCTTTGATTTTTACTGCGATATCAGGATGAGTCCTTCTCAACTTCTGCTTGATTGGTGCGCATTCTGGCTTCAACGATAATCTATGCTCCACAATCTCAGAATCCAAACCATACATGTCTTTATAGGACCAAGCAAACACATCTAAATACTCTCGAAGAAGATCAATCAACCCCTTCTTAACCTTCGGACACAGTTGAGACCCAATCTTGACTTTCTTCACATCATCTTCGGAACCCAAGTTGACTAACTCAATCTGCTCTTCAAACGACTGAATGGCTTTTTCCTCATGCTTAAGTAGACGAGACAATTCATTAGACACTTCTTCATCACTTTCTTCCTCAGCCTCAAACACAGGGAATTCAAAGTTTGGAGAAGGAGTAGGATCATTGTATTCAATGGGTTTAGAAACCAACTTAGAATGATGGACAATAACAGGAACATGAACAACAACCTAATTGTTGCAAGCCTTTCCATGAGTCACAAAATTGGCGCAGTCTTTATCTTCATCACCCTTGATCACAACAGCTGAGTGTTGTTCATTACCATGGATGAACCCTCCGCTACGGAAACTCGGTTGCACATGTTCAACTTTGACAAAATACAACCCTCGTTGGAATCCTAAACCAGCTCTATCCTTGTTCTCGGCGACCTCTACCATATGGCCCTACTGATCTGAACTGCCATCTTCAACAAATTTCTGAGCGTCTTTAAAAGAGAACATGGGTGCCCCAGTTTTCTTCACTTCAGTAATAGATAGAGCTTGGAACAGAGTTTCAACCTCATCCTTCGCTTCTACATATGAAAAAGACGATAGGTGACTTACCAACAACGTTTTCTCTCCACCAACAATGACAAGCTTGCCATTCTTCATAAATTTTAGCTTCTGGTGCATAGTGGATGTCACAGCTCCAGCCTCATGTATCCATGGCCTTCCCTGAAGGATAAGGGCGATCCAAAATGCAGCGGAATTTAAAATTTTTCCTTTAATGATCCTTACGAATGGGCATGATCAGTGATAGAATCATTACCTCTTGTGGCGATTGTAACCTTTGATGCAGATCTACGGAGCGATCATGAACGTTGAACGATGACAACGCCTCTACTCAGTCCACACGAACGGATTCCTTCAATCTTAGTGCTAGCTGCTACGAATGAAGGCTTTGAGTGAGTGAGAGAGAGAGAGAGAGAGAGAGAAATGAAATTGCAACTATCAAATGCTTCTACACAAGGGTTCTATTTATAGAACCACTTTTATGGGCTGCAAGCTAAAAATCCCACTCAAGTGTATGTGGCCCATATCTTATAATATGCCAATATCACTTAAGCGCGTGGTATCTTACCATATTTCGTATTCAACTTAAGTACACCGTACCTTATGATGTTCTACAATTCACTTAAGTGCACCGTACATTACGGTATTCCTTAGTTACTCTATCTCTCATCAATCCGTCCTTTTGTGTGTGACCCTGTAGGTTTTCGCGGCATTGACAATTATATTAAATCACGTATTTAACATAATAAATAGTGAGCCGTATCTAGCAACACATCACTGCTACCCAAGACACGAAAATGTCATGTGATCTGACAAATCCTTCTGTGATAATACTTATGTGTACAATTACCCTTTTGCCCTTATGTCTATATTGAACACAAGGCATAGACCGTGTCATCCTTGTCCAGTTCAATATTGGGCCTATAGATATTTATCCTGTTACGCAGGATGGGCAAATTCCATCTAGGTCACTCATGTCCCTTAGCATGCTTCGTGGAGTACCCATCAACTGTCTTTATGGTCATCCAATTACGGACAATGTTTGATCAACAATAAGGCACTCGACTCTACATCTAGGGTCCATAGTGGTTTCAGGTCGAAGGGTGGTATACACCATTATCACCATGAGAATAACTTATGACACTTTGCATAACATTATATATAGTATTCTCATAGCGGGTCAATCCAGTATAAATATTACTCTTAATATTCATACCTATGTTTAAGACTTGATAACTCCTTATCCATAATCCATGAGATGTGATCATCCGTCTATATACATAATAGTCTTAATGCTTTAATGTTATCCCACTTCACAATAAAGCTCGACTACGAATACTTTAAGAATAATGTCCTTATGTTTAATGTGATCTCATGATTTAGTCACACTTGATACATTAAACGGACTATCTATTCTAGGGACTTTATTAAACAAACATAATAAAGAAAAAGCCTTTTATTATTAATAAATAATTCGATACAAGTACCAAAAGTATTGGCCTCTAGAGCTTACACCAACATTCCCAACAAGCAACTATAGGCTGGGTGGATATCCATTACTTGAAAAGTAATCTAGAAATCACTCGGACCTATCTTCACCGGAAGGTCCACTTCTCCTATAACAGTCTTGCGAGAACCATCAAATGCTTTGACAATCACGCCAATGTACCTCACAGGGGCACGTTGATACGTTAACCTTGACAAAGTTGACTTGGGGAGTACATTCAAAGAAGAACCGATATCAACAAACACATTTGAGAATGCATCCTCCTTGCAATTCATCAATATATGTATTGCTAGATTGTGATTTCTTCCCTCCTCGGGAAGCTCTTCATCACCAAAACTCAGATTGTTGCAGGAAGTGATGTTAGCCACAATGTGGTCGTGTAGCGGTAAATTCATGGTCATCAAGCTATTAACAAGCTAGAGACCAAATAACAAGAGTCACCACCGCGCTTTTATTGTTTCCAAGGGAAAAGGGAAAAAGTACGAACAAAACCCAAAAGTAAGAAGTTTTCAAATCAAAACTAATAAAATGTCAGAGATTATAGGTAAGGTGGATGGTTACACAGAGGGAATGTGTTAGCACCCAAAGTGTCCTAGGGAGCCCTTTTTGTGTGCATGTGTACTTGGTATAAAGTGATGTTTACAAACAAATAGAATGGGGGGATGAGAAAAGAATTTATTAATTATACTTTTGTGTTTGACAAGACCTTCGGTCTTGTGCCTACGTACCAACATAAAAATGAGGGATCAAAACCTCATAGTTCGTGATACAAATTTCAAAATGGATGCATTGCTTTTGACAAAAATTAAGTTTGAAAGGCACAAAGGCCTAAAAATGATTTGAATGAGTTAGTTCTTTTTTGGCTTTTTGAAAGTTTAAGTCAAGTATAGTTAAGTTTATTTACAAGTTTGATTTAAGAAAATAAGTTCGAAAATGCAATGCCATAAGGCCAAAGTTTCTATCTCTTTTTTGTGTGCAAAAAGTGGTCAAAGTTTAGAACAAAATAAGTTCAATCAAAGAAGGTTTTGAAAAAGAAGGTAGAGATTTTGAAATTTAATAAATAGGGAGAAGATGAAGAGACTATCCTATGTACAAAATTAAAAGTTTAGAGTTGAAAAGATCTGACCAAATGGGTAGCAATCCAATAGACAAGAATGTCAATAGAAACCCAGAATTCCCTTGGACTTTTAGAATCAAGCAACACACAAATGCACAATTATACTATCTTGAAGAGCAAGGCATCAAATAAAGATGGCCACATCCAAGCTTATCCATTCCATGATCTTCTTTAAAGCCCATGTAACAAATGAATTCCACAAGTCACAAGTTCAAAATAACAGCTTCACAATGATCATGTTGCAGATGAACTTAGAGATATCTTGAATGATGTATCAGATGAAATTTGAAATTCCAAGCACCTGGTTTCTCAACAAGTTGGCATTGGCCAAGTCCTTTAGCATAGGAATGTTGCCTAAGTTCTAAGTCCATTTGTCCAAGATCAAGCCAACAGTCCACACAAAAGTTTTTTAGGGTTTTTGTTGTTATTATGTATATTAATGGTCAAAGACCACACAAGCAAGCAAAGTATACACAAACAAAATATATCACACAATATGGTCCAAATGGACAAAGTGAAAATTGCATTAACATAAATAATTAGAATGATATGAATAATGGCAAATGAAATAAAATGCTAAAAGTAAATTGCATTAAAGTAAATGGATTGAATTTAAAAGTTAGTAGTTAATAGGTTAGAAGTTAGTATTGTTTTGCTTTTAGTTTTCATTTTGAGACATTCTCTATAGAACACTCAACCCACTTATCACAAGCATGGATCCTTGAACTAAGACATCTTCCAAAGGAAGGAAAAAATGCCAATTTTCTACATAATACCATTAAAGAGGGGAGACTTACAATCTCACTAACTAGAATGTTTATGCCTTTTGTGTCATAAATTTAGCGCTATGTTAAGCAATCGTAATTGGACTTATGTAGAAGTCACAACTATTTGAGGCCGGGTGTCGCACCTCAAAAATGATGATGATAATGCGATCCCTCGCGATAGGACGCGGAAAAATTGTTCGAAACAGAGTCGCCACCGAACTTTATTCATTCCAATGAAGGAATAGGAAAATATCGAGAAAACCTTTAGGAAAAAGAATAATGGTCGTCGCAACCATATTCGGGTTCGGGAGTCAATTACGCAAGGGGAAGGTATTAGCACCCCTTACGTCCGTTGTACTCAACGGGAACCTTTTAGTCTGATTTTGCTATTTGACTGTTAATTGACTGCTTATCTGCTTGCTTCGAGTGATAAGAATTGTTGATAGATATGGATGAAGACCTCAGGGGAAATGGGAGTTTTTTATTAGTGTGCTCGCGAAGATACAGCAATCTCCTGCCTACGTATCCTTATGGTGCAATAAGGAAATCAGAGCAATCGTAGTTCGGGCTACTACGAATATTTGGTGGGTTTTGTTTTGATGAACGACTGTGTAAGTCGGCATTCTAACGGCTAAACGTTGGCATGTCTACTCTCGGGGGAGGCTCTAGCACTGGTTTGTTGGGCGCATTAGAAAGGATTAACAGTGTTCTTTTGATGAGGTTTTGGTCACGCGGGGGTGACAGGTTGAATTGATATGTTTGGGCTTCGATCGCTCGGGGGCGAGAAGTTAGGTTTGATTTGTTAAGGTGCTTTTGGAGAACGACGAAAGGTTGAGCAATGTGGTGTACACCAATCGTCCAATTCTTTCGAGGAATAATAAGGCGTCCGCCTTTTATTCCTTTTTCGTTCGAATTTTTATGAAAGTTTGTTTGTGGATGTTGAATACGCACGGTAGTGAGGCGTACGCCCCCTACTTGCTTATTCAAAGAATAATGAGGCTTGCGCCACCTATTCCCTTATCCAAGTTTATTTAGCGTGTTTTAGTCGGAAGTCGATAATTTGTGCAATATGGCGTACGCCAATTATCCAAATAATCGAGAAATTGTGAGGCGTACGCCTCCCATCTCTTATCATCCGAAGTTTAATTTAAGAAAGATATGTTTTTAGATGTCGTATTTGATTTGTGAAAATAGTTTGGATTTATTCGATTGTGGTTTAAATTGATGACGAAGATTCGAGCAATGTGGCGTACGCCAATTAGTCGAATAATCGAAAGATAATGAGGCGTACGCCTCCTATCCTCTTTTCATCTGAAATATGGAATTAAAAGGATTTATAGTTGATTTAGAAAATGTGATTTGAATGTATATGATTAAGGTTTTAATTGGATGACGAAAACTCGAGCAATATGGCGTACGCCAATTATTCGAATAATCGAAAGATAGTGAGGCGTACGCCTCCTATCCTTTTTTCATCTGAAATATGGAATTAAAAGGATTTAAATTTGTGGAAATGTTTTGAAACATTATGATTTGAAGTTTAATCGGGTGACAAGAACTTGCGCAATATGGCGTACGCCAATTATTCAAGTGCTTGAGAAATAGTGAAGCGTACGCTTCCTATCTCCTTTTCATCCCAAGTTTATGTTTAAAAGAAAAATTCTTTTGAAATTGAATAATTTGAAAAGTGGTTTGAAAATAAATTGAATTTAGAAATTATATTTGATTTTGAAAAGTGATTTGAAATTGTGTGGTTTAAGATTTAATCGGGTGACAAGAACTCGCGCAATATGGCGTACGCCAATTATTCGAGTACTTGAGAAATAATGAAGCGTACGCTTCCTATCTCCTTTTCAACCCAAGTTTATCATTAAAATAGAAAATGGTTTTGAAATTGAGTTATTTGAAAAAAAAATGATTTGTGTTTATTTTGAAAAAAGTTGGCTTGTGTTGGATGATGAAATGAAATTGGAAGTCAAATTGAAAGTGGTTTATGAAAAAAAATGGTTTGATGAGAAAATCCTTCAATTATTAACTCATTAAAATTTGGTTGGTCTAATTAATTGAAATGAATTTTTTAAACAAAAGTCTAATTAATTATAATTTTAAACAAATAAGAATAGTAACAAGGTTGATTTATTTAATTTTAAATTGATGGTGTTCGAACCAGTTTATGCTAAATAGAGCGAGCCAAAATCCTCAATGGCAATCAAATGGAGAACGTGCAAACGGTATACAAATAATTTTCTGAAACATCTTTTTTTTTAAAATTCACAGCAGCATCCTGGCATACGCTCACTCATACGTTTATCAACTTCATTCAAACACACATAAACTTAACCTTAACAAAATTGATTCAATCTAAAATCCATCCTAGTATTAATAAAAACCTTTAATACCACAGTAAAGCATATTCTCATTAAACTCTGTATAATAACAAGCCAAACTCAATGAGAAAGCCAACCGGAAATTTGATTTACAGCATGAATTGGCTTCAACGGCAACACAGCATTAAGCACATAATCAACAAGCAACACCATGTTTTCTTTAACTTTACAATATCAACAATTTGAATGACAATAAAGTGGACAATTGGAAGTTAAGGTCATATTCGAAACAAGATTTATGACTTTAAACGTACAGCATCAACAGCGGGATTAAATCATGTTCATCCAAAACACCAGAAGAAAATAATGCCGCCTACCAATAACTCAGGACATACCAACACAACCGTTTTGGAAACAAAATCCGAATGGTAACTACCACAAACAGTACAACATCAAGGCAATTGAAATGCACACCGTTATCGTAACCGACACACAAAATTAACTACACATTCTGCTTTGTGCAACAGAAATTTTAAACCAAAATGCTTCCACGATGTAATGCATATACTGAATCCAAATACTAGTTTGCAACAGTAGTGTTTCAATAATGTTTACACGGATGCTAGTTTATAACAGTAAAGAACATAAGCAGAAATTCAACAGAACCACAGCGAATATGAATCAAGCATATGCCATAACAATGCACTCATCATAATAAACAAGTATAAAGATGGTGTTACCAACCGAAATGACTTGAGGTTTCCGCTTCGGCGTCTTATCACTCAGCAGCAGTCATTGGCGTGCTGGATGGTGTTTGTAACCTGTGGGATCCGTCCGCTCCTGAAAAAAGACCGAAAAACTTGATATTGTTTTCCCCCTGTTCCTACTTGATTCTTGAAATCATTGTGGCTCCAAAGCTCCGAAGGCAGAAATTGGAAACCGTGGATGTTGGTTCGTGAATATCCGGAGGGTTTCAGGGTTGTGACGGTGAGGGTGTGTTGATGAAGGAAGACGGATGTTGAAGGGTTTGGTGTGGTGAAAGGGGGTTAACGGCAAGGGTTTTGAAGCGGTAGTAGCGATTTCGACGGTGAGACGTTGGTGGTGACGAGGAGGGTTTTGATTGTGAAGGTGGTTTTATGGGTTCGATGGTAGTTGCCGTTTGATGGTGGGTTTACGGCGGTGGTCAGAATCGAGGGAAGTTTGAGGACGATGGAGGGTTTGTTGGTGAAGGGGTTAACGGCGGAAGGTGAAAGGATTTAGGGCGAAGCTTGTGCAGTGGCGGCGGTGGATTTGGGCGATGGTTGAGAGACGAAGAAGGGTTTTTTTGTTGTGGTGAGGGCGAGAGAGTGAATGAAGGAGGGTTTTCGTGTGAGCTGGATTTTCTGAGAGAGAGAGCCCATTTTCTGAAGAGTGAATAGTGAGTGTTATTTATGAGTGAGAGGGAGAGGGAATGGAGCGTGAGCTGGGGGATTTTTTTTGCAGAGTGAGAAGGACATGTGGTCAGGTTGTTAGTAGTGGAGAGTGAGTGGGGAGAAACGTAGCAGACAGTTGGGAGAATTTTTCTATTTATTCTTTTTTTGTTTTTTTAATGTAAGGAGGGAATCCAATGCAAATATACAAATATATTTTAATTGTTATTCATTTAAATAATAAATAAAAACTAACTAATAATCTAGCTAATATTTAAAAAACTCTGACTAATATTTTTAAAAAAAATCTAACCAATATTTAATTAAATAACTAATATTTAAAAAAAACTAATTAATATTTAAACTATTCTAATTTCTTTAATTAAATATCAACAAAAAATATTGACCAATTAAAAAAAGAAATCGAATGCAAATTTGATCCGGAACATTTAAATCAATCACACCAAAATTATCAGCACAAAACACATTATTTGAAAAATAAACTGTTTTCCTCAAATTTCGACAATTCAACCGATTTTGTCTGTATTCTCAAATAAGTCCAATCTGACTGACATTTTGGGTATTATTCATTATGCAAATGTATGTCATGCTATGCATATGATGCTAAATTAAAAAAATGAAATTAATTCTATATAAAAAATTAAAAATGCCCGGACAAAATTGGGGTACGACAGCTGCCCCTATTTAATTATCTTGAATCAGAAGGTGAGAATGACAATGGTCATCATACATTCGTGGTGGAAGGTAATTAAATACGAAAGGATCCAAATTTTGTCCTTTGAAATGTAATGGAGAGATGCAGATGAAGATGCAATGGATGCCAAGGTAGTAGGGGTAGCATGCTAAATCAATGTCAACCCTCGAGTCAACATTCCAATCTTGCACAGGTTGTTTCTGATGTGAAGACAAAATCAGTTTTCTAACACCAAAAGGATGACAGAGATTCACTATGATTTTGAGGGTTGTCATCACCAAAAGGATGATGGATAAGCTGAGCTTCAAAGGTAGTCATCACTAAAAGGATGATGTCCGTCACCAAAAGGATGATGGTATTCTGATAAGATTTCCCAGTACAGAGTATAGTATCAAGGCTATCACCAAAAGGATGACAGTTGACTCATCAACTTCAGAGATCACCGTTACCAAAAGGATAAAGGTAAGATCTAACCAAACTTGTTATCACCAAAAGGATGATAATAAGTCAACAATCACCATCACCAAAAGGATGAAGGTATTGTCAAACGACAAAACTTGTTACCACCAAAAGGATGATAATAAGCACACACGCAATTGATCACCATCACCAAAAGGATGAAGGTAGGATCAAGACACAGACTTGTTATCACCAAAAGGATGATAATAAGTCAACAATCACCATCACCAAAAGGATGAAGGTATTGTCAAACGACAAACTCGTTATCACCAAAAGGATGATAATAAGCCGACACAAACTTAAATATCACTGACACCAAAAGGATGACAGTAAGATCACACAAACCGAACTTGTTATCACCAAAAGGATGATAATAAGGACAGAACTTCAAAACTTGTTATCACCAAAAGGATGATAATAAGCTGAAACAGACTCAATGATCGCCATCACCAAAAGGATGAGGGTAAGATCAAAACAAAACCCGTTATCACCAAAAGGATGATAATGAGCCCATAACTCAAATGGTCACCGTCACCAAAAGGATGAAGGTAAGACCAATCAACAAAACTTGTTATCACCAAAAGGATGATAATAAGTCAATAGTCACCATCACCAAAAGGATGAAGGTACTACAAACAACAGAACTCGTTATCACCAAAAGGATGATAATGAATCCACAATCACCATCACCAAAAGGATGAAGGTGAGATCATAACTTCAACACTTGTTACCACCAAAAGGATGATAATAAGTTATAATGACTTCAAATATTGCTGACACCAAAAGGATGACAGTGGGATTGGACTTTCCAAATGTCACTATCACCAAAAGGATGATAGCTTAAACCAAACTCCGTAATCTCTATCACCAAAAGGATGATTTTAGATTAAACTGGACGTCATCACCAAAAGGATGGTGATTGAACCAAAATGACAAGGATTACTTATCACCCTAAAGATCTCCGACACCAAAAGGATGACGGTAGGCTGTAATAGTTGCAGAGGTCTCCATTCACCAAAAGGATGAAGGTTGGACCAAGACTCCAAGGATCTTCGACACCAAAAGAATGACGGTAAGATCACACATGTCAAGGATTTACCATTACCAAAAGGATAACAGTTATCGTAAACAGGGTGATGATTAATATTATTCCTCCATGAACTTTCACCAAAAGGATGATAGTGAGAAAAATATTGGAAAAATAAGGCTACTATCAAAGTTCAGTAAACCTGATTTGCTGGGTAGTGTTGGAACATTATTGGGTAAGATTTGCTTAGGGTATCGACAACAAAAGGTTGGAGAACCAATATTCTCTGGGGAGATGTAGTTTCTATCAACAAAAGGTTACAAGAAACGACTTATTGAGGGATGCTCAACGCGAAACAAGGTAAGTGTTTGGAGAAACATTATTTGACTTAGTTGAGGATAACATCTTATCAACAAAAGGTTGAAGGATGTAACTCAATGGGGAACGCCCGATGATAAGGTAGGAACTCACTCAGAGGAAGTGACAATGACTCTACTGAGGGTTGGCCTGGATGCCCACAACTAAACCTTGGATTTTGATTTGTGCTATATGCGTAAATGTCATGTATGCGTTATGTATGAGGTGATGCATACGATGCATGTGATGCACGTTTGAATGTAGGGGATTATTGGTTTGATAGGGATTGGCCCCCTTTTCTCAAAGGCGATGTGTTTTCTGGAAACCAGTGTTGGTTGTATTTGTTTGTGTGGGTGCCAGCAAGGTGGGCTTTGGCTTTTCTGGTAATTGTCAATGTGGATTGAGCTATTGATTGGTGAAAGGATCTGACTTCCCGACACTCGGTAGTTGATGATGTGATGAACACGCAATAGGTGTGGATACTCCTGGTGCCCCAAGTTTGATCTCTTGCTAATATATTGTGTATTTGTCTTCGAGAAGATCTCGACTTCTTCTTCTGATGCTTTTAGCCAGCCTGTAACTGAGCATAGCGACGTGATCAACGCATGTTGGTTATGCCTTTGATGTGCCCCAAGGATTCTTGCCAAGATATGGTGTTGCCCTGGTATGAACTTTTGACATTTTGGTTGTGAATTCAAGCAGTCACTAATGTTTGATGCAATCTGCTTGATTGTCTTGAAGAGATGAAGGGAATTTGCCCCTTGCCACTTGTCTTGCCCCAATTTGTAGGGTGTTCAAAGGAATTCTCCTTGAAAGGAAACTTTAGGAGTGATTATCCCCTGACATGGTCTGAGTCTGTTTTTTCCAGCTCCTGAATCTTGCAATGGTCCGCCCCTGATTAGCCTTTGAAGGACCTGCCCTAGGCGTACTGAGTATTGAAGTGTTTTCCTCCCTGATCGACCGATGCTTGGAGATTCATCTTACACTGACTGCTTCTTAGGTCAATATTAATCAAAATGATGCCATGCCTCTGATTCATAGGATGGTCTTGATTCGTGTCAGCACCAACGATCAAGTGCCTCTTGAATTGCCCCTTGTTGGAATTTACTCGATGTCAAGTACTGACTGACAATTAAGAATTGTTATCCAAGAAATGGTGATTTTAATGCAACAGTTATGCAAGTTTCGAAAAACAATCATTCATTTGGAGTGTTGTGGTAGTGTGTGGCGAGTGGACCATGAGTCCAAACGCGGTGCTTGATTTTGATAGTGCGTGAGTGATATAGAGAGAATAGAATATTAGCAAATCTTTCGGAGTCAGTTTACTCAACCTTGCTATAATATGCTTTCAGAATAAACCTTACTTCAATTAGGTCTTTTGAGGGTTGTAACGTGGCTTGGTTCATGGTTATTGAAACAAAAGGATATAAGGCTCAAAGTTTGTTTTAACCCACCCCTTCTTCATGATGATCTCCAATCCTACGTTCAGTTAACTCACACACATTCGTCTTTTGTAAGTGTAAGGATAAAGATGGTGATTCAAGGTCTCTTGGAATGGCCGCCACCTTATTTCGTTTTTGGATGTCGGTGACCCTTTGATTTTGTTATGGTGGTCACTGAGTCTTGTTTTGTTTTGTTGGAGACTTTAATTGTCTCTTTCGATTTTTGTTTTGATCCCTAACTTTTGCATGGACCGCTTGTTGAAGCTTTAATCCATCGGGATTGCCCCTGTTTTTGCCTAAGTCATTTTTTGGGTGTTGGACTTAGCGGGCTCTTTTTTTGATTTTTTTTTTTGAAATTGTGACTGCCAAGTCATTGGTCATTGCAGAACAACCGACATAAAATTTGGATTTGTATGGTTCTTTCGACACTTCAGGATGTGTGTGAAGAATGTCGTATGGTTGATCCTTGTGTGGGATATTTCATCTTTGTAATTTGAAGGTGTAGTCAAATCAACTGAACACTACCCTGCCCCAGGTTAAATGTAAGGGTTTGTAGATCCGAAATAAACTCTTACTTCTAGGCTCAAAGTGGTTGACTAGGGATTAACTCCTTATCTCTCCAGTGTTTGGGAATTTGAAACAATGCTTGTACATCATCAGCAAGGTTTTATCCGAAAGCATACAATCAGCAATTATGAGTATTTTGTTTTCGTCATCCTCCTTCCAACATTTACTAATAATAGTGTGATGAAGAAAGTGAGGTGGAGAAGTATGTGTTTGTGATTTGCAAATGTGATAGATGAGTGAATATGAAAGATTGATTCAAAGCATGCATAATCATCCCATTAATAAGACCAAATAAGAATAACAATGTTTAAAGTATACAGTACTTAAACAATCAAGAACAAATTACAAGAATGCAAAAATGGTAAAAATGGCATAATGATCGCCTTCATTCAAATGAACAGGCCTTCATCTCTTGATTCTTCTACTTGCTCAGGCCGATAGGAAGCTTTATCTTCGAGGTTCACTCGACTCTGCATGCGCTGGCATGGGATTTGTTGCGACATTTGGCCTCACTGGCGTGAATGTAAGTGCCTTACTATCAATCAGGTCCTGGACCTTATGCTTGAAAGCCTTACAGTTCTCTATTGTGTGCCCAGGGGCACCCATGTGATACTCACAGTGAGCATTGGCGTCGTAGCCTGGAGGATATGGTGGAGTTGCAGGTGTTATCTCCTTCAGAACAACCGATCCATCCTTTAGCAGGTAAGGGAGGATCTTGCTATATGATACTGGCAAAGGATCGAAATGTCTTTCTGGCCTTCTTGCCCTTTGCTGGTTAGGCTGACGTGGTTGTGGAGCACGTTGATGTTGATTTTGGTGCGGCTGCCGGTAAGCCGGCTGTTGATAAGGCTGTTGATATCGTTATTGATATGGTTGCTGATATGGAGGCTGATATGGCGTCGGGATGACCGCGTCAACTTGATGATAAGGCGTATGAGCATACGGAGGTGCCCTATATCCTCCTCCTCTCATTATGGCATTGGTCTGCCCTTCTGGCTTCCTTGGGAGATTGGGATAGGGTTTCTTCATCCCACTTGAAACATTGGCAGCACAAGGTAACTTTCCCTTCTTGATTTGGCTTTCAATTCGTTCTCCCACGGAGACAACCTCAGCAAAAGTTGGGAAGCTAGATCCTACCATTTTCTCCATGTACTGGGTGTGCAGGGTTCCCATAAACATATCCATTAGTTCTTTGTCAAGAAGAGGAGGTTGAACACGAGCTGCTAGCTCTCTCCACCGCTGGGCATATTCCTTGAATGACTCATTGTTGCACTGAATCATGTCTTGCAGCTGTGTGCGATTGGGTGCTAGATCAGTATTATACTGATAATGTCTGAGGAAGGCTTCAGCAAGGTCTCTCCATGATTGGACATGTCCTCTCTCTAGTTGCATATACCACTCCAAAGATGCCCCACTGAGGCTATCTTGGAAGTAATGAATCAGGAGTTGATCATTACCGATGTGGGCGGCCATTTTGCGACAGTAGGCTCTGAGGTGTGTTCTTGGGCAGCTAATCCCTTTGTATTTGTCAAAGTCCGGGACTTTGAACTTTTGTGGAATCACCAATCCTGGCACCAGGCACATATCAACGGCGTCCAAACCGGGAGTAGTGTGAACCTCTAAGGACTTGAACTTTTCCTCCAAAGCATGGAGTCTATCAACAGCTGGGTCTGGGAGACCCCCAACAGCAGGTTTGGCGGGTTGTGGCATGAAGAATGCGTCGTATGGATCTTCATCACCCATCAAGGATCCATGGCGAGCAGATGTAGCAGAATGCTCATGGGGATTCATGTTGTCCATGGGGATCGGAATATGGATTGGTCCTCCTCTAGGGTGGGCAGGATTACCATCAAGGTTAGTTACCCCAGGGATGCTAAGTGATGGCGATCGAAACTCGGCAGCAACTTTCCTGGCTTCAGCGTTAGTCTCAGCATCCTTCTCCTTCTGGGCCAGGAGTAGCATGGTCTCAAGCAGACGGTCCATCTTTGCCTGCATGGAGTCAATGTCGGTTCTCATCGAAACCTGGTTTGCTTCCAACTGTTCGAGTGTCATCTTGTAGTTGCGGCGTGTCTCGTACCGGTGTCGAGTAGTCAGCGTTTACTGGACAAGGGGAGAATATGGTGTAAGTTTTTATTTTTGGAAGATGAAATGCAATGCATGTTTATGATATGCAAATGCATGAAGTTTGCCATGATTTTTCACATAGGAATACAGACTCAAAATTATTCACACGTCGGGTACGTCAGGATAACAGGAAGAAGTACGGGTTTTTCTGATTACTAGAAATTCCCAAGGGTAGGTTCTAAAGTTATGTTTTCAAGGAAGGAACTTAGACTCATGGATCAAGTTCAAAACTTCCTCGCAATGGTGGGCTAGCCACATCGTGATGGGAGTTCTGAAATGATCTAATCTAAGTGGGATTCTCGTATTGCACGAACAGGGTGTACACCCTTCGGTTCAATACTACATAATCACCGATTATGAAAACAAAACTTGGTTTTAAGGCGAGGTCCCTAGAGTCACGGATCGTGTTTAGAACCTCCACCGCAATGATGGGCTAGCCATATTGTGATGGGAACTCCAAACAGATCTACTCTAGGTGGAGTCTTCGTATTGTCCCAATGAGGTGTACACCCCCCGGTTCAATACTACACAACTCCGGGTTCTAAGTTTTTTCTCGAAGCTCGGGTATGGAGCTTATCTCACAACATACATCAAGCCCCATACTATAGTAACAAAATACATTATATACAATACAAGTAATGAGAATAAAATACAAAGAAATAAACATGGAAGAAAAGAATATCTTCCAACAGTCATAGCAAAATCAGACTAAGTTAGGCTAGACTCTCTCTTGCTTGGAGCAGAGTCCCCAGCAGAGTCGCAAGTCTGTCGCACCTCAAAAATGATGATGATAATGCGATCCCTCGCGATAGGACGCAGAAAAATTGTTCGAAACAGAGTCGCCACCGAACTTTATTCATTCCAATGAAGGAATAGGAAAATATCGAGAAAACCTTTAGGAAAAAGAATAATGGTCGTCGCAACCATATTCGGGTTCGGGAGTCAATTACGCAAGGGGAAGGTATTAGCACCCCTTACGTCCGTTGTACTCAACGGGAACCTTTTAGTCTGATTTTGCTATTTGACTGTTAATTGACTGCTTATCTGCTTGCTTCGAGTGATAAGAATTGTTGATAGATATGGATGAAGACCTCAGGGGAAATGGGAGGTTTTTTATTAGTGTGCTCGCGAAGATACAGCAATCTCCTGCCTACGTATCCTTATGGTGCAATAAGGAAATCAGAGCAATCGTAGTTCGGGCTACTACGAATATTTGGTGGGTTTTGTTTTGATGAACGACTGTGTAAGTCGGCGTTCTAACGGCTAAACGTTGGCATGTCTACTCTCGGGGGAGGCTCTAGCACTGGTTTGTTGGGCGCATTAGAAAGGATTAACAGTGTTCTTTTGATGAGGTTTTGGTCACGCGGGGGTGACAGGTTGAATTGATATGTTTGGGCTTCGATCGCTCGGGGGCGAGAAGTTAGGTTTGATTTGTTAAGGTGCTTTTGGAGAACGACGAAAGGTTGAGCAATGTGGTGTACACCAATCGTCCAATTCTTTCGAGGAATAATAAGGCGTCCGCCTTTTATTCCTTTTTCGTTCGAATTTTTATGAAAGTTTGTTTGTGGATGTTGAATACGCACGGTAGTGAGGCGTACGCCCCCTACTTGCTTATTCAAAGAATAATGAGGCTTGCGCCACCTATTCCCTTATCCAAGTTTATTTAGCGTGTTTTAGTCGGAAGTCGATAATTTGTGCAATATGGCGTACGCCAATTATCCAAATAATCGAGAAATTGTGAGGCGTACGCCTCCCATCTCTTATCATCCGAAGTTTAATTTAAGAAAGATATGTTTTTAGATGTCGTATTTGATTTGTGAAAATAGTTTGGATTTATTCGATTGTGGTTTAAATTGATGACGAAGATTCGAGCAATGTGGCGTACGCCAATTAGTCGAATAATCGAAAGATAATGAGGCGTACGCCTCCTATCCTCTTTTCATCTGAAATATGGAATTAAAAGGATTTATAGTTGATTTAGAAAATGTGATTTGAATGTATATGATTAAGGTTTTAATTGGATGACGAAAACTCGAGCAATATGGCGTACGCCAATTATTCGAATAATCGAAAGATAGTGAGGCGTACGCCTCCTATCCTTTTTTCATCTGAAATATGGAATTAAAAGGATTTAAATTTGTGGAAATGTTTTGAAACATTATGATTTGAAGTTTAATCGGGTGACAAGAACTTGCGCAATATGGCGTACGCCAATTATTCAAGTGCTTGAGAAATAGTGAAGCGTACGCTTCCTATCTCCTTTTCATCCCAAGTTTATGTTTAAAAGAAAAATTCTTTTGAAATTGAATAATTTGAAAAGTGGTTTGAAAATAAATTGAATTTAGAAATTATATTTGATTTTGAAAAGTGATTTGAAATTGTGTGGTTTAAGATTTAATCGGGTGACAAGAACTCGCACAATATGGCGTACGCCAATTATTCGAGTACTTGAGAAATAATGAAGCGTACGCTTCCTATCTCCTTTTCAACCCAAGTTTATCATTAAAATAGAAAATGGTTTTGAAATTGAGTTATTTGAAAAAAAAATGATTTGTGTTTATTTTGAAAAAAGTTGGCTTGTGTTGGATGATGAAATGAAATTGGAAGTCAAATTGAAAGTGGTTTATGAAAAAAAATGGTTTGATGAGAAAATCCTTCAATTATTAACTCATTAAAATTTGGTTGGTCTAATTAATTGAAATGAATTTTTTAAACAAAAGTCTAATTAATTATAATTTTAAACAAATAAGAATAGTAACAAGGTTGATTTATTTAATTTTAAATTGATGGTGTTCGAACCAGTTTATGCTAAATAGAGCGAGCCAAAATCCTCAATGGCAATCAAATGGAGAACGTGCAAACGGTATACAAATAATTTTCTGAAACATCTTTTTTTTTAAAATTCACAGCAGCATCCTGGCATACGCTCACTCATACGTTTATCAACTTCATTCAAACACACATAAACTTAACCTTAACAAAATTGATTCAATCTAAAATCCATCCTAGTATTAATAAAAACATTTAATACCAAAGTAAAGCATATTCTCATTAAACTCTGTATAATAACAAGCCAAACTCAATGAGAAAGCCAACCGGAAATTTGATTTACAGCATGAATTGGCTTCAACGGCAACACAGCATTAAGCACATAATCAACAAGCAACACCATGTTTTCTTTAACTTTACAATATCAACAATTTGAATGACAATAAAGTGGACAATTGGAAGTTAAGGTCATATTCGAAACAAGATTTATGACTTTAAACGTACAGCATCAACAGCGGGATTAAATCATGTTCATCCAAAACACCAGAAGAAAATAATGCCGCCTACCAATAACTCAGGACATACCAACACAACCGTTTTGGAAACAAAATCCGAATGGTAACTACCACAAACAGTACAACATCAAGGCAATTGAAATGCACACCGTTATCGTAACCGACACACAAAATTAACTACACATTCTGCTTTGTGCAACAGAAATTTTAAACCAAAATGCTTCCACGATGTAATGCATATACTGAATCCAAATACTAGTTTGTAACAGTAGTGTTTCAATAATGTTTACACGGATGCTAGTTTATAACAGTAAAGAACATAAGCAGAAATTCAACAGAACCACAGCGAATATGAATCAAGCATATGCCATAACAATGCACTCATCATAATAAACAAGTATAAAGATGGTGTTACCAACCGAAATGACTTGAGGTTTCCGCTTCGGCGTCTTATCACTCAGCAGCAGTCATTGGCGTGCTGGATGGTGTTTGTAACCTGTGGGATCCGTCCGCTCCTGAAAAAAGACCGAAAAACTTGATATTGTTTTCCCCCTGTTCCTACTTGATTCTTGAAATCATTGTGGCTCCAAAGCTCCGAAGGCAGAAATTGGAAACCGTGGATGTTGGTTCGTGAATATCCGGAGGGTTTCAGGGTTGTGACGGCGAGGGTGTGTTGATGAAGGAAGACGGCTGTTGAAGGGTTTGGTGTGGTGAAAGGGGGTTAACGGCAAGGGTTTTGAAGCGGTAGTAGCGATTTCGACGGTGAGACGTTGGTGGTGACGAGGAGGGTTTTGATTGTGAAGGTGGTTTTGTGGGTTCAATGGTAGTTGCCGTTTGATGGTGGGTTTACGGCGGTGGTCAGAATCGAGGGAAGTTTGAGGACGATGGAGGGTTTGTTGGTGAAGGGGTTAACGGCGGAAGGTAAAAGGATTTAGGGCGAAGCTTGTGCAGTGGCGGCGGTGGATTTGGGCGATGGTTGAGAGACGACGAAGGGTTTTTTTGTTGTGGTGAGGGCGAGAGAGTGAATGAAGGAGGGTTTTCGTGTGAGCTGGATTTTCTGAGAGAGAGAGCCCATTTTCTGAAGAGTGAATAGTGAGTGTTATTTATGAGTGAGAGGGAGAGGGAATGGAGCGTGAGCTGGGGGATTTTTTTTGCAGAGTGAGAAGGACATGTGGTCAGGTTGTTAGTAGTGGAGAGTGAGTGGGGAGAAACGTAGCAGACAGTTGGGAGAATTTTTCTATTTATTCTTTTTTTGTTTTTTTAATGTAAGGAGGGAATCCAATGCAAATATACAAATATATTTTAATTGTTATTCATTTAAATAATAAATAAAAACTAACTAATAATCTAGCTAATATTTAAAAAACTCTGACTAATATTTTTTAAAAAAATCTAACCAATATTTAATTAAATAACTAATATTTAAAAAAAACTAATTAATATTTAAACTATTCTAATTTCTTTAATTAAATATCAACAAAAAATATTGACCAATTAAAAAAAGAAATCGAATGCAAATTTGATCCGGAACATTTAAATCAATCACACCAAAATTATCAGCACAAAACACATCATTTGAAAAATAAACTGTTTTCCTCAAATTTCGACAATTCAACCGATTTTGTCTGTATTCTCAAATAAGTCCAATCTGACTGACATTTTGGGTATTATTCATTATGCAAATGTATGTCATGCTATGCATATGATGCTAAATTAAAAAAATGAAATTAATTCTATATAAAAAATTAAAAATGCCCGGACAAAATTGGGGTACGACACCGGGCAATAGAATTTTGGTGTTAATGCATGTTAGAGACATAGTATTATGAACTACATTCATGAAACATACCACACACAAAAAGAATATGCAAAAGGTGTGGCCTAATCTCATCCATACTCATGTTAGTTTTTCAATCGACTAGCCTTAGGATTTTGAGATATCATAGGCCAAATGGAATGAATGAATGTAGAAGGGGAATAAGATGAAGTGGGTGGGGAATGGATCAAAACACAAATTGGTCAAAGGAGGACTTTTACCAAATTAATATCATCCATTCATTTTGGGAGATGGAATATACATTCCATCAATCCCCTAAATCCAATGATATTAACTCAACAAAGTCAAATCAACCTTGACCAAGGCCCAACAACAATAGTCAAACACAAATAAGTCATCAGAATTGGTCAACAAAATTATTTGGCACTTAATCAAATTAAAAATACTAAAATAAGGCATTTAAATTTAATATGGTTTGTCCAATTCCTAAAACCTCATCAAAACACCAAAGAAATGGCCATGAGATTTATCATAGGTTAAACAAGGTCAAAGGACCTTGGAGAAACTTTTTCATAATTTTTGGACATTAAAAAATATTTTTAAACAATTAAAAACAAATGCAAAATCAATTAAATCATGAAAAATATTAATAATAATCCAAAAAATAATTTTAATTCAGAATATGAAAGAGGAAATTATTTGAATTTTTTTTGGTGAAACTCCCATATTTTTTGGATCAATATTAAAATTAGTATGAATTAATGAAAATAAAAGGATTAAAATGAAAATTAAATGATCAGAAAAAACGTGGACGACCTGATCTCCCTCATTAATTGAGGTGGCAGATCAAGTGGTCACAAGCGCGCAATCCATGATACGCCTGAGTCAGTGCGCCACGGGAAAGGTAATTCAAACCAACGCACGAGATTATTTCATTTCAAAAGGATCATGTGGCTCTGAACACGTCAACTCACTGTCAGAGCTACAACTCCGGTCTCCTTCTCAGGCGAGCCTCGCTGGACTGGTTCAGTCATAACCATCACCAAAATTAAAAAGGACATGATTTCAAAGTAAAAATGGCATTGAACATGAATCTGACCTCAATTTATCCTAACTCCAAGTATATTGAGAGATACATGGAGTTGAAATTTGAGGTACATGAACAGAGTTGCTTCGATTTGGCCTCAAAGCAACTCAATCTTCTTGCCTACATTGGTAGGACCTCAGACAACCAAGGAATCAAGAGAATTGAGAAAGATTAAGAGAGAATCGAAGAGATTAAAATTTCAGGAAAATACCTTCAATGTAGGTCTGGATTCAGTTGTTCTTGCCTTGGCTTGTGCTTAATCTCACTCTAAATGCTTGCAGAAGAAGAATTGAATGCTCAAAAGGTCTTGGATCCCTGGAGTTTTGAATCTCAAAACAGTGAGAATTCAAACTCAATTTCAAGTGAAATTCTCAGGATTATCCTTTGGAATGAGAGGGTTAGAGGTTTGGGAACAAAGCTGGCGCGAATGTGTCTGTGAAATTCTGAGCATATGGAGCTCTATTTATAGCCAATTCAATTGATATTTGCACACTTGAAATGAACTTCCAAAATTATCAATGTGTGATGCATGAGTGCATGGGCGTGTCCAGGCCCATGAAATCACTCCCTCTGATCCATTATTGAGTGTAAGCAAGGCTGAAGTCATGTTGGAATGCTAGGCAATTGTGCATGGATGTTTGAAGATCAATCTTGCCAAATGATGATACCATGTTCAAGCCATACGTAGCCTATTCATTTCTTGTCCAAAATGGATGAATTTGGGCTTTTTGGAAAGTTTAGATCAAGAGGAACAACTTTCATGTTCAACAATTTTCCATTTGGAGCTTGTATCATGATGAATTTTGAGGTGGAAGTTTGGAAATTTTAACATATTGAAATTTTTTCTAAGTGTCAAGCCATATGTCTCAATATTCCACTTTGCTTAACTTTTTATGTGAGCTTCAAATGAGAAAGGTGTCTTCATCTAAGTTGTAGATATCTCAAAAAAATTCAAAATGGTCACCAATTCCATGTTATTTGGATTTGAAATGATATAGTTATACATTTTTGAAGTTTGGAAAAATCACTTGATCAATGTTATAGGTCAAAAGTGACCTATAATGTAACCTCATATCACATGCTCAAAAAAGTTGAATTAGCTCTTACTCCAAACATCAAAGTTTAATTAGACCTTTTGAATTTAATTGTGAAACTTGGAAATCTTTCATCTCATAAAAATTGAGCAAGTTATGGCCTTGGGAAGTTGACTTTCAAATTAGGGTTTAGACAAAATGACCTATAATGTTTCAACATAGAAAATGATTTTCCAAGAAAAACTAGCTCTAGGTCTCAACATGAAAGTTGTTTAGAATGTAATTTAGAGTAAGTTTTCTCTTGGAATAATTTTCATATGATGAAAATTATAGGAGATAGGGTCTAGGGAGACCAAGTTTTGATTAGATGAATTCATCTGGTCAAACACCATCAACCAACTTGCTATTCTTCAATTATATTTACTTTATAGGCTCATGGTAGATCATATATGCCTAAGATGATGAATTTTGAAGTGCCCCTTATGAGATTTGATCAATTGGTGATATATATTGTTGGAGAAGCTACTCAAGATACTCAGTCAAACTAGGGTTTCCAAGGCAAATCACCCTCAAACTCTTGAAGAAAACTTGATCAATATAACATGTAGAAATCATTGGGACTCATATATGATGCTCATAATCATTCTTGTATCAATCCATGGTTGTGCTCTTTGTCATGAGGGTCTCAAACCCTAGATATGAACTTGTTAGATCAATGGAGATCATGCTCTACCTACAAAAGAGTTAAGCAAATGCAAAGACATATTTTTGGTATTTTAGTTAGCAAAATGATAATATACAAGTATGATACAATCACATAGTGCCTGGTGATCTCTCCCAAAACAAACCCAATGAAATAGGGGTAAGGAGGATGCCAAGGTATGATCCCAATGCTAATGCATATGATGGAATTGCATGAGGGATCTTAGAGTCAAAATTAGGATCTTACAACTGCCCCTTTTTAAGGACATTCTAACTGAGAAGGAGAAGGTTAAAATCTTCATGTCAACTCAGTAGAATGGGCTTAAATAACAACACAGAAACAAATTTTGGTCCCTAAGAGACCTCATGATGCATATGATATGAATGCAAAAGTAAATTCTTTGTGGGGAAATATGGCCACAAAGGAAAAGAAATCGGAGAGACCGAAAGTCCGCAGGAGTAAAATGCATTTCCATAAGGAAAACTCACTGGGGAGACCGAGACTTTGGGGGGATAAAAGAGGTTACGCGTAGGCCAGGCTACGACTTAAAACTGCTGGGAGACTAGGGGAATTCCATGCAAAATGGAAAGACTCAGTCGGGGAACTAACAACATCTGCAGGGGATACGAGTAAGTCAGGATAAAACTGAAATACTTGAATCATGCAGGGAAAAGCGATTTCGCTAAGGAAATGCGCACTCAACTCAACTAGGGAAGAAATAAACTTCAACACAGGAGGAGTAGAAATCTATCATCTACTACCTGTTACTGGGTAAGGAGATAATAAAGATCTGACAGAGAGAACACCCGTCACCGATTAGGATGAACATATCAAAGATGACTCGCCAGGAACCAACAAAAGGGAATATTCATTACCGGTTACTGGGAAAGAATAGCCTTGCTGGGTAAACTGCATAAAATAGGATTTACAACTACCAGTTACTGGGCAGAAGACCAAAGGTAAGAGATCCGTCATCGGTTAGGATGAACATATCAAGGATAAACTCAACAAGGAAGAAAATCCATCATCGGTTAGGATGAACATATCAAGGATAGACTTGCCTGGGATTGTCAAGGAGGATACCCTTCATCGGTTAAGATGAACATATCAAGGGTAAACCAATTTGAACAAAAAGTAGGAATTACATCTATCAAATGCTGGATAGAATACCGATCAAAGAGAAAATTCGTCACCGGTTAAGATGAACATATCAAGGATAGATTCTGTGAGGAGATAAAATAGGAATTACATCTATCAGTTACTGGATAGAATACCATCAAAGAGAAAATCCGTCACCGGTTAAGATGAACATATCAAGGATAGACTCTGCAGAGGGAACAAAAAGCAGGATTTATAACTACCGGTTACTGGGTAGAGACTGCAAATAATGAAACCCGTTATCAGTTAGGATGAACATATCAAGGATTAACTCTCTGGGGAACAAAAATAGGGATTACAACTACCTTTTTACTGGGTAGAATACCAAGAAGAGAATATCCGTCATCGGTTAGGATGAACATATCAAGGATAGACTCAAGTAGGGGAAAGAAAGATATCCGTCACCGGTTCGGATGAACATATCAAGGATATACTTCCTGGGGAATCAGATCCATTAGGGACTCCACTGCTGGGAAAAATAGGGGTATTTTTGTCGGGAATTGGGCCAGAAGTAACAAACTGCAATTTAAGAAGAATATTACCAGTTACTGGGCAATCGACTCTTAGGGGACTCAAAGTATCTATCTAGGTAAGAACTAGAAAGAAACGGTCAATCAAGACTCAACCCAATGAGGATATAACCCAAGGGGAGTGACTCCATCCAGATAATTAACTAGGGAGGAAACTGAAGTAATAACCATCCACGAGGAAACAAACTCAGTGGGGAAGAGGAGGAAGGTTAAAGTCTTTCTGCCTAAGAGGTTGACACTCTACAATTGAAGGAGGACAGACACCGAAATTTGTATGGGGATAAAGTACCACCATAACAAGGAGTAAAAATCTCGAATGAATCATGCAAATCATGAAATTATATGGATGTGTATGTATATGTGATTATGCTGACAAAGACGATCACAAAGGATACAAAGGCGTCGCAAAGAATTTGAATCATCGGTACAATCCTCGGTCAATCCACAAAATATGGAGACAATTGCTGGAGAACAGAGAGATCAACAATCCCAAAAGGCTCAACCCTAACCGGGGAAGGAGGAGATCTGCTGAGGAAAGAGACACATCACCGAACCTGTGGGGAATTTTAGGTCAACACCATAAAAATGGGAGACAACCCTACAGGGAGAATAAACTGCTCAGGAACCAGAAGGAAACTCTGATTGGGGAGCAAGTCGATTGGCGATTGGCGGGGAAACCAATGCGATCTACTGGAGAGATCAACCACTTCTGCTGAAGATTAAAACAAACATCGACCCTGCTAAGGAATGCACAAACTCCGCTAGGGAATATTCATAAAAACCGCTGGGGAGGGCAGAAACTCTGTCGAGGGGAACAAGTCGCAGGGTACTTGAATCAACCAACTCAGTTGGGGAAACACAAACGAAGCTCTACTGGGGGAACAAACACTCCGCCGAGGAACTGAATCAACACAAACATCCAGGGATACCCAAAGGGTTAACTGCTTGGGGAACCTCTAATGTTTCGCACTTAAGGACTTGCTATCCATTAAAATGCTGTTAATATTCCTTTTAATTGCTTTGAAAAATTCTTGCTTTTATATATATTTATGAAAAACTGATTTTGATTAAAAATTTAATTTTCAAAATGATCATAGTAAAATTTAAAACTATTGGCTGAAGTAAATAAGAGTAGAAACAATTGGATAAAAGCTCAACTTTATTTGATAGGATGGTAATCTGTAAGTGACAAGACTCCATAGATTTTTACAAAGTTGAAAATGGTAATTTATAATGGAAAAGGGTTACATTGAATACAAATGATCCTTAATCCTTCTACCAACTCTTGATATCCATTGTGCTCTTGACCGCTGCTGGGGTGATGAATCGATGTCAACCCTTGTGCTCAATCAAAATTTCAAAACCTTGAAGATCAACAGAATGCAATTACTTGCCATAATGCCTAATTTTTGCATAAGTTGCCCCAAGGTGGGGTACTCAACTTATCGGGATTTTTTTTCTGTTTTTATGTCTCTAATTTTTGTCTGGATCGCCCTTTCGGGTTTTCAATCCACCGAGACGCTCATTTTTGCCTAAGCCGCCCTTTCGGGTTTTCAACTTAGCGAGCTGTTGTTTTTTTTTTAGGCGAAATATTTCTTAACTGCATTTGCGTTCACAGGACGAGTGAACTCTTCACCATCCATAGTTGTAAGAATCAAAGCACCGCCTGAAAAGGCTCCTTTAAACACATATGGGCCTTCATAATTGGGAGTCCACTTCCCTCTAGAGTCTGGTTTAAACGATAAAATTTTCTTGAGCACAAGGTCACCTTCTCTAAACACACGGGGTCTTACCTTCTTATCAAAAGTTTTCTTCATCCTTTGCTGATATAACTGACCATGACACATGGCAGTTAATCTCTTCTCTTTAATCAAATTCCACTAGTCAAACCTGGTCTGACACCATTCAGCCTCAGTCAACTTGGCTTCCATGAGCACACACAATGAAGGAATCTCAACCTCTATGGGGAGCACTGCTTCCATACCATAAATAAGAGAGAAAGGGGTTGCCCCTGTTCAAGTGCGGATGGATGTACGATACCCATGCAAAGCAAATGGGAGCATCTCATGCCAATCCTTATACATGACAACCATCTTATGAATAATCTTCTTAATGTTCTTGTTTACAGATTCAACAGCCCCATTCATCTTAGGTCTGTAGGGAGAAGAATTATGATGTGCAATCTTGAAATCTTTACAAAGAGCTTCCACCATATTATTATTCAAGTTCGATCCATTATCGGTAATGATCTTACTTGGCACACCATAACGACATATGATCTGATTCTTGATAAACCTTACAACAACTTGCTTGGTTACATTTGCGTATGATGCCGCTTCGACGCATTTTGTGAAGTAGTCAATTGCCACAAAAATGAAACGATGTCCATTCGAAGCTTTGGGCTCAATCATCCCAATTATATCAATTCCCCACATGGAGAAGGGCCATGGGGAAGATATAACATTCAAAAGTGTCGGAGGAACATGAATCTTATTAGCATAAATTTGACACTTGTGGCATTTCTTTACAAACTTGCAACAGTCAGATTCCATTGTCAGCCAATAGTAACCTACTCGCAACATCTTCTTCGCCATTGCATGTCCATTGGAATGAGTACCAAAGGAACCTTCATGCACTTCAGTCATCAACAATTTTGCTTCGTGTCTATCCATGCATCTGAGCAAAACCATGTCGAAGTTTCTCTTGTACAATACATCACCATTCAAGTAGAAATTGCCGGCTAATCTTCTCAAAGTCTTCTTATCTTTCAAAGATGCCCCAGGCGGGTAAATCTGACTTTGGAGGAAACATTTGATGTCATAATACCACGGCTTCTCGTCTTTGATTTCTTCAACAACAAACACATGAGCTGGCCTATCAAGACGCATCACAGACAAATTAGGGACTTTATTCCAATACTTTACTACAATCATTGATGCCAACGTTGCAAGAGCAACTGCCATCCGGTTTTCATCTCGAGGGATATGATGAAATTCCACCTTTGTAAAGAAAGTTGAAATTCTCCTCACATAATCTCTATATGGTATTAAACCAGGTTGATTTGTCTCCTATTCTCCTTTGATTTGATTCACAACCAAAGCTGAATCACCGAAGACATCCAAATACTTCATTCTGAGATTCATGGCTTCTTCAAGCCCCATAATGCAAGCTTCATATTATGCCATGTTGTTTGTACACTTGAAAGTCAATCTAGCTATAAATGGTAGATGTGTGCCTTGAGGAGTAATAATAACTTCCCCAATTCCATTTCTATATTGATTAACAGCTCCATCAAATACCATGCCCCAACGGGAACTAGGTTCTGGCCCTTCTTCGAGCAATAGTTCATCACAATCTTTCATTTTCAAGTACAAAATCTCTTCATCAGGAAAGTCATACTGTACCGAATGATAATCTTCAATCAGTTGGTGAGCCAAATGGTCAGCCAAGATACTACCTTTGATTGCTTTCTGAGATTGGTATTCAATGTCGTACTTTGATAACAACGTCTGCCAAAGGGCAATCCTCCCAATTAAAGTAGGATTTTCAAATATATACTTGATCGGATACATTTTGGATATCAACCAAGTGGTATGATTCAACATATACTGGCACAGACGCTTAGCATCCCAAGCCAATGCGCAACAAGTCTTCTCAAGCATCGAATACCGAGTCTCACAATCGGTGAACTTATTACTGAGGTAGTAAACTGCAAATTCTTTCTTTCCAGTCTCATCTTGCTGACCAAGAACACAACCCATACTATCTTTGAGCACAGTCAAATACATGATCAACGGTCTTCCTTCAACAGGTGGAGACAAAATCGGAGGCTCAAGCAAATATTCCTTGGTACTATCAAATGCTTTCTGGCAGTCTCAGGTCCAATCACAAGACTAATCTTTCCGAAGAAGCTTGAATATAGGCGCACATGTGGCAGTCATGTGGGAAATGAATCTAGAAATATAATTCAAGCGGCCGAGAAAACCTCTGACTTGCTTCTCAATTTTGGGCACAGGCATCTCTTGTATTGCTTTGACCTTAGGAGGATCAACCTCAATACCATTCTCACTGACAATAAAGCCCAACAACTTACCAGAACAAACACCAAAAGTACACTTATTGGGATTCAAGCGGAGTTTATACGTCCTCAAACACTGGAATAACTTCAACAAATGCTCAACATGTTCCTCTTCATCAATCGATTTAGCAATCATGTCATCGACATAAACTTTTATCTCTTTATGCATCATATCATGAAAAAGAGTAGTCATTGCTCTTTGGTAAGTTGCACCAGCATTCTTTAAACCGAAAGGCATCACTCTATAATAGAATGTTCCCCAAGGTGTAATGAATATGGTCTTCTCCATATCTTCGGGTGCCATTTTGATCTGATTATATCCGAAAAATCCATCCATAAACGAAAAGACTTTGAATTTAGCAGTATTGTTTACCAACATATCAATGTGTGGTAAAAGGAAATCATCTTTCGGACTGGCTTTATTCAAATCTCTATAGTCAACACACATGCGGACTTTTCCATATTTCTTCGATACTGGCACAATATTGGCCACCCATTGCGGATACTCAGAGGTCACAAGGAAACCGACATCGATCTGCTTTTGCACTTCCTCTTTGATCTTCACAGCCATGTCAGGATGCGTTCTTCTCAACTTCTACTTGACTGGCGAGCATTCTGGCTTCAACGACAATCTATGCTCCACAATCTCAGAATCTAACCCATGCATGTCTTGATAAGACCAAGCAAACACATCTGAATATTCTCGAAGAAGATCAATCAACCCCTTCTTAACATCTGGACACTGGCGAGACCCAATCTTGACTTCCTTCACATCATCCTTGGAACCCAAGTTGACTAGCTCAGTCTGCTCTTTGAACGACTGAATGGTCTTTTCGTCTTGCTCAAGAAGACGAGATAATTCATCACTCACTTCTACATCACTTTCCTCCTCGACCTCAAACACAGGGAATACAAAATTTGGAGAAGGAGAAGGATCATTGTATTCGATGGGGTTAGGAACCAACCTGCATAATGATTTGATATTTTGTTTTTAGAGAAGTGAATTTGTGACAAAATATTATGAAGATGGACAATTATATTGTTTATTTATGTTTTTTGTGATTACCATTTTCATAATAAAGCAAAAAGTAAAAACAAAACATCATAGATGTGGATGAATAGAATTAATTTTATTGATGATCAATTTGAAAATGCCCAAACAATGTTCACTTCTCCCTTAGGCATATGAGAAGGATTTTAAAACATATAAAAGCAATTACTTAGATCGATGCAAAATAACAGGAATATCAACAACAGTCCAATTGTTGCAAGCCTTTCCATGCGTCACAAAATTGGTGCAGTCTTCCTCTTCGTCCTCCTCTAGCACAACAGCTAAGTGTTGTTCATTTCCATGAATGAACCCTCCGCTACAAAAGTTGAGTTGCATATCTTCAGATCTAACAGTTGATAATCCTTTCTGGAACCCCAAACCAGTTCTGCCCTTGTTGTCGGAGACCTCTACCATGCGTCCCCACTGATCAACAGTTCCTTCCTCAACAATCGTATGGGCATCTTTCAATGAGGACATAGGTGCCCCAACTCTCTTCTCAGCAGCAATAGATAAGGCTTGGAACGGAGTTCCAATCTCATCCTTAGCTTCAACATAAGAGAAAGATGACAAATGACTAACCAATAGCGCCTTCTCCCCGCCAACAATCACAAGCTTTCCATTCTTCACAAATTTCAATTTCTGGTGTAAAGTGGAAGTAACAGCTCCCGCCTCATGGATCCATGGCCTTCCCAATAAACAACTGTAGGCCGGGTGGATATCCATTACTTGAAAAGTAATCTTAAAATCACTCGGACCTATCTTGATTGGAAGGTCCACTTCACCAATTACCATCTTGCACGAACCATCAAAGGCTTTGACAATTACACCACTATACCTCATGGGCGCTCCTTGATAAGATAGCTTCGACAAAGTTGACTTCAGAAGCACATTCAATAATGACCCGGGGTCACAAGCATGTTTGACAAAGCATCTTCCTTGCAATTCATGGAAATGTGCAAAGCCAGATTATGGTTTCTGCCCTCCTCAGGGAGTTCTTCGTCGCAAAAGCTGAGATTATTGCAAGAAGTGATGTTAGCCACAATGTGATCGAACTAATCCACAGTAACATTGTGTTCTACAAATGCTTGTTCAAGAAATCTCTGTAGTGCTTCTCTATGCGCTTCGGAATTCATGAGCAGAGACAACACTGAAATTTTTGAGGGGGTTTGGAGTAGTTGCTCCACCATATTAAACTCACTCCTTTTGATTAGTCGGAGTACCTCATCATCATCATCATTGGCTTTCAAATTGCCGGATTCACCAGACTTATCCTTTGAACAACCAACTGGGTCTATACTAGGCACCTCCACTTTCTTACTAATAATTGTTTCCTCTTTATCCTTTGGGAACACCAGCCCAAACACTCGACCACTACGAGTCACCTTTGTAACATCAGTAATGCTCACCACTGAACTAGTCGTAGGTAATGGGACCTCTTGACCATCCTCCATCATTGTAGCATTATACTGATACAACACAGCTTTATCAGATGAATACGGGACTGGGCCCGTTAACCGTATTACCAACGGCAATACTGATCTTCGACTGTTGCTGTTACTGGAGTCATACTAGATTACCAACCGCTTTTGTTGCTTGAAAATGGGCACTATGACATTCACGTAGTCATCTACATGACGGGATTGAACAATTTGGATCATGCTTTCATCCATCAGTCGTTGGATGTCCCTTTTCACAACTTCACAACCCCTCGGGTTAACACTACAAACAGCATAACCATCATGGTCGTGCTCGCATTCACTTACCAAACAAATATCTTTATGTATCTTCACTAAGGACCTCCTGATAAAACACACATCAAAAACTTTGAATTCTCCTGGACAACCGTCCACCATATTCACAGAAGAGCTCCCATGGGCGGGCAAAAGGTTTGCATTCACATTCGGCGCGCGGTCCTTGAAGGATACCATACCACTCTTAGTTAATTTTTGAACATCATACTTCAATGGATAGCAGTTTTCAATGTCATGTCCGGGTGCTCCTTGATAAAAAGCACAACGGAGCTCAGGCTTGTACCACCAAGGAAGTGGTTCTGGAATCTGGGGTGGGTTCCTCGGTTGAATCAGGTTCTTGAGAACCAAGGACAGATACAACTTTGCACATGACATAGGAATCGGGTCGAAAGAGACCTTCTTCCTCTCAAAGTTTTATTGATGAGGATTGTTGTTGGTATTGTTGTTGTTGTAGGTGTTTGTTCTTTGTTGCGGTTGTTGTTAACGTTGTTGTTGTTGTTGAATTGGTGTTGCTTATTGATTAGAAAATATCGGAATTACCGAGGATACTTTATGGTGATGATGTTGACGGGATGTTGGATTTCTTCTGATTTTAGGCCTCTTCTGCCTCCCACTGCTTATTGCATTCATCTCACTGTCTTTCTTCCTACCGAAATTACTACCACACCTCTTGCTTGTTGACGCCTCATCTCTTGACAAACGTCCCTCAAGGACTCCTTCCTCAAGCCCCATCCCCATGTTTACCATTTCGGTAAAGTCACTGGGGGAACTAGCAATCATTCGTTCATAGTAAAATGAACTCAGCGTTTTCAAGAAGATCTTTATCATTTCTTTTTCCTCCAAAGGAGGAGTGATCTGGGCAGCCAACTCCCTCCATCACTGCGCATACTCTTTGAATGTCTCTTTGTCCTTCTGAGACATAGACCTCAGCTGGTCTCTATCAGGCGCCATGTCCACATTATACTTATATTGTTTGACAAAAGCCTCCCCCAAGTCATTGAAAGTGCGAATGCTTGCACTATCCAACCCCATGTACCAACGGAGCACAGCGCCAGTCAAACTATCTTGGAAGTAGTGAATCAACAGTTGATCATTATCAGTCTGAGTAGACATCTTGCGAGCGTACATCACAAGATGATTGAGCGGATAAGAGTTCCCCTTATACTTTTCAAAGTCAGGCACTTTGAACTTCACCGGGATCTTGACGTTGGGCACTAAGCACAACTCAACAACACTCTTCCCAAACAAATCTTTACCTCTCAGCGTCTTCAATTCCTTGCATAGCTCAAGAAACTGATTTTTCATCTCGTCCATCTTCTCATACACATCTGGACCCTCAGACGGATCGAAATGATAGATGATGTCCTCTACGCGAGGCAAAGTGTGCACAACGGGAGGTGGCACAGACATGACCGGGCTAGATGCCGGCATGGAAGCAAAGGTAGGCGCAAAGCCTTTTGGCACAAAGTTGGACGACATTCCCCACGAGAATCCAGCAGGCATGGTTGGTGCAAAGTGGGAGGCAGCAGCAGGCACGGTAGAGGTAACCACTTCTAAGATAACAGTCCTCACGGGAGGAGTTGCAGACGTTGGAGAAGCTTGACTTTGGGCAGCAAGAACTGACTCCATCATGGCAGTCAGGCGGGCGATTTCTTCCTTCAGCTCTCTGTTCTCTTGCTCTAAGTGCTCCATGATTCTCAGATGATTGGCCTGGGTATTGTACCGGTGTGTCAGCTTGGCTAAAGCACAGAAGAAACACCAATCCGACATCTGGCGAAAACCTGCTTATGCAAATGATGCATGAAATGCAATGCTTGATTGTTTTTTTGTTTTCAAGGAACTTACCATATTATTTGCAAATATATATATATATATATATATATATATATATATATATATTTAAATGGCAATTGCAATAATTTGATATGACCAAAAATATATTTTTATTTATATAAATTGGAAGGATTACACTGAAAACAATTTCAGAAACCAAATGGAAAATACAAGAGAAAAGGAGACTAGTCATCCTAAGGATCCCTAACAATAATGTCAGAAGATCTAGCTGTAGGCGCGTACTTCCTTCGAATGCGACGGATCTCGGCCTCAAAAGAAGTCTTCATTTGAGTCTTCTCGAGGACAAGCTGATCTGCAATCTTCTTCCAAGCATAGAAGCCTAAGGCATGCTAGAAGATGAAACCTCTGGATCTCTCTGTCTCTTCGTTACTCGGTCTTCAAGTAGCTCAATAAGTGCATCTTTGTCCTTGGACTCCAACTGCAATTCTTTATGCTTCTTGCTCAAAGCACGGAAACACTCTTCCCATATGTCCTTCTCTTGCTTCATTTTAGCGAGCGCGTCTTCCAACTCCTCTACGTCTTGGTTAGGGAGAGTTAATGGCTCAACCTCAACCATAGACATAGGTCTTTCACAAGGATAAGGCATCTTCAACTCCAAAGCTCTCTTCTTCACCCAAAGAGTGTAAGCTTCCAAAGCTACACAATTGCACGGACCAAGCTCGGATCTTCCTTTCCTATGCACATTATGCCAAGCATGCACAATCTTCTGCTTCAAATGTTCGGGATCTTTACCCTCTTGATAAAAAAGACCTTCTAACAAAGTGTTATTAGGTTTGTCTCTCAAGGGGAACCCAAGTTGACGACGAGCAAAAGCAGGGTTGTAGTTAATTCATCCTTGTGTACCAATGAGAGGCACAACAACTATCAATAATATCCAAACTGCTCAAAGACGGATCATACCAAACTATATCATCATTAGTGAGAGACATAAGTCTCTGAGACCACCTTAGACATTGTTTGTTCTCCACAAAAGTAGGTGTTTGAGGCAAGTGCGAAATAAACCACTTGTACAGAAGAGGAATGCAACAGAAAATTGTTCCACCACCTTTAGAATTCCTTAGATGCAAAGAGAAATACATATCACCAACAAATTAGGCACATGATTCCCAATCAAGAAAAGTCTAATGGCGTTAACATCAACAAAACCGTCAATGTTAGGGAACAAAGTTAATCCATAAATGAGCAACACAAAGATAGTTTCAAAAGCATCCACACTACCGGCTTGAGCAAAAGCAGTAGCTTCCTTGATGAGGAAATCAGATGGCAACCTAAATAATCCTCCTTTCTTCACCCAATGAGCCTCTATCTCAGACTTCTTTGAGTGAAGAGCTTCAGCAATAATACTAGATCGGGGAATCTCCTTCAATCCACTAAAAGGCACTCTACTAGAAACAGGTGTCCCCAAAAGATGAGAATACTCCTCCAAGGTAGGCACAAGCTGATAATCTGGGAAAGTGAAATAATGGTAGAGAGGATCATAGAACTGCACTAGCACACTCAAGAGTCCTTCAACCACATCAGCAGACAAGATAAACAGAAGCTTCCCATGACGTTGTTTGAAGTCCAAGGGATCTAATACAAAGGATGATAGCTTCCTTAACTCTTTCAAGTCGGGACATCTGAAACTGTACTTCTTAGTGTTCCTTCGTCCACAATCCATGGTCTGAAAATATTTGCAAATAATACCTCAGTTCCTTGAAATTTTCGTGTGATGAATGTTATGATGCGCATGAATGCATGATTGCAACAATCACAAATAAAGGATCACACACAAGGCAAACAAAGGTCAAGGGAGGAATCAAGTCATTGTCAAGATCAATCATCCATTTTAGTGGATTATAGTTTACACCTTATCAACACCCAATTTCCATTGATATTGACAAGACTTAATTGGATCAACCAAGAATCAAGGGTTTGTTGCAAGTCACGAGAATGGAGTCTGGGTAAGGACCATCCCAAAGGAGTGAACTAAGGATAAAACCTGTAGATCATGTTCTAAAAAGTTCCCAGAGTCTTGATTCCATCTATCGGATATTACAGGTTAAGATGACTGACTCATCGACCCATAATATTCTCAAGAGAAACTCATCTAAGTGTAGTATCGTGTAACAACTGTTATCAAGTCTACACTTGAACAGTTTCTGCACTACGTCCTAAATAGGCCAAGAGGGGGTAAATGTTGTACGGTCCTCAGCTTCTCAGACTCAATTAGAGATAGCAATGCCTAACCACAAATACTTGTGTGAGATTTCCAAATCCAAAAGAGTCTCCACTGAGCAGATGGGTCTCAAGCCAACTTGTTAAGGACTATTCCACACAAGTCGAACATGACTATACCATCCTCCTATCTTAATTGCACTCAAGTTCGGGTTAGAACTTATCTCACCACTCAGAGACCACCAAACACAACAAGCAGATTATATCACACATACATATATACAAACATCACATATATACAAATATATACACACAAAAAGTAGGCTAAACCCACTAGAGACTACTCCCCAGCAGAGTCGCCACTTAATTTCTGTAGCGGTAAATTTGTGGTCATCAAGCTATTAACAAGCTAGAGACCAAATAACAAGAGTCGCCACCGCGCTTTTATTGTTTCCAAGGAAAAAGGGAAAAAGTAAGAACAAAACCCAAAAGTAAGAAGTTTTCAAATCAAAACTAATAAAAAGTCAGAGATTACAGGTAAGGGGGTTGGTTACACAGAGGGAAGGTGTTAGCACCCAAAGTGTCCTAGGTACTCCTAGGGAGCCCTTTTTGTGTGCATGTGTACTTGGTATAAAGTGATGATTATAGACAAATAGAATGGGGGGATGAGAAAAGAATTCATTAATTATATTTTTGTGTTTGACAAGACCTTCGGTCTTGTGCCTATGTGCCAACATAAAAATGAGGGATTAAAACCTCGTAGTTCGTGATACAAATTTCAAAATGGATGCATTGCTTTTAACAAAAATTATGTTTGAAAGGCACAAAGGCCTAAAAAAAATTTGAATGAGTTAGTTTTTTTTTGGCTTTTTGAAAGTTTAAGTCAAGTATAGTTAAGTTTATTTACAAGTTTAATTTAAGAAAATAAGTTTGAAAATGCAATGGCATAAGGCCAAAGTTTCTATCTTTTTTTTTTTGCAAAAAGTGGTCAAAGTTTAGAACAAAATAAGTTCAATCAAAGAAGGTTTTGAAAAAGGATGGAGAGATTTTGAAATTAAATAAATGGGGAGAAGATGAAGAGATTATCCTATGTACAAAATTAAAAGTTTAGAGTTGAAAAGATCTGACCAAATGGGTAGCAATCCAATAGACAAGAATGTCAATAGAAACCTAGAATTCCCTTGGACTTTTAGAATCAAGCAACACATAAATGCACAATTATACTATCTTGAAGAGAAAGGCATCAAATAAAGATGGCCACATCCAAGCTTATCCATTCCATGATCTTCTTCAAAGTAGCCCATGTAACAGATGAATTCCACAGGTCACATGTTCAAAATAACAGCTTCACAATGATCATGTTGCAGATGAACTTAAAGAGATCTTGAATGATGTATCAGATGAAGTTTCAAATTGTAAGCACCTGGTTTCTCAATAAGTTGGCATTGGCCAAGTCCTTTAGCATAGGAATGTTGCCTAAGTTCTAAGTCCATTTGTCCAAGATCAAGCCAACAGTCCACACAAAAGGTTTTTAGGGTTTTTGTTGTTATTATGTACATTAATGGTCAAAGACAACACATACAAGCAAAGTATACACAAACAAAATATATCACACAATATGGTCCAAATGGAAAAAGTGAAAATTGCATTCTTGTTTAGTCGAAGTCGATGATTTACCCCTTTTTCTTACAAGTACTTGAAAACTTATTTCGACCAAGTTGAAAGAGATTATGTGAAAATGAGAGAAACAAAAACTAAACAGTTATTTGACACTATGTCCTATGATTCACTGGTTGATATTACAAGTAACCTGTAGTCGGAGACCAACAGTTGTTTACCATTTTTTAGCGTAAACAAATTGGCACGCCCAGTGGGACCTGTGTTAGTTTCCTAATTCTTATTGTTTCTTGTTTCTTTCCTTTATTAAATGGTGTCTTATTTTTCCTTTTTCTTTAAAGAATAATTTCTGGGTATTTGGTATGAAATTAAGGAGTGGTAAGGCTTTGTCTAGAATGTCTCATCCTCCCATAGAGAATGTCAACCCCCAGAATAATTCCCAGAATGTAGTGCAACAACCAGTCATGTCGGCGATTGAGGACCCAGTTCTCTCAACACCTGTTAGAACGACCGCTCTAGTGGTATCAGCGGCAGCCGCAACGATGCCATTACAATGGGACACACACCCATCGTAGTCAGGGAATTCTCTGAATAATCCTACGATTGCGAGACCTTTGTTTGGGTTCTCAATGTCACTGCCTGGCAGGGACTACCCTTATGGTATGCCAACATCCATGATGGCGAACTTACAACCAAATATATCAACCTTTAGTGACAACATGATGGCCACAGTGCCATTATAAAATCCCTATAATGCCTCAACATCTACCATTAATAATATGGCTCGATCAGAAGGGATAAACATATCCCCCAGAATACGAAATCTTTGAATACAACTTCGATGATGGTCATTAGGTAGCAAATGGATGAGAGTAATTTAGAGTTAATAAATACTCTCGCCCAATAAATGAGAACTATTTTTAACCCATTGATTACAAACATAAATCAAGCCTATGAAGTGTTAGCAAATCAAATGGGGAGTATCACTGGCCATCTCTTTGGTTTGATGTTTCTTAAAGCTTCAGTGGCATCTCCTAGGGATGCATATAAAGATCCTAAGACTAATTAGCTTATGCATACGTTATTTCCTTCGTGTAGTTGATTGGAAATAGTTAAATATCTCTTTGCCACTTTCAGGGATTTGCAACAAATATACGCATCTAGAGAGCCATAAGGCCAAGAAGGTGATATGCTCTTCAACATTAACTTTGGTGGTTTTAGTGACATGGTAATCCTCAATGAACTTTGTGAAGCCAGCATGATTATTGTCGAATTCAATGTTATTTTTTCTTGCTTGTTATGATCGAAGTTATCACCATCAGGACGAAGGCTACCACGTCGAAAAGCGTAGGTGTCAACATTCCGCAAGGAAGTTGAAAGGTGTTAGTCGTACTCTCCCAATAGTAAAAGGGGGCGACCAAGAGGTTTTGGCAGTAAGAGGGGCCAGTCCTCGATGACTGGATTAGGTCGAAGATACCCATTTCTTTCCAGGTTTTATTCATTTTGGATTCTATTTTATCTAGCCATGAGATAAAATCATCATTTTTGGTTGGGGGAGCTGAACGAAAAACTCGTAGGGAGTTGGTTTGGTATTCTAGGCTCATGGGTTCTTTAACACTAACTATGGGTTTTGTCCTATGGTAAGCAGGAAAGAAATTCGTTGACCTAGCAAGACCCTCTGCAGGGTCAAGCATAGGACCCATGAGAGCGTGGAGTTTTTCCAGAAATGGTGAAAGTGATTTTCCTGAATTTTCATCTCTTCGATTCTCTCTCAATTCTTCACCATTCTCTTTGATTTTTGGTTGCCTGAAGTCCTACCAATGTAGGCAACAAGATTGAGTTGCTTTGAGGTTAAACAAAACAATTCAGTTCATGATCCTCAAAATTCAAATCCCTGTATCTTTTTATATACTTGGAATTGGAGAAAATTGAGGTCAAATTCGTGATCTTGAGCATTTTCTCTTTGAAATAGTGTCCTTGTTTTCCATTTTCCATTGAGATGAAGTTGGACCAGTCTGGTGGAGGTCACCGAAGAAGATGACCGGAGCCCTAGCTCCGGTGGTGTGTTGGCACACCTCTTGGCCATCTGATCATGTTGGAACGTTTTAATATGAGACATTCTTCCTGATTACCACATGTGTACACGCGTTGACTACAGAACATGATGGAAACGTGCGCTTGGCCATCAGATCTGCCACCTCAATTAATGAGGGAGATCTGATGGCCCTTGTTTTTTCTAATTTCTTTTTATTTTCTGAATTTTCATTTAATCCTTTTATTTTGTTTAATTTATATAAATTTCATTTTTAATCCAAAAAATATGGGACTTTCACCAAAAATCTTTAAATATTTTTCTCTTGCATATTCTGAATTAAAATTATTTTTTGGATTAATTTTGATATTTTTCATGAATTAAATGTTTTTGTGCATAATTTTTATTGTTTAAATATACTTCTGACTTTTCAAAAATAATGAAATTTTTTTGTCTAAGGTCATTTGAGATTGTTTGACCTAGGATAAATCCCTTGGCAATTTATTTGGTGTTTTGAAGGGACTTTAGGTTTTAACCAAATTAAAATGCATTTTAATTCATTTTTAAATTGATTTTTAATTGATTAAGTGCTTAAAAATTATGTCGAGTCATTTTTATGGTCTTGTGATGTTTAACTTTCTATTTGGGCATTGGTCAAGGTTGATTTGACTTTTGTTGGATCAAAACCATTGGATTTAGGGGATTGATGAAATGTATATTTCATCTCCCAAAATGAATAGATGGTTTTGATTTGATGAAAATCCTCCCTTGGTCAATTTGTGTTTCTATCTCCCCCTCCCTCTTCATATTCATCCCTATTATTTCTCATTCTCTCATTTGACCAATGAAATCTCTAATGTCTTAAGGCTAATTGGTTCATCAATGACCTTGTGTCAGATGAACCAATACAAGTATGACTGAGATAAGTCCCTCCCTCTTGATCTTTTCTTTTAGTGTGTGGTATGTTTTAGGAGTTTGGTTCTTCATACCAAATCTCTAACATGCATTAACACCTAAATTCTTATTACCCGGCCTCAGAGAGTTGTGACTTCTACATAAGTTCAATTACGATTGCTTAACA